>NW_026294573.1:48814243-49234243 GCF_007827085.1 Peromyscus californicus insignis
CAACATATGAGTGCCCATGGCATCCATAGGAGGATGTCTCCTAGTTCTATGGAGTTAGAGCTACAGATGGTTGTGAGCAGGCATGCGGGTGCTGGAAACCAAACCCAGGTCCTCTATAAGAGCAACAGGTGCTCTAAACTACTGTGTCATCTCTCCATCCTCCTAAGTGGTTCTTAATCTTAGCTAGGAGCTGTTGAAAACTTTCCTAAGTGGATCTTTACCCTGAGAGTTAGGAGTTAATCAGAGGTTTTGCTCCTAACTCTTCACCTCTATTAAAAAGTCAAGAGGATAATCACTAGATATCATAAAATAAACAAAATACCGTAAGTCCTAACACCAAAGAGGGGAACTTCCACGGCAACCACAAGGCAAGCAGAACTATTGGATGCCCATCAGTTCCAGCAGCTACGCTAAGTGGACACATTGCATCTACAATTCTCTCTAAAGTTCTACTCTATCTACATAAACATGACTTTGGTTTATTTTCTTGCCACTTAATAAGAAGAGTTTTCTAGGAATAATTTGGATAGCTTAGATATGTAAAGAAAGGTGGCTTTGTAGCCTAGTCGCATGGAGAAGCACTCAGAATCACGCTTCTGTGGTCCACGCCATCTCTGGTAACACCATTCAAAGCTCAGAGGTTAAAAAAAAAAGCTACTAGCCGGGCAGTGGTGGCACACGCCTTTAATCCCAGCACTCAGGAGGCAGAGCCAGGTGGATCTCTGTGAGTTCAAGGCCAGCCTGGGCTACCAAGTGAGTTCCAGGAAAAGGCGCAAAGCTACACAGAGAAACCCTGTCTCGAAAAACCAAAAAAAAAAAAAAAAAAAAAAAAAGCTACTGATTCTTGCTTTCCCCACCCTGCTTTTGAGAAAAATATTTTTTACCAAGGCTGGATCATATGACCTTAGAGTGACAACATTCCCAACAAGTAACCTACCTGTTAGCCTTTCATTCTGAATCCCTTTGGCTAATTACTGTTGCCAGTTTTAGATACCAAAAGTAAAGCCCTGGGGATGCTGGGTTGGAGAAAGTATTTACTGGTGAATCTCAATGCATAAAAAAAGACCTTCCCTTGTTCCCCAAGGGAATCCGTGGCTGATATGTAGAACTGAATTGTATTGCAAAATAAATTAAAATAAATTAAAAAAAAATAAAAAAATAAAGTATGGGAGATTCTGGAAAAAAAAAAAAAAAAGACCTTCCATGCTCCTTCACTTTCCAGATACCTCCTAAAATCCATTCTTCCCATGAGGATTCCAAGGAGTACCTTCTGTACTCATCCTGCTATGAGTGTCTACTAATGGAGACTTCGTAAATTTGTGGGTAACTGGCTTGACCTAGTGACTAACCCAATCAGCCCAGCTAGTCCAACTCACCAGAGGCAAAGGATTTACAAGGCCTTTCAAGGGTTTCCAGTCACCTGGGCTGACATCAGCAGCACTGCCATACATTTGTCTTGGTTTCGTTTTAGTGCCTCTCTGCTAGAGAGCCTGCTTGTCTCGCTTTCCAGGTCTTCTTTCCTGTCTATGGGTCCCTCCTGTCCTGTTTAGTCTCAGATGTGCACTGGGACCAGCAGAAACCCAGCTAGACTTGCTCAGTGATTGTGTTGTGCAGTTGTCCAGTGCCTTCAGCTCAATGTCTTCTGACTTGTACATAGCCACATAGGACGGATGGACGAACCAAAGATCATGTAAGATGTCAGAAGAGGGGCCGCCTCAAGGCTAACCACACTACTTTCTTTTGTTATTTCACCCCAGCTTGGTAACCTGACCTTGCCTGTTAGATAATAATGTCTCTTTTTACATTCCAATATTATCCTTCTAAGAGTTGCCTACAATTTTACTATGCAGAGAGAGAGAGAGAGAGTAAAATGAGTCAGATACATAACTTACTTCCAGTGGGAAAAGGTCTTGCTAGCTTTGGTGACTCCGTGCTTGTGTTAATTGGCTGGCCTGAACCCCATATCTCAGGCTGATCTAAAAGAACTGGAAATAGAAAAACAGAATTTCTCAGGGTAAGTTCAAACAAGAATCTAGAACTCCTATTAAAGTTGAGCTTCACAACGTGATCCCCACACCTTGTGTCATCCTAGAAGTTTAATTTAGGAGTGTGCTGATCCACACACTCTTCAGGCAGAGAACAGAAGCAGAAGCATGGTGCATGGGGGAGCAAGGGGGCGTCTGTGTGCATACATGGACCTAGATCAAAGGAGACTCCAACTGTAACCCACACTTTCTTCCTAGTTTGTCCCCTAAGGACAGTCTGGATGCCACTACACTTACTGTCCCCATTTCTGTACCATTCAGAAATTTTAGGAATTAACTCATGAGCATTTATTTTGTTGTTAGTTGGTATAGTTAAAGACTTCTATGAATATGCTTCAATGTCGAAAATGTCTGCATTCTGTGCAGCGGTTCCTATTTTTAAAGATTGTTCAGTCTCTTAACCCTTTATAGCATCATAAAGAGGAATGATTATTCTAAAGATGCTTGTTGAACATTTTAAGAGAACCAGAACATTTTAAAAATTATTATTTTATTTTATTCTGCCTTCATGTATGTCTGTGTACCCTGCCTGGTACCCGAGGAGGCCAGAAGAGGGAGTTGGATATCCTGGAACTGGAATTTTAGATGATTGTGAGCTGCCTTGTGGGTGCTGGGAATTGAACCCAGGTCCTGTGGAAAAGTAGTCAGTGCTCTTATGCTGTGGGATGGTCTGTATGTCAAGTGTGTTGCTGATTGGTCAATAAATAAATCACTGATTGGCCCGTGGCCAGGCAGGAAGTATAGGCGGGACAAGGAGGAGAATAGAGCTGGGAAGTGGAAGTCTGAGAGAGAGACACTGCCAGCCGCCATGATGAGAAACAGCATGTAAAGATGCCGGTAAGCCACGAGCCATGTGGCAAGGTATAGATTAATAGAAATGGATTAATTTAAGCTGTCAGAACAGTTAGCAAGAAGCCTGCCACGGCCATACAGTTTGTAACCAATATAAGTCTCTGTGTTTACTTGATCGGGTTTGAGCGGCTTGGGACTGGCGGGTGAGAGAGATTTGTCCTGACTGTGGGCCAGGCAGGAAAACTCCAGCTACACTCTTAGCTACTGAGCCCAGGAACCAGAAAATGAATAGTTCTTTAGTTCTTTAGAAGCAAATCAAGGCAATGAAGTATTGGTCTAAGAGCACTGAATCTAACATTGTTTTTCTTTTTGTTTTGATTGTTACTGTTCAGGTGTAAATAAGCAGTCCTTTTCTGTAAGTGCACTGCTATTTGATGTGCAGTATGGAGCATAGGCAGAATGTGGATTTCATTGTAGCTTCTAGCTTCCTGTAGAATCCTGGGCAAGTCATTTAACCTCTCCGAGCCTCCCTCCTGCAGCAGAAAGGGGAGACAATAACAATCCCAGGAGGAACTGAGAGGACGAAGATGGCAGTGGGGTGCAAATACATGTATACACAAAAAGTGTACATCAAGCACTCATCTGAGACCAACAGCTGTTACTTTGTATTTCATTCTCACAGAACCACCGGGTAGTAAAAGCCAATGCCACTGTTGGGAAAGAAAAACCAATGACTAGTGTTCTCAAACACTTGTCCACAGAAAAAGTCCAGGGGCTGAGACCTGATGTAGGCTCAGCTCTTTCCAAGTCACTGCTTTTCCCTCCTAGGTCCTCGAAGCAACCAACCTAAAGAAGTAAAGAGTGAGCAGAGAGGAAAGAGAGGCGTGGCCAGGGGAAGGGCTGATTTGCTCGGTGCAAATGTCAGAACTTTGCCAAACTTCAGTGGCTAAGGTCAGAAAGACAGACAAACAAGACTCGTCAGTGAGTCCAGATGTACGTTTTCCTCCATCACAGTTCTCCATGCAAGCCTAAACTCTGTGCTGGGAACAGCGTTGCTTCCGTGGGTTCAACGTGGGGACCACCTGGATTTAACAACAACTACAACAACAACAACAACAACAACAACAACAACAACACACTTCTATTCTCATGGGAGATATTTCTGTATGCTTATAGAATTCCTTAAATGGGCAGGTTCAGATGCAACACACCAGCTCTCACCACCAGTTACCTCACAATTATGTCATAAAAGACAAAACTGATCACAGATGACTTAATAATACAAATGACAACCCCCCCCCCCGATTTTGTATAGTTTTGTATAGTTCTAGGTTACAAGTGTAATGCCACTGAGAAGGTATTTAGGAATGGTTTTTTTTATAAAATTTGCCTAACTAAATCATTGAAAGCATTCAGGTGTAGCTGTGCGACTGAACCATTCTTCATAGAAAAGGAGTTTTAGTTGGTCACATTCTCTGTAGTGTGCTTTGGTTAAAAGTGATGGATGTGTCTTCTAGAGTTTTCTCTTGAAACAGGTATCAGTGAGTTCTTTGGCTTCGTCCGCTGCTTTTCTTCTGGAAGGGATAAGAGCTGGAGCAAGTCCTTGCACTCTGAGATGAAGGTAACCAGTGAGGACTGAAGAGGAGCCCCACGACCCTCCCGGGTTTACCTCTACATGCTTATCAAGAAATAAAATTCTGTCTTCATTACTGTACTTTGAAATCTCTTTGTTACTTTAGCTTAGGCTTCTTGCCTACTTTTATGTTAAGTCTTTGTTTGTTTGTTTGTTTGTTTTCAAGACAGAGTCTCACTAGGCAGCTCCAGTTGTCCTGGAACTCATTCTGTAGTCCAGGCTGGCCTCAAACTCACAGAGATCTGCCTGCTTCTGCCTCCCAAGTGCTGGGATTAAAGGTGCGTGCCACCATGCCCAGCTTATGTACGTGTTAAGGACACTTCTCCATTGGGGCCTAGAAAGTTACCCTCTTATCACATATATAGTTTAGAGTTCTTTTAAAAAAGATAGTATTTTTAATTATGTGTACATGTGTGCCTGTCTGTGGGCACATGCATGTGAGTGCAGATGCTGCTGGAGTTCAGAAGAGAGGGTTGGATCCCCTGGAGCTGGAGTTATAGGCAGTGGTGAGCTTTTCAATGTAGATACTAGGAACTGAACTTGGGTTCTTTGCAAGAGTAGCACATGCTCTTAACCGTATTTCCATAAAAGTGGGGCCATATATCCAGTCCAACTTTAGAGTTTTTAAGTCAAACAACTTTTTATAATGACATTCAATAATGCTTATTGGAAATACATGTATTGGGCATAAATATAATTCTAATATAGACTAGCTCTCCTTTTTAAAGGGATGCTTTCTATCAACAAGACATATTTATAGTCCTTCAAAAACCTGGTTAATGTTAAACACTTAAACATTTAATTGTAGAATAAATATTTAGTAGGCAACCCAAAACTAATGGCAGAAATGTAGATATTTCTCTTATAGTATTGCTAAATGATTAGCAATGCTTCCTGGGTCGTGAGCTAGCAGACCTGTCCACTCTCTCATTGACACTGCCCTGATGAGCTGGAAAAGAGTGAATACCATCTTCACTACTGAGGGTGAGAAGACCACTCTCCATTTATACTCCTGCTTACACTTCTCACAGCAGCTCTTGGGCTCAGAGTTCATTTACCCTGATCAGGATTGGTGTAGATCGACTTTCATTTTTATTGGCCTATTTTCAGGAATGAAGTTGTTAGCCATTCTGGGAATAAAATTTAAATCCTACAATAATAGAAGTTTCTCAACTAAACTCACAGCACACTTCACTTGGAACATTTTTCTACCATGAGGGTCTGATGGTATGTTGACAAGACATAATTACATACATTGACTCAAGAGAAGTAGCTCCATAGGAGTGCTGTAGACATACAGTTCCCTACCTTCTGTCTTCTGCTCATCAAAAGCTGATTCTAACGGTGGACCAAAGAGAGGAGCAAGGGCCAGCGTATCATCTGGAGGCTTCTTGCTAAAACATGCATTTTAGGCAGAGTATATAGAGAGAAGGATCAAAAATTAATGCTCAAAACTGACACACAAACTTTCAAATACTTTCCTTGGTTAAACAAGTATGTGTAATTGTGTACTCAGGCAAGCACATGTGTGTACAAAGCTTCTGTTGGCCTTAGAAAGTATCACTTGAAGATGCCATGTGGGAAAGGGTCATGGCAGGAGATAAGACCCTGAGGTCTACTGGAGGCCTAGGCGGAGCTCCAACAGAAACATCATGGTTAGTCTCCACACATAGAAGTGACATATTAGAGATGCCAGTTTATTACAAGGCACCTTTCTGTCACATGAACTCAAAAGACTATACATATTTACTTTTTCATGGTTTTGAGACAGCTTCTTATAAAGCCCGGGCTGTCTTAAAATTCATGACCCTTGTGGCTTTTGCCCCATGTGTTGGGGCTACAGGTGTGTGTCAACATGACTAGCCTAAAAATATAGACTTGTCATTACCTGTGATGGCTAGTTTTTATGTCATAAAAACTATGTTTTGACATAAGCTGGGGTCATCTGGGAAGAAAACCTTAGTTGAGAAAATGTCTCTATAGGATTGGCTTGAAGGCAAGTCTGTGGGAGCATTTTCTCGATTGATGACTGATGTGAGGGCCCAGCCCATGGAGGGTGGTTTTACCCCTGGGCTGGTGGTCTTAGGTCAGGTAACAAAGCAGGCTGAGCAAGCCACGAGGAGCAAGCTAGTAAGCAGCACTCTCCATGGCCCCTGCTTCAGCTTCTGCCTTGACTTCCTTTGATGATGGACTGTGACCTAAGACTTATAAACCTTGTCTTCCTTCAGTTGTCTTTGGTCACGGTACTTTATCATATAAATAGAAACCCTAACCAAGACATCACCTTCTTTCTTTCTTTCTTTTTTCTTTTTGGTTTCCTTTTGAGACAGGGTTTCTCTGTGTAGTTTTGGTGCCTGTCCTGGATCTCGCTCTGGAGACCAGGCTGGCCTCGAACTCACAGAGATCTGCCTGGCTCTGCCTCCCGAGTGCTCTTATTTCTTGTTGTAATTAATGCAATTTAATGAAAGTCAAGCATCGAGCTATTTACGTGATGCCCAGGAAGTTTGTGTTAGAATAAAAAAAAAAAACTGGACACTTGGTTTCTAATTTCACCTTGCTCCCTCCTACTTAATAAACCAGTGATGTCCTAACTCAGGATATCTTAACAGTATTGAGAAATCTCATCTTTCCTCCTGACTACTTGTCTAGATGGATTATTATTATTATTATTATTATTATTATTATTATTATTATTATCATTATTGTTTCCATTCCTTCTCCAGACTCGATTATCATCAGGGAGCCTAATGATTTTTGTGTGCATGTCATCCAGGTGAAGGTTGGAGAGGAAAATGGAGAAGTAGGTGGAGGATGAGAAGACAGAGAATCCAGATTTTAAAGAGATACAACTATCATTTTGGGAAACAATAACTATTTATATAATACTAATACTTCACTCAAAGAATCCACAGTGAAATACAACAGTTCTCTCTCTCTCTCTCTCTCTCTCTCTCTCTCTCTCTCTCTCTCTCTCTCTCTCTCTCTCTCTGAACAAAATAGAAGGTTCTTTGATAGGGAAGTTAGAATGTATTATGAAAGTATATCCAACTATCCAACTTCTCTGTTTTAGGGCAATATAACGTATCTCAGATGAACATTCCAGAAATGAAAAAAAAAATCTCTTTGTACACAACTCTAGTTTTCTCATCAGTGAGTAGACCATACATTCTGCCATAGACAAATGCAGACATTTACCCAAAGGTTCCCCTTAGGGCTGCATGTATGAGAAATGACAGCAAATTTGGTTGTAGCTATATAAATGCACATACATGTTAGGCCTACATTCACTGAGACCTGGAGGATATTTGCTGAAAAGTTAAAAGTTGGTGATGAATAAAAAGGAACCAGTGTCTTCCATGCTCACCTTGTAAGTTCCGGAGTTGGGGTAGAACGCCTGGGCCTTGCGACTTCTTCACCTGACATACAGGACAAAAGACCTTTTTAGGCGTATCTCTAGCAGTTCCTTCTGGTGTGTCAAATGAGCTATGTTTGGAAACACTTAGAGATTTCATCGCCATCAATAAGCAACTTAACGTGACAACTGCAAACCAAACCCTCTCTCCTGGCAAGGTGACAGCCATGTAGCTGCCATGTGTGGTAGGAGTTCTCTGGCATTTGTAAAACCTCATCACCCAAAGAAAAACCATAAACAAGCCAACAATTGAAGATTTGTATACTGTTGAGCTCGGAGGAACAGTCTATCATTCTTCAAATGCCTGTTGCCTGAATGGGTTCTGGTTCTCAGTTACCATGGGGGATAATAATCCAGGCCATATGCCCATAGTCCGCAGGTCAGGTTGTCAGCCTACTCTTTTTTTTGAAATGGCAAGAAAATGTTGCAGCTTTAAGAATTAATTTAGATTTTCCTAGGATACATTGTATGTGGCAGGAGGGGTATCGGATACTATATATGTTAGCCTCTATCATATCACTTTGGTGGACTGAGCATTTTACCCCATAATGTAAGAATGGATACATTGTATCTGCCTTTAGTGCCATCGGGGCATTCCTCCTCTCTCCCCACCTCTAGCTACAGTGTGTCTAATCAAACACATTTGATTAAATTAACTTCAAAGCTTAAAGATGCAGCAAGAGCTGGCGAACATGGGAAGGAAGTACCGGTGTTTTTCCAAAAATAATTTGTTTGGAGAATTTAAGCATTAATTATTCAGAACCCAGATACCCTCCATCATAACAAGAAATCTTTGCTGTAAATGTTTGGTTTTGAAAGACTTAAAAATAAATCCCCCCAACTGTGCAATTCAAATGCAAACATGCTCCAAGATCCAGGGAACTATTCCTTCTGTCAATCCATACTCTATTTCTGGGAGCTAAGACATACTTACTGGATAAGTTCCTTTTAATTGCACCCTAGAATTAGAAATAAACACTATAAGGCTTAAGACCACAGATATGTTATGTACAATATGTATTATTTCTGTCATTTCAATTAAACTGAACTCAAAGATACCCCAGATTGGGAAAAGGAATTTTGACTCAGTACCACACTGATGTTGGAACCTGTAGGTAGACACATACAAATCAGTTTTTCTTGTTACTCTAAAGTGATAGAGAAGAGGGAGAGAGCAATCTATAAGTCACCCGAATGAGCAAGCCCCTTACCTGGGTGGATTTAGTAAGGACACAAATTGGTCTCTTACAACTAGGACCCTCTTGAACTTAAGCACCTAAGAATCCAAACTTATTAAATATTTAGTATTTGAAAATTCTAGGATATATGAGTACTGTCTGCTCCTGGTCAGATGGGATCTTGAAGTAGTTAGCAGAAATAGTCATCAGAACGGATAGGACTTGAAGGGTAAAAATGGTGAATGTTGATGTCTACTCATGTCCCACTGACAGGAGTATTTCACACAGGAATCCCAGAAGCTCCATCTTCCCTACCCATTTTCCCCTTTGGCTTCTCCTGCCTGCCAACCAGGAGCCATGTCTTCAGTGCAAGGGCCTCTGGCAGGATGCAAACAGTCCTGGCAGAAATAATCCATGCAGGGCATCGCTAAGGCTGGAATCTTGGCACATACTTACTCAGATGATAGGAAAAGTAACTCAATGAAAAGTTCCAACTCAAAGTCAGAAGCTGTGAAAGGTTCTTAGCATGGACTCTTCTAGAAAAGTGAAGAACCAGGAGGGTGGCATCATGAGGCAAGGCATGACTTGCCATAGAAGAAAGTAGGGAAGGTGGAAGTTCAAGGAAGTGGTCCAAGAGGCACTCCCTCCCACCCCTTCTCACTGTGGGGAAGGTAGCTGCTGTGTTGTGTTCTCTCAAACAACAATGTTAACAGTGCAGGGCATAGTGTAGTACTCTACAGTAGACTGGCTGTATTTCATCTTTCCTGGAACTGGCAAGTCAGAATTTTCCTGCCCCAGTTTGAATCCCTTTATGACAGAGGAACAGTTTGAGTCAGAACAGACCCATTAGATGTTTCTTGGCGGATGGCTTAATAGCACAGATTACATCTTCTAGCTTGTTTTGCCTGAAAAATGCAATTTGTTTGGTCTTAACTGGTGTGCCAGATAGAGAACGATCACATTATTAGTAATGAAATAAATACACTGATTTCAACCTGCTTCATTCATTATGGGAGTTTGGATATAGGAGATACAGAGACAGATGACTGAAGGATGAATTGGACCCTAAAGCAGAGTTGGACCCTCAGATATGAAGGAAGAGACACAGGGGTTCAAGAACTGAATTCCAAGATTACTGAGCTGATTGAGGGAACAGGGCCCCACTTTGTACTGTGAGAACTGCAACTTAGCAGACAGAAGATCCCGGAGCCTGAACTGAAGCCCTTTAGATCATCTACGTTGCTCACTTTATTAAAATGGCAATACCCAAGGAAGCAAGAAGGACACTTTTCCAGTATCCATCAAGTTCCATGCGTGTCCCTTCCTCCCTTTATCATCAGAAGGCAGCAAGGGTGCTCCTGCAACAGTATCACATACACCTCAGCAATGAGTGAGTTAAGCACAAGCCAGTCATGGAAGAAATATGCAGAAAAGCTCGGTTTGTTTTGAAATGAGAAAGAATAAAGCAATTACCTAGGAATAGATTCCAATGGCCCACAGCGACAAGCCAGCCCAACAGGAGAGGCTTGTTGTCAGCTGAGTGTGTGGCACAGCCCTTGAGGACCTGAGGCTGCAGCATGACAAATGCAGCTGAGGTGCTGTCACCACAGAGGCCACACCCAGTAAGGAAGCCCATTGACCTCAAGTGATCATGTTTTCATTCCATTGATTACTGATTATTACTGTTTCTCTCTCTCTCTCTCTCTCTCTCTCTCTCTCTCTCTCTCTCTCTCTCTCTCTCTGTGTGTGTGTGTGTGTGTGTGTGTGTGTGTGTGTGTGTGCAGGTCCACTTGGGAATACTTAGGAAAATTCTATCTCAAAGAGAGGAAGGCAGGGAGGGAGGGAGAGGGGGCACAAAGTTCTCTGAAATGTTCCTAAGCTTATGCCAATCAATAGTCATTACTATTTGAGACAAATACCACCCTACCCAGTGACAAGCTGCTGGTTTTCTATTTAAACTACAAGATGGCATCTCCAGAGACAGCCAGTCAGGATATGATGATTCCAACCCAGCCGTTAGGTGATTTCTCAGATTGTGACAGCTCATAAGGAATGAATTCATTAATCCAAAATAACAAGTAATTCACTATTTTATATATGTGCCTGACTATACACACACACACACACACACACACACACACACACACACACACACACACACACATATCACACACCAGACATACACTATGTAGCATTTAATTCAGCTATAGAAAAATGCCCTGATAATTCTAAACTATGCCTTCACATTTAGACAGCCAGAATCTCCCAACCACTGAACCCAGTTCATCTGCTCCTTGGACACTGGGTGATCATAATGGTATCGGGAAATCAACCTTGCCACCTCCTTTTGGTAGTAACTTTTTCTACACATGCTTAAAGTTTAAAATGTTGAGAGTTCTTACCGGGCTGCGCCTCTGTGGTCAGCAAAAAGAAAGAGAGAATAGACATCTTGTCAGAGAACGATGAATCACTCAACAGGCGTTAACAGAAGACTTCAAAATAGCTACCAACCACACACTCAAAAGTCACCAGGTTAGAGCAAGACAGGCAGGCACATGATAAGCAGTCACAGAAGGCTTGGGAGAACCCCACAGAAAAAACTTCTGTATACAACTTTGCTAATGTGGTGGAGTTGTATGTATCTGTCCATAAGAACAAGACAGGAATGTACAGAATCCTTATTGGTGATTTATTATAATGTCTTGTCAAAAGCAGTTTTTCTTCAGAATATTTGGGGAGGGGATTTATAGGCTGTCTAGATAGTCAGGACAAATCTGTTTCCATAGACAACAGCATGCGCCAGCACCACTGAAGCCATGAATTACCATAAGTAGAACCCACTCTTTGGATTTTTCTCTTCATTGTTCTTAGAATGCACATTTAAGGGTTTGTTGTTTTTTAAACCTGACTTTGGCTTGGTGATTTGGGCAACCTTCTTCTTATAGATAACCCCTGATAAACACACATGGAAACTGTGAAAACTGCCTGGCACCAATGCCTGGTCCAACTTGTGGACCAGATGATATCTGGGAACACATCACACAGACAAGACTACCAACAATGTGTCCCAACAGTCTCCTTTGGGATAGTTCAGCTGCACCAGGAAGGACGCGGATGTAGGGGGTGAAGGAGCTACGCCAAGTTTTGCTTTTAAGATTCATTAGAAGGTAGAAGCTTCCTCAGTGGAGGCCAGGAGCTTAAACACAGGGACAGGCAGGGGGGCTCCGACAAAGATAAACTTATCTTGGGAACAAAAACTTGTAGCCTTTATACTTGGGAGGCCGCCATGGACATTTAGTTCAAAGTGAGGTCTGAGACCCAGTTAGCGAGTCAGCAGAACCGGGAACAGGTTTTAGATCTCTGATTCTGTGATTTCAAGTATGACATTGTGGATGACTCCTGAAGGGGGTCATGGTTGATGCTGAGGCATGGGCTATTAATCATCCAGGCATGGTTATTTCCAGGACCAGGTTTGCCAAGGAGGCCTCTAGTCAACATGACTCCTAGGAGTTTAGACTGTATTAATTGCGGGTACTGCTACATGTTCACCCCTCCTTTCTTCTAAGCCTGCCTCTGTGTGGATACCACTTAAGTAGTAAGAACAAAAGGACCCTAATTAGCATGTATCTTTGGGCTGAGATTATCATACTGTTTTGAGGGGAAAAAAATCACTTTCATATGACTATTTGGACTATATTATTATCTAGTGACCAGATGAAAGTTCTTTAAATAAGGAAAGGTTACATGACAAAAATGAGAAATATTGTACATAAGTCACTATAAGTGACACACTCGCCCAATATGAGATTATGATAAATCATTCAAAATAAAATGCAGGCTGCAGCCAGCCAGCCAGACCCTTAAGCTTAAGACTTTCTCCATTTAAAATTAAAACATTTTTAAAATGTTACCAAATGTATTAAGCCACTTAAATTAAGCCATATCTTAATTTTCGATGAGTTAAAAATCTCTATTTTAGTAATTAGTTCATGCTTATATTTTTCTAGTAAAGGGCAAGCTCCTGTGATAACATTTTAGAAACTTCATTTGCAATTTTTTTTTTTCCATCAAGGACAAGCCATTCAAATTCACGCAGTCTCAGACTGATTAACAAGAACCCCAAAGAGGCAAAGTTGTGTCAAGTACAGATGTGGACAGTTTCAAGGTCTCTGAGTAAGAGCTTCCAAAGCCTTTAAAGCAAGAGATTCCTAGGAGTCAAGTGGAAAGCGTTTACACACATCACCACCATTAAAAATCTCTGCAGGAGAGAGAGGTCAGCAAAGTCATTATCAGCTGGGGTGGGGGTGGGGTCTCTGCCTGTTAATTTTATTTATATATGGGGCCCTCGGTTCAATCCGTGCATTGTGAAAGGACAATTATTTTACCCCTTTCTCTGTCAGCTCCCCCAAATTTCAAAAACCACTTAGCATTCTTCTCGTGCTCTATGAATTCTAGAGTTTTCACCAAAGGCAGGTGAAAGTAAATTCAGGATCTGGAGCTAGTCTTTTTGAGAGGTGGGGACAACTGTCTAGGTGCTCACAGGGTGGGAAGAGGTCAGGCAACTGTACGTCACCAAGTGCTGCTGCACTGGCCCCTGGGCCCACAGTGTGAGGAGATCTGCCCACCGCTGCTTCCTCTTTAGAGAGAGATGAGGAACTAGATTAAAAAAGGTGAGTTGCTCTAGTTTTTAAATGTGGGCCAAAATTATAACCGCACAACCAAAAAAAGAAAAGGCAAAAACAAGACACCCACTCAGTTGTGCAGAGCCTGCAGGTGGCTAACACATCTCTGATTGCAGGCATTTGTATCACACAGAGTGAGTTCTTGTAATATGGGCCACACCTGATTATTCAGACAGAGCCTGGGGATCCATCTGCTTGTGTTCTGGACAAATTTCCTACATTCGTAATTGATCATAATTATTTAAATCCCTTAAAAATCTGATGTACCCTGGAGAAGGCTCTGAAGATCAATTTTATTTTCTCTTTGAGATAATCCTTATTTTTGAGGATTTTTTTTTTTTTTGAGGTAAGCACTGATATTTGTAATCCTCCTGTCTCTACCTCATCAGCACTGTGACTATATGGGAATTCAACCACGCCTGGATTTTTAAAATTCTTTTCTATGAGTTCTGGGAATCTAACAAGCACTTTACCAAATGAGCCATCTCCTGAGTCCTCATGTGTTACAGATGTTTCTAGGAAAGAATCAGGACACATCAACAAGAAGTTGTTACTTTGATCATGGCCTGTGACAGACTGACTTGCTTCTAAATGAGTTAGGGTCAGGGTAAAGTATTGGCAGGCCTCTGTTTCCATCACTATAGTATGTGTCAATATTTAGGCATGTTCTTGTGAACCGCAAGGTCAGCTACACCAGCTAACTCTTGTATCCAGTTAGCCGAACTTCTGCAACCCCACGTGGAGATAAACCAAGATTCTGCTAGTAATGTTTTACTCACAGGGGAGCTGGCTAAGGAATCAGTGTGATGGACATTTCAAAAAAAACAACAAAAAACAAGTGGGTTACACAACGTCTCGAAAACAGTGAAAGGGAAAACATGGTTAACCGCGCTATAAGCACAGCAACATTTCCTTCTAGGACGAAAACCAGTCAGGAATGGAGAGTTCTGAAAGTGTTACCAGCAAATTTGAATGAGAATTGGCCAACTTTGCTTAACTCAGAGAACAATCTAGGGTCAAGGAGAATATATGAAATATAGGAAAGACTACTGAGAACACCAGCAATGTGATGTGCATGGCCCTCCGTGTGGTCCTCGCCTCAAGCACATTCACAGAGGCTCAGCTTAGCAACAAGGGAACACGTACTTACGACTGCACTTGGCTGATCTTAATTTTGGGAACATAAAAACTTGGGCCACATTGTGGCAAATTTTATTATTTGGACTCATTTTTCTTTTGTGTCTTCCATTCCTCCTTCCTAACTCGTGGATTTTCAGTGCAGTTTCCTTATGAGGTATAGATGGAGCTAGTGCACAAGGTAAACACATCCTCCCAGCATCCCCCTGGTTGAGCTCAGTGGAATAAACCAACCAGCTCTTAGTGTGGGCTGATATGAAAGCAACAAACAAAAAGATGTGTTCGTCTTTTACACCAGCATTTCCCACATCAGTCTTGGACGGACACGCTAGGAACATGTTTCCAATATTCCAGGCAACCGTGCAAACAAGAAAGCAGACTTTATTTTCTTCTTTTCTTTTCCTTTTTGCTTTTTAAAATTTGTTTTGTTTTGACATCTATGTTGCTCTAAGATAAAGATGCTATCACATTGTATCAGATTTGTGCTGTTGCTAAAAATCACCTCCAGCACTAGCAAGTAGCACCCAGAAGGTGATTTCTATTTTATTATACTCATTTTTGTGTGTGTGTGTGTGTGTGTGTGTGTGTGTGCGCGCGTGTGTGTGTGTGTGTGTGTGTGCGTGCGTGCATGCCACGGTGTGTGTGGAGGTCAGAGGACAACGTGTGGGAGTCAGTTTTCTCTTTCCACCACATGGTTCCCAGGATTTGAACCCAGGTCATCAGGCTTGGCAGCGAGCACTCGTGACCCACTGAGCCGTTCTGCTGCCTGCAATTTCTACTTTATAAAAAGATCCCTCTTTCCAGTCTCCAGCAATCTCAGGAGGCAGTGTTTTGATTTATTGAAACAAATAAACATGAATAAAAACAGACTAATCTGAAATCCTCTACTGATCTCCCCCCTTCTCACGCTGGCTCCACAAACACAATTAGGATTCTAGCAGGTTGTCCATGAAAAAAATGAAATGTTCATGGTATGCAGAGGTAGTTTGACCAGTTAAAGTGTAATAAACGAAACCTTGGATGGAAAGTACTGGGCTGTAAGCCTGTGACCTTCTAGAAAACTACCTTGTAGCCCACAATAATGGGCATGAAGTCTCTTAGCAGCCAACGTCCTTGTCCCCAGTGGCGTAATTTGCCCTTGTCCTGGCTCACGAGGTTTGGTTTTAATATTCAAAACTTGGTTTTGGTGTTAAACAGACATTAGATATACAGATGGTGAGAATGAATGGAATACATCATAACTTGTCCAAAACATGGGAAGAATATGTTTCCTCTTACCGGACTTTTCCTCTAAAAGCGAAGGCATGGGAAAGAAAAATAAAGAGAACATGAGAGAGGTGATACACATCTTCAGGAAGAGGCATTGAAGACTCAGAAGGACCTCATTTAAAGCAGTCCGCTAAGGCGATGTTTCTGCAAATGTTTTCTGTTCGTGTCTGACATGGTCACGCCTGGGTTATTGTCTTCCAGATTCTGAGGGCAGAGACATGGCTCCATGGCTCCATGGCTCCATGCAAACACATTTTAAGCTTTCTTTTCAATGGCTCACAACTATCAAACAGATCTATGTCTTGAGAACAGGACATTGGAAGTAACTGGAAAATGGCATTGATTCCTTACAGTTAGGCATGGCCATTACAAGACAACTGGAGAATTTTCCAGAAACTAATTTCCCTAGGAACCCTGACAGTGTCTCTTCTCGATTCATCCTGGCTACAGCCATCTCTCATGAACAGTAGTACTCCCTGAGCTTTCTACATGTTCTTCCAGTGTGATTCCACTTCCAGGTGTGTCTGTTCCGCTCTGCTGCACATTTTCCCCAGAATCACCTTCCCAGAAAAGAGTCCTTCAACCCCCCCCCCCCTCCACTGCCTGTTTAGAGAACAGGATGTGAGCTCCTCTCTAGCATGATGCCTCCCTGATGGCTGCAGAAGCATTTAGCCCCCACCCCTTCTCTGATGCTTTCCTGGGAGTTCTGAACTTATCGGCACACCCTTCATGACACCTCTGGAGTGTGGTACACACTCAAGGCTTTCCTGCCTTCTCTCTACTGTCATCAGCCTCAACGGCTCCTCCCTCTCAGCCAGTCAAAACCCTTCTGCACTCTTCAAGGCTAGAGGATAATTTTCCCATGAGAACTTTTCCAAGCTTCCCAGTTACACACACACACACACACACACACACACACACACACACACACACACACACACACAAATTCCCTTATCTTGTTTGATCACAGTACAATTCTTTTTTTCAAAATAATAACAATCAACCACCTTTCTATTTGCTTGGAATTCATCATCCTCAGGTAAACAATGAGGAAGATCCCGGTAGAAAGCTGTGCAGTTCCTGTCTTGCTCTGTATGATCTGCCATCTCTCCTTACTGAACTCCAGAGCTGTGGCCGTACGTGAACCTCCTCGAGCCCCAAACATGGTGCTGTGTATAATTTGCCCTCACGTTTATGAATTCCATTTTTGGGTCCCTTAAAACATTATGGAAATGTTTGAGGCACAGTGTCTTCTGAAATATGGAAATAGGAACTGTTCGCTAAGTAAGGCGGAACTGTGAGTAGCCGAGATATGTGGCCTTACTTGAAGCGGTTCCTTTACCAGCTTTATCAGAATTTCACTTAGCTTCTTCTTGAATGCTCATTTCTCTGCCATGAGTGCCTTGAGTGCTAACGCATATTGCAGACTCCAGACTTCAAAGACGTGGCATGCCTTTACACACATTACTGGAGAATTATAGGACGACATATCCTGGGTGGGATTTCTCTTCTAGCAAACACAAATGCTTCCTAATAGCCAAGGGCTGGGGACCAGGGGGAGGCTGTCATTGGTGCCATTTTCAGATACAGACAAGTGGTGAGAAGTATAGAGAGATGAAAAATGATGAGTGTCGGCTCTCAATCTACAGACACATACACCTTTAGGGTTAAAATAGGGAGCTGCAGAGGAGCCAGCACAGTGGAAGAGGCACATCCCTTCCATGTACTGAAATTATCCCAACCTTTTCTTTGCCTAATGCCTTTCCGCAAGTCACTCTGGGCCTCTATCCTGTAATACGGCTCAGGTGATTGCTTTCCTGTAAGGCTGCTGTATGAATTCGAAAGGCAAGCATGATATTGGCAGCTAACATTCAACAGAACCCACACTTACCACTGCTTTGCCTTATGGGATTGGTGCCATCACTTTAACTTAGCTCTAAAGGTAAAAGGAAGGTGTGTTGGGCTTCTAAGACCACGTGGTTACAAAGGATCTGGAGCTGGATCCTATTTTATCTAAGGCCAAGGTGGATCTAAGTCCATTGTCTAGGGCTTGATTAGCATTGAGATGGAAAACAACACAGTCAAATGTCCCAGAGAAAGGATGATGTAACTCATGCTGTCTCCCTTAGCAGGGCTACAAGTAGCTACAGTGTGAACTTCTGCTAACAATCTTTCAGTTGGGGATTAAGCTCTGATTATAAGGCATATTTATCAGCCCTTTATAGAATCAAATGCATTTTGCTTAATTAAGTTGAGGAGAAACATGAAAACATAAAAGGTCCTCTGTCCTTCCTATACCTCCCCATCCCAGGATACAATGGATTAATTCCCCTGCAGTCAACATGTTGGTTTCTGGTGTTAGCACCCATCAACATCACTTAGGGTTTCTTAATGTAGGAGTTTAAGTATGTTAAAAAAAAAAAAACCAAAATAAAGTATGATAATTCTATTCAGTGTAAAAAAGAAATGAAGACACTTCTTGGTTTAAAATAAGATAATAACATCAAAGTTGAGTTTTAATTATGGAAAACAGTAAATAAGAGAATCCAGAAAGAGATGTGTCTCATGGAAAGAGATGTGTTCCACTGGCTCACATGTAAATAAAGGTGGAGCAAGTGAATTTTTGGATTAGAGAAAACCCAAAAGCACAGAAATTTTCTCGTCCCATAGACCAAGAAAACCCAATTCCTGACTTGCAAGCCTTTCTAACAGACAGCTCAATCTTAAGATGAATGACTTTTCATGAAACACACAGACCCCCCACCCTTCACAGAGACAGAATCTCTCTCTAGCTGTTACTATTCCAGATAAGTCAATAATGCAAGCATTCATTCACTCACTCAAGTTTGGTCTTATTAAATCCTATAATATTTTTCTTTTTGCATGAAAAGCTAGAATCAGCAATATTTAAAACACTGGAGTAAGCTTGACAGTGGCATATGCAGAAAATACACTCAGAGTTTTGCTGATACTCACTGGAAGTTTTGTGCTCTGTGTATGTTCTTGACACTTAACAAGGAACCGAGCTGCCCCTGGGGATTTGGGACATCAAACACCACAAGCAGGACTGAGACATTACAAAGTCAAGTCTAACTCACAGGCATTGTAAGACTTTGCAAACGCTTATTTACCTTAAAAATAAGGTGGCTAAATAATGAATCTTTTTATTATAATTAATGGGATTATACTTTAATCATTCTAGCTTTCTTTTTTTTTTCTTTTTTAGTTTTTTGAGACAGAGTTTCCCTGTGTAGCAGTCTTGGCTGTCCAGGAACTTGCTCTGTAGCCCAGGCTGACCTCAAACTCACAGAGATCCACCTGCCTCTGCCTCCCAAGTGCTGTGATTAAAGCCATGCACCATCACTTCCCTGGCTTACACCAACCATTTCTTATCATTTGTGACTCGTCAGGTATCCATAAGGAGCAAAATGGCTGTCTATTCATTCACTTGGCCATTAGTAGGCATTTCACAAGTACTCAGTAAACACCAGGCACTAGTCCAGGCACAGTAGTGAACAACAGAAAAAAGGAAGCTGCAGTGAGCTCCCTTTCGAGAGTTGGGGAAGAAGATGGACAAAATAATAAATAAACAAATAAGCAGGGTGTTAGTATTTAGAGGACAATAAACACATTTTTTTTTTTTAAAGTGGAGTTTAGGAACACCAAGTTAGGGTGCTTTGTGATTTCAATAACATGGTCGGGGTGACTTGAGCCGACACCTGAAGCTGGTAAAGATGTAGTACAGCTGTCTGGGGGAGAGGTCACAGGGAGACAGGGAGACAGGGAGATGTGCGATGAGCCAGAAGAATGGCAGCTGGTAATCAGTGGGGGTGTGTGTGGAGGGGTGGGCGTGTTCTGGCTCCAAGGGTCTTGAGGTTGTGATTAAGACTATTCAGTTTGTTCCAGTGTGACTTTGAGCTGACTTATGGACTCTCAGGTATGAGCCTTTAGTAACTACTGCCCTTGGCTTACAGGAGACAGAGCCTAACACAGGAGACAATGCCAGAAAACACAGTATGTAGCTGTAATGCATGCTACGATTCGGTGTTGCTCTTGGGAAGCCTGCTTCGGTTTTCCATGTTAGAAAATATAAAAGCAGGTCCCAAGTAGGGTAAGAAGTGGGTAGGAAACTTTAAACAGATGAAACAAAACGAGGTCAGTGCATCTTGCCTTCCGTCTATGCTGTCCATAGTGGGACATGTAGCACAGTCTGACACACATGGCCCTATTTTTGATATAGTTTGAGGTAGTTCCACTTGTTTTTTTCTAAAGCAACAGAAAATTACACTTCCTGCTGGATCTGATGGCACATGTCTATTATCCTAGCACTCAGTGAGCAAAGGCAGGATTGTAGATTTGAGACCATCTTGGGCTACACAGCTCCAGGTCAGTCTGGGCTTCATAGGAAAATTCTGTATCAGAAAACAACCCATCCATCACATTTGATGTTTTCTGCCACTAAAATATAGCCCCTAGAGGAAAAAATAATGGATACTTATTTTTTCACTGTTATCTGAATCTTATGCTTTTTCATATGCTATAGAAACTTTTAAAGAATAAAACTGTTATGGTTTAAGAAAGTAAATTCCAAAGCTAGGTGGTGGTGGCATGTGCTTTTAATCCTAGCACTTGGGAGGCAGAGGCAGGCAGATCTCCGTGAGTTTGAGGCCAGCCTGGTCTACAGAGTGAGTTCCAGAATGGCCAGGGCTATACAGAGAAACCCTGACTTTGAAAAAAAAAAAAAGGCATTCCAGATGCTTGAAGACTCGGTGTTAAAGATCACAACAGGATTGGAGCAGAAAAGTCCTGAATGGAAGTCTCAAGGAAGGAAACACATGGATAAGCGTTGATCAAAGAACCTAGAGCCTGTCAGGGCACCAGGAATGCTCCACCATTATCAACTCCATCAGTGGAGAGGGAAACATGAACGACACAAAGTGGGAACTGGGAACCATGGATTTTTTTTTAAATAAAACAACACAATATAAGTCCATGATATTATGATTAGATGCTGAATTCTACATAATTTCTCATAGTGGGACTATCCATCTACCCACTCAATCAATGAGTACTTTCTCAATCCCATCTGTGATGGTTACTATGGTCAACTGGGTTAGATCTGGAATCAACAAGGAAACATGCCTCTGACTGGGTCTGGGAGGGAATTTCTAGGCAGGGTTAACTGAGGGTGGGGTGGGGATCGTCTCCCTCCCAGTGGGCAGCTGAGATGTTAAGAAGTCTGAGGAGAAAATGGTGGTGCTTTTGCTTGCTCGGCTGCCCTTGCTCCTTGCTGGTGAGTGTATCTACCTAGCTGTCGCTGCTGCTGCTGCTGCCATCATTCACTGACACTGAAACCTTCTGGCCTGTGACTGACCAGGGACTCCCCAGGAACCCTCCAGGCCTTCAGTGCCAGACTGGGACTGAGGAGGCATCTGAGTTTTTGCCCTCTCCAGCAGGCAAAGAGCTATTGCTGGCCTCCCCCATAATGTAAGCTCCTGTAACATGTAGCCCTTTGTAATATACATCCATTCTATCACTTCTGTTTCTCTAGAGAATCCAGTCCATGTACTGTGCGTCAGTCAATGCTGCATGCTCTGGAGGAAATGGCTCCTTGGGGGAGACTTAAACTTACCTCCTCTGCGTGCAAGGACAGTTGCCAGAACCGTTAGCAGGCGATGCATCCCTCTAGAAGTTAGTTTTACAAATGGACTGCTTCTTCGGAGTTCACTGTGCTCTGACTGTGGCCATTAGCTACCAAAAAGAACTCAGATTCCAGACCCCACAGAGGGAAGACTGACTGACACAGAACTTGAACGGTAGAAAATTCAGCCTTTTAAAAATTTCAACTGACATAATTAAAAGCATATAATTCAAGAATTTGCTAATTTTGGTGTGGCTAGTCTAAGATGTTTATACGTCAACGTGTTGTCTGTGGTCATCTTCACCGTGATCAAACCCCTAAAACAGGTCAGCTTGCCTAAGTCAGTGGAACAAAGTGGAAGGATCCAGAGTCATTCACGGGAACTCTGTTAGACCTCATGTGGGGAAACAAGGGCTTGCACTCAGGGCAACCCGGTCCTCTGGGGATGTAGTGACTAAGGAGAGGAGGATGAGCACCACATACCTTACTCATGTCTCAGACTGAAGCGCAAAACAATGCAAGGATTTTGTCTTAACAAAATAAGGTAGGCGTGGATGGTTTGGAAATTGAAACTGTGAAAAAGGTCAGGAAATGGAAGCAGCAGATTTCTCCAGAAGGAAATAAAAAGTCAGTAATGAAGGAAAGAACCAACACATTGAGACATAGACTGTCTTCTGCAGACAGTTGGTGAGTTATTAAAACATGGAGAAGGGAATGTCATATTTCGAAAGAGAAGTTTCTACTCATGGTCTCTATCCTTCTCTTTGGGGCCCTGAAAAAGAAAACTGAAACAGTACTGTCTTAGGTATAACTTGCCCTGATGGGTCAGGCTGGAGCCCCATCTAGAGGGAGATCCTCAGACTCCCTCTGGGATCCTCTGCAATGTCTGCAGAGGTTTGCAAGGGAGGCGTGGAAGCATTAGTACCCCATGTTTGCTAGCCCTAGTCTAAACCAATCTAAATCGACTGGGCCTAAGGATGACTGGTGAGCAAAATGCAAGCTGAGCATTCACTTTCCAGCTCCCTGAGTGTACAGCTTTGAGAACCATGTGGTATTTAGTCTCTCCTGGTGTGCAGGGGCCTGGAGCTCTCCTCCCCCACTGATGACTCTGTGTTTTCTACTAAACTCAATGGGGTGCTGAACCTTCTGCCAGAGTGAGGACAGGAAAGGGGGTGGTGTTACCAAGCAGCATCAAATTTGTGGAGTTTGCTCTCTGGCAGGGTAATTTGGGGGCGGAAGGTGGGTGGGCCACCTGGAGTCAGCAATCAGCACCAGACTGTCTACAGTTCAAAGCTATCTCCCCCAACTCATAATTTTTGGATAAATAACTCCATTATGGATTGCACGTGCCCAAGAACAAGATCAAACTAAAAAAGCGTATCGTACTCTGTAATGCATGAATGCCTCATGTCTCTGAATTTGCAGGGTTAGGGGGAGGAGGGACAAGCCTATACTTAACCACCTCCTTTCCCCAACTATTCTATGAGCCCTCTTCTTGACTTCACACAAATCCTTCCTTGCTATTTTTATTTCCTTCTGCCTCCCACAAGTCTCTCAACTAAAGGAAAAAGAAAGTGCTGCTGAAGAGAACCAATCATCAAGGAGCCCCAGCTGGCTGCTCAGGCACACCTGGACATTCCTCATCCCCCGCCTGTCAACTCTGACCTCAACCCTAAGAAAGCTAGTACTACTGTTCCCATTTTACAGACTGGAGAACTGAGGCTTAGAGTTAAGTAGCTTGGACAGGACACACAGAACTCATGGCCTGTGCTCTTCCTACTTGCCCTTGGTTTTCAAAGGATGAGCTGGAGATGAGGTTTGGGAGCAGAGCTATCCATCCAATCTACTCCTGTAGCAGAGTGTTTCTCATAATGATGAGGAGGCCAAGATCACATGGGCGAGCAAGGCATGCGTGAGTCAGAATGGGAATTTAGCTTTGACTCACTCCAGAGAAAAATCCCTGAAATGTTGCAGAACGAAGTGTGTATGAAAACAAACCTCCTCAGGGCACGCAATGCAACGAGCCCTGGCTCCCCAAAAGACCAAAGGTAAACGGAGCAACACACAAGAAAGGAAAAGGTCTGTGTTCCGTGGAAGCTATGGAAGCCACAGGTCTCCCAGTGTCTGCTGAGCATGGCTAAAGTGACTCCCTGTGTGTGCCAGAAGGAAAGAGACTCCCACACCAGAGACCCCGGGAGGAAGGGAGGCAGACAGATCACAGCTTCAGAAAACCAAAGGGAGGGAAGGTGGGTTTCGGGGATGGGGAATGTCAGTGTGGGTCTCCTACAAGCAACACTGATTGTACTATCTGGTGAAATAATTTGGACAGCAAGGAGATTTATTTTCCAGGTAGGTGCCAGACTTCAGGGCAGCTTCCTGATGAAGGACCACGCTTGAAATGATTTAGTAATACTTCTAGAATTACTGTAATGGAAAAGTTGTGAACATGTTTCCCCAGTTTGATGCTTAGGCTAATTAATTATTGATCTTGGGTCTAAATGTCTTTTGAGTATTTGGGCCACCTAAATATCAGTATTAATGATTCTTAAAAATGTGGATAGGAGGTGGTGGCACACACCTTTAATCCCAGCACTTGGGAGGCAGAGGCAAGCAGAGCTCTGTGAGTTCAAGGCCAGCCTGGACTACAGAGTGAGTTCCAGGACAGGCTCCAAAGCTACACACAGAGAAACTCTGTCTCAAAAAACAAAACAAACAAACAAAACTATGCTTCTAGGCTCTGCAGACAGTTCTAATGACATTGAGATTGTCTTTGAATGTCATGTGCAGTCTGAGTGTTCATTAGCCATGAACTCATGCGTCTCTCTGAGAGGCCCCATGAGGTAGTATGAGAATCGTCAGTGCTTATGAGACAAAGAAGCCAAAGACAGATTTTGGAACCTGCCAAGATGGCTAGTTGAGTGGTGACTCATTTGAACAATTGTGACATTATTGCAATAACTATGCACACATTTTCCTTTGGTTACCTTAAAGAAAACTACATTCAGTAAAATTCAACTGTATATTGAGTTCTGCTTTTGCCATACTTTGGAAAGGGATCTTAAAGTTCAGTGTTACTTTATTCTTTAAGAACAAAGCATGGGGCCTGAGAGATGGCTTAGCAGTTAAGAGCACTAGCTGCTCTTCCCGAGGACCCAGGTTCAATTCCCAGTACCCATGTAGAGTTACTGTTCTAGGGGACCCAACAACCTCACACAAACATGCATGCAAAACACCAGTGCACATAAAATAAAAATAAATAATCCTTTAAAAAAAAGAGAACCAAGCAATCACCTTGTAACGTAGTGTAACGGAGGTGTTCATCCACTCTGACTTTGCAAAGAGCAGAATGGAAATGACAGTGCATCGACTGTCTCACAGTGTGCTTGCCATTCCCACTCCAGAGCCCAAGCACTGGAGTCCCAGACAGGTGTCAACACTTTGCCTGAAGAGCAAGCTGAGCTCAGGGGAGTCGTCTTTCTCACCACACCACTGTTCCCTCAGTGGCAAGTGTGGTTTCCATGTGTGTTAGAAGAAAGATCAATCTCATCTGTCCAGAATAGAGAAACTGGACTGAAAAGTTCCTCTAGATGTCAAATCAGATTGGGTGAAGAAGGAAAGTCCAAGGAAGGCAGGAGATGCTGAGCCCCTAACTCCAGCTGTGAGCTGGAAATGCCTTCTACACATGTCAGGGCAGGAAGACATAGCATGCTCTCAGGGCAGGACTAGAAATGTGGAAGCACAGCACCGCTCTCAAAAGGGAGAAAAATAAAACAAAAAATGCAGAATAGTGATGAGGAAGCCAATGGCTGCAAAGCACCAATGGCAGTCAGATACTGCTTCCAGGAATCTGTGTGCACCAGTCCTTGAGCCATTAATAAGCAGCTCCCCATGCCACTAAGGCTGGACAATGGAATGCCAAATGAGATTTGCCCCTGACAAAGGCCTGTGAGAGTCAGAATCCAAATCACCCCAGGGCTGAATTATGATCTTAAGTTTTCAGGTGAGGAGATATGCCCTCCATAACAGTCCTGGGACTCATCGAAAGAGACATAGGAAGAACCCAGTGGCCAGCTCAAATCCATGCCTTCCTTCTGTTACATTGCAGCTGTCTGTTAGTGACCCAAATTCTCAAGCCAAGTATTTAAACAAAAGAACTTCCAGAAGGCACATGGAAATGAAAGCCTCAGGTACTATGGTAACTACTCCCACCTGTCTCCTTCTCCCAGGGCCTTTGGACACTTAATGTCTCCCAAGTACATCTTTATGACTTCTAACATTGTAACTAGTTGGAGGAAGTACGTGAGGGCCAGCATGAGGGCACAGTGGGGTGAGTCATCATTGACTGAACAGAAGAGAACAAGATGAGGATGAGTGTAGAAGTAGAGAGCAGCGACATCCCACACTGCTCTGTCCTTGGCCTGGTCCCATTCCCTTTTGTTGACTCACAAGTATTTAATTGAATGGCAATGATTCATAAAGCTCTGTTGCAAATGCAGGAGATTTGGGGTGAAGAACAAAATCTGTCATGCATTCCCCTGAAGAAGGGTTGCTTACACCAACTTTGAGGCAGTTAGTCTTCAACTGTGCGTGTCTCAACATTTGCCTCAGTTGCAGAGAGCTGAGTTGTTCAAGGTCATGTCTTACCATGGCTCTTAAGAGTATCGATGATATTGTAGTATAGCAGTTTCTCCTTAGTCAAACACATTACCTGAAAGCATAATCCAAGCTCCAGAGTTCAACACAGCTGCTGTTGGATGCACAAAATCATTTATCTCTCTCTATCCACAGCATCTCACAAGTGTTGAACTCAAGGTCAGTTGGCAAAAAGAGGGGCATTATATTTGCACAACCACAATCAAGGATGAAAATCAAAACACGCCGGGCGGTGTGGCGCACGCCTTTAATCCCAGCACTCGGGAGGCAGAGCCAGGTGGATCTCTGTGAGTTCGAGGCCAGCCTGGTCTACCAAGTGAGTTCCAGGAAAAGGCGCAAAGCTACACAGAGAAACCCTGTCTCGAAAAACCAAAAAAAAAAAAAAAAAAAAAAAAAAAAAAAATCAAAACACATGTTCAACAATGAAATACCCCGCTTGAAGAAGTAGTGAGTATTCCTTTGGCCAGGAGTAGTGGTGCATACTTTAATCCCAGCATTCAGGTCTTTTTTGAGTTTGAGGCCAGCCTGGTCTACATAGTGATACACAGTGAGACCTTATCTCAGATAAAATGACCAGAAAACAATGAAGACAGAGGAATCACTCCTATTGCTGGAGAGATGCATACTGACCACACAAGGTACCAGAGCAGAATGTTGTTTCTATTCAACTTGATGGCAGCTAACATGCAGCATAGCATCACTGGTCTTTAAAAATTGATGACTAGACATTTTTGAAAGAGAACCTCCTTTCACATGGTTCCTAATGGACTCCCCCAACTAATCTGGGACCATTTATGATGCAGTGGCAGAAGCTGCCAATGTCTTTCTGATTATCATTTGTTAACCTATCTTTTAGTAACAGAACCAGAATTTTACACTGCCACATGTCTTTCCAGAAGACTACATTTCCCAGACTTCCTTGCAGCCAATCTGTCCGAGGAGACGAATTATTGTTAGGATCTCAGTAGTAGTGATGTGTACTTTCCATTTTCTTTCTCCTCCCTCTCAAAGTCTAAATAGGGAAGTGCTTGATGATGCAAGCAGCAACAGCCCAGGAAGGCAGAGCAATACGCAGAAAGGTCCTAGACTTTTGAGTGACACTTGGGAGTAGGACTCTCTAGCCTTCTGAACTGTCAAGCAGTTTTGATCTTAATGATAAAGCCTTTCTATTGTTAAAGCCTTGTTACTTTATCTCTGGTGAAGCACCTCAACCCCAGTGCTCTACCTTAGACAGATACGAGATCCAAAACAAGCATGGGTGAATTTCATTGCCTGCCTGTTACTGTATTACCAGGAGACTACATCAGGAAAAGAACAGGGATGAATACCCCTCACCTAGGAGTCAATCCCTGTATTGTCCCTGCATCACATACTCTATTTTAATCAAGGGCCAAGATGAGATCTGGATTAAAAATACAATATTTGTTTAATGATACCGATGGATTTTGCTACTCATTAAAACTCTAGTTTTCACCAGATGTCCAAGCAAGGCGGCGGGTTAGAAGCTGCTCCTCCGTAACCTACTTGAGAAGAGCTGGTGAAGGAGAGAATAGATCCTGTTCCAAACAGAAGAAGAGATCTGGAAATTCACAGAATAGGTGAAGCTTGCTGAGAAGCAGGTACACATGGAGTAGGAGCTAAGCTGGGGACAGCTTCGGTAGCTGTGCTCCCCAGTGGAGGAGAGGAAGCAGAAGGCTCATTTAAAAGGTAAGCCAGGTGACCCTGGAGAAAAGAGGCTGGCAGTCCAACCCCCAGGAGAAGCCTCAAATTTACTTGCAGGTTTCAGTGAGGTAGTGATTCCAAAACAAAGGTCAGCAGTGGAGAGGGAACAGAGTATCAGGTTGGACGAAGATGCACCACGTGACTTGGGCACACATCCATTTTGACCCAGTGGGTCCCACCTTGCCTAGATTCAGTGAGCTTTTAGCTATCTTTCTGGGACCTGCACAGAAAGCCCATTTTCCTATGCAGCCATCCATTCAATCAGGTGGACTCGCCTCTTCCATCTCCCTATGCAATTTCCAAATACCCACTCAATTCATTATGCCCTACAGAGAAGGGATATAAACTTGTTTCTGACATTTAGATAGCTTTTCCTACAACTAAAAGAAAAAAAATTAGTGACTCAGCAAGTGGAAGGTGGTGAGCAAGATGTCAGCTGAAGATTGAGAATGACGTGAAAGGGGGCGTTTCACCTCACGCTTCCATGACTACAAATCGTAGGCCAGTATGTGAGTTTAAAATCCGTACCTTCCGTTGAAGAGGAGAAAGAAACGTATTTCATGCTTTTGTTATGGTAGCAGGTGAAGACATGATGAAAAATTACTGAAAAGTCCATTTGCAATGTATGGGTTACTATTAGCAATCATTTTAATTGTCACCAACATATGGGAAAAACCCCACTGTAGACACTAGATTTGCTTTTTTTTTTTTTTTAAATTTATCCCAGAAAGGCAAAATTTTACTTTCAAAGGATAAACAATTACAATTGTTTAAAAAAGTTTAGTTGAGATATTTCTAGAAGCCCCTAGTAAGTGGTTCAGCATTTACTAATGACCCTGTCGAAGGGGACAGTCCCCGGAGAAGCCAAGAGAATCTCATTATGGGGCTTGCATCTGTGTTCACAGCTATTCTTAGAAGACAGTGTTGGCATTTTTCAAACCCTAGGGAGAAAATACTTGAAATATTAGCACTCAGAACTCAGCAACTGAAGAAATTCAGTAGCTAGGAATGGGGAACGGGAGCCTGGATCATGGGAGAAGACAATTAGAATAATACAAGTAAGGCAACAGCTGTATATGAGGATTCTAAATTCCAAGAGCATTTAAAAAAAATTGAGGATAAAAATAATGAAGAATCTGAGTTTTAGAAATCTAGTGAGATTTTATTTATTTACTATGGTTTTGGAGCATCACAAGGGGAAATATTTTTAAAAGCAATTTCTTTGGCTTTTATGTACTTTCATGAAGACAGAAACTAAGATGTGTTTTTAAAACATCACTAGTCAACTAGTTCATATTCTTTTTAAATTAAGTCTCCTCTGGAAGTAAGTCCAAAAGACTTTTCACTTATTTTTTTCTTTGCTTCATGATTATTAGAAAAATAAAAGAAAGCACAATTTCATATGCTTTTACTAGTTTGGAAGGCGCAGGAACTGCAATAGAAGAGGGTAAGAGTGAGTTACTCAGGGGATGCAGAGCTCACCAGATTGGACACATGCGGCTTTTAGCACATGTGACGGAACACGGCTCTCTGCCCAACCTCACCAAAGCTTAACATAAGGACTCCACTCACCACGGGTGACGGGGAAAGTGCAATGTTGCCTATTGAAGCCTTCAGCTCATCTACAGTGGCAGCATTCTTAAGGACATCCTTCGACTGCAATGGTTTAATCTTGATGTTGAATTTCTTGTGCGATTCTTCTTCCTCTTCGGATTCACTTGAAGAATAAAAGTGCTTTCCTTTGGTAGGTAGAACACAGTTAAAGACACTTAGCTCTTTTTCTGCTGAGAGTTATTGGTGAGGACAAGACAAGAATGGCTACAGGTAGACACAGCAAAAGTAACTTTAGATGGCAGGACACCAAAGCCAAATAGAATCGAAGGAGGAAAAGGTTAGGGTTATTCACGAACCTGACCATGAACTCTGAGGAGCACTGGTCAAGATCCTACATTTTTCCCTTTCTTTTTCTTTTCTTTTTTTTGTGGCAAGTGAACTTTGTGTGTCACACCCAGGTCATAGACAGGAACTCATAAACCAGATACTGGAGGCTACTTTAAGGGACACTTATAGTCCCCAGACACTGGAGGACACTTTAAGCGACACCTATAGTCCCCAGATACTGGAGGTTACTTTAAGGGACACCTATAGTCCCCAGACACTGGAGGCTACTTTAACAAAGTAGTCTACAAAGTACCTACAAAGAGTCTTAAGTGTTTCGGATTTGGCCAGAGTAAGGAAGGTTGCTTGAATGTTTAGGGGGGACTTGGATCATGAAGACAGTAAAGCTCTTTGCCATTCACTGTAAATGACACTGCCATATCGGGGTTCAGCAGGCAAGCCACGGTCACCAGTGTGCAGGCTGTTTTACTGCACACTTCCCTCTACCCTGCTGCTTTCTCTCTTTCTCTCAACTAGATCAAGGCACGTGCATGCGCATTAGCCATCAGGCTGTCCCTCTGGGCTGGTTCATCTCTGAGGCCAAGAATAGTAGCTTTGGTTACTTCACTACTTCTGGGAGACTTGAACTTAGCTTACTGGTTCCCGAGACAATATAAATTTACAAAATTTAAAAAGAAAGGATATAGCCTGGTTCCTCAGGTCTGATGCTGTAGCCCTCTTCATCCAGCTCAGGTGAGTTCTGTAAGACACAAATGCACATACATGTATACACATGCACACACACACACATGCTTATGGGTAAAAGTAACACTTAAAGAGTAATTGAGAGGAAGTTGGGGGCACGTGAGATGCTGGAGGCCGGAGAGGGAAGGGTGGGCATGATGTAAATACAATACTCCTGTTTCAAATTCTCAAAAAAAAATAAAAAAATAAAAAAAGATATAAATGCATGTCAAGTGGTTATTTTCCCCAAACAACGAAGACATTGTTTTGCTTCTAGAATCTTCTACTTCAAAATATAGACAAATCTCTTATTTTCAGGGGCTGAGGATTTAGCTTTTAGAAGTGAATGCTAAGCAGTCTTTGTTTAAATCTGTGTTCAAGGATATGGTCCTTTGTTCAAGGACCCCAGTGTGCTGTCCACAAGAGAGTATCAGGCCTTTCCTACTTCAGGCTGTGCCAAGTAACATGGGTGATGGAAATGCAAACTATTTGACCCCAGGGAAATGAAAACATGTTCTCAGAGGCAAAAATTATAAAGGAAAATAGCACAAGATAGCAATGTTAGGTATTAAAAATGAGGGGAGAGCAGCCTTAGTTTGTAAGGATAAGGGGGACTGCTGAAGCCTTTCAGTGCAGATAGAGAGGGTAGGGTGGGGGTGGGATCTCTCCACAGTGGTTGGAAGAGCTTGGGGCGAGATACCATGACAGGAACAGACCCTGTGTGCCAGGTGGTGCAGGCTGAAGTCACAAGGAGACAGGACTGGGAAATAAGCTCTACGGTGGGGTGGGGGCTGGTGTCTGGGCAACAGACCACTGGTGACTGTGTGCCAGGGTGGCGGTTTTGTCTTGCTAGGGCTGCTGAAGTTTCTTACAGTGGAGCATGCTGGGGACAGAACGGTAAGGTGACTGGAGGCAGGAGAAAGACTGACTCATTGAAAATATGCCTATCAACTCGGCAGGCATGATTGCTAAGGTTGTGTGTGGCTCCAGTTTTGGTGATGAGATGGGCTGCACCAAGGACATTTGGAGGGACTGACTGTCAATTCTTGGTGATAGGAGGAAAAAGAGGAGGGAAGTTTCAAGAAGAGTCTAAAGTTTCTACCCTCCAGTCTAGGGAGACAGACTGCTAGATGAATCTAATAGCAAAAAGCTAACACTTTCAGGGAAAAGTTAGGGAAGATTGAAAGAAAAAAAGACAGTGTGCGTATTGGGGTTCCTATTTCACATCTTAGTTCCTATTATAAAAGTGTGACACAGTCTCATTCAATGACATGAAAACCCCACTGGGCAATAGTGAGCTCAATAACCGAAAAGGATCAGATGGCATGTCAGCATCAGTCTGACGTGGTCCTTGACTCCATGAGTTTTGAGACTGTATCCTCAGCCAAAATGAAGGAAGGACCATGTGTATTGCCCTGCTCAAGTTGGGATTGGAGGGGCAGCATGAGAGATCTCTGATGCAAAAAACAATTTACATATTCTATATGATTAGAAATCTGAGGGTAGTCCAGGTTGGATGAACAGGCTGCTCTGTTGTGGCGAGTGAAGCATATGGTAATGGTGCTAAGAATTATGGGTGGAGTTTAGCTCTCAGCTGGGATCTACTTTCATTCCCTGAGAATCAACTGACAGTCCCTTGACCTGGGAAAAGTTCATACCACATAGCTGTCATCATGTAATCTAGGCTCAGCAGTTAACTTTTTTGCCTCCACATTTAAAGCTGTTTACAAAGAGAACCACCTAGATTTAATTTGAGAAAAAGTATTTTTGGATACAGCTGTGGGCTTGGTATGTTCCTGGAATGTGCAAGCAATTAGCCCAGAGTCCTCACAACAACGGTACTAGGTAAGTGCTGCACGGACAGACTATTATGGGTCGCATATACTTGGAGGGGCCAGGTCTTGAAGCCAGGTTTGATAGACTCTGGGGCTGTGAACCTCACTACATCCTAAACACAGCAGACATTTCCAAATGAAAGGTAGTTTTACACTTATTTCTGTGTCCTCTTATGTATCTAAGTGCCTCAATTAATTTTAAAGCTGTCCACACAAAATAGTTCTTATACTTACATATCTTTCCCAATCAATCTCTGCATAAAATCCATTTGGTGCTCCATTGCTTTTTTTCTGTAATAAATTTGAAAATAAATTTAGAAGGGAAACATTTGAATGAAAAAAAAAAACCCAACAGAATGGGACAAAAAACACTCAAGTCTTAGCTGTACTTAGAATGAGCTATCAAATCCAGCACCGGAAAGACAGATTAGAGCATCCTACAGTAAAGAGCACAAGGGTGTAACTGGGTGGGAAATATGGTTGCCATGGCACTGAATGAGAAGCCTATGTCCATATTTCACAAGCCTGCAAACCAAGCCTAGTGGAATTCACAGCTAGCTGTTCAAATTTTACTCAATTACTAATGAACTTGTCGGGTTTACATTATGATCTAACTCTCTATATCTTGAGGATTAAAATCATACATATGGATTTTAAATGGAAACTTTTGACCTCTGTGCTGCTGACATACAAATAATTTCAATATACCCAGGGTGTTCGACTGAATCATTAATTGCTTAAATTATTTTTACCCCTGACTCAATTGATAAAATACAAATGGAATCAGCTTTAGATCAGTTTATTAAGCTTCTAGTCACTAAAACTCAAGTTGCTATTCTTTCCAAGTGGCTCTTCTTATCAAATTATTAAAATAGAATTTGAATATTAATGATTTTTTTCTCTTCTCATGTGTCCTGTGCCTCCACTAAGCACACACTATTGCAAGAAGATAGGAAACAAGCATGGCCCTGTGTCTTCCTTATCTAAGTTTTATTTTGGCTCACAGTAGAACTGTGACATATGAGCACAAGTACTTGACCAAGTATGTGGCGCCCTCCAGGAGGAAAGTAATAAGCTTCTCTAATTTTTTTGGACAAGAGCACAAATAAGGTTAGTGATGAAAGGTCCATTCAAGAACGTTCTTGCATTTAGCACACAGAGTGACACTAAGTCATTGAGCAACAGCAGACTTCGGAACAACACATATGGTGATACATGAGACATGAGGACAGGGCCTTTCATTTGGGAATCTCAAGTAAGGCCACTTGCACTACAGTGTAGCTGGCAGCCATCCAAGTCGACAAACAGGAGGAAGCTTTTGGCATATGCACAGAGGATTTGTAGAAACCCCGAAGAGCCATCACCACCCACTACTGCTTACTGGATGCTGCCTGGGAGTCTAAGAAGCTATGGCTCAGTGAGGGGTATACTTCACAGGGCATAGTGGTATGCCACAGACTATCACTGCAAGAGAGTTCACCAAGCTTTGCACCCAGGAACACGGGGCCTATGATGACCACTCTCTTCCCCGTTCCTTACAAAGCTTACTTATATGCAGACATCATTTCAGTATTCCTATAGAACTGCCTTTGTGAGGTATGAGCTCCAGTGGCAGTTTGCCCAATCTGTCAAAGGCCTTTAAAACCTGTCATATTAGCTCTGCCTAAGTGCATTATAAGGCTACTGTTGAGAACATGGTCAACAATGTGTCAGTACTCTCTCCTGGAAACAGGCCTGCCTCCTATTATAGATATATAGTTTCTGCGTTACCAGTCTGTCTGTATATGCTTTTACTGCAAGATGCTTCAATTCTTTAGAAAGCATATGTAACAACCAAGTTCAACAGAAACTTTGACTTCTAACAATAGGGAATCAAATGAACTAAACTGACTCCAGAGACACAAGCCCATGGATACTGCCATCGGCGTAACACTGCCATCAATCTGCTATCTAGTTTCTAAATGATTCCTTCATACAAAGAATTGCTACTATAAACTCAATGAAATTAGGTAAGTTAATGAATCCACACTTTGTCTCGTTCTACAACTTTCTTTTCTGCTAATATTCTCTGTGATTAAAACGCCTCAAATTGAAGATATTCTACATGTTTAGATAAATTATGCATATACATATGTATATCTGTGTATAGATGTATTTTTTTTCTTGACAACATATATCCAACACTTGCATAAAGAATTTACTAAATTTCTAGATTTGGGCCTGCTAAATGTTTCCTTGTTTCTATGGAAACCAATGGAAGATTGAAACAAAGGAAAAGAAAACCCTAAGGGATTTTGTTTGTTTGTTTGTTTTATGACAAGCATTTTAAAAACAAGTACTTAATTCAAACAGCAGACTGTAACAATACATTCTTTTTGTCAGATATTCAGCACTACACACACGCACACACTCAGACACATACACAAACACACACACATGCGCACTCATATGCACACACAGACACACACACATACACACAGACAGACACATACACAGACACACACAGACACATACACACATAGACACATAGTCACACACACATGCATACACATATGCATACACATATGCACAGACACACACACATGCACACACATATGCACACACACAAAACACACACACATACACACACAGACACACACATAGACACACACACAGACACACATACACATACATACACACACACAGATGCGTAGACATGCATGTGCCCATGTAGCTTTATTAGGAATTGGCAACTTGTTCTCACTTGTGGTCATTTACTCTAACAAATATTTTTGTTTCACAAGTGAACACTACCAAGGTAAAGGTAAGCCAGGTTTTAACTGGGATTCTTCTGACTAAGCACAAGGAAAAGTGGTTATTGTTTTTAAACATGGAACAAGGCACAGCTCATAGCTGGTGGCTGTGTCAGTTTTCAACAGGAGACTTCAGAGCAGGGAGGGATGTGGTGTAGAAACGTCACCGGACAGCTGGACCTAAGGCTGAAGGGATCACCAGCTTCTCGCCGACACCTAAATAGTGATTTTTTTTTTCTTTTTGGAATCTGAGCAATACCTTTTTTTTTTTTTTTCGAGATAGGGTTTCTCTGTGTAGTTTTGGTGCCTGTCCTGGATCTCGCTCTGTAGACCAGACTGGCCTCGAACTCACAGAGATCCGCCTGGCTCTGCCTCCCGAGCGCTGGGATTAAAGGCATGTGCCACCACCGCCCGGCCTGAGTAATGTACTCCCCCCCCCCCCCCCCCCGTTGTTTCTTTTCTAAAATTGGACATCCATCTAGCATAATTTTTATAACCTGAGTATCTGTTTTTGAAGATGACTGACACTCATGGGGATACTCATCTTGTTTTAATAGGCATTTTACTTTGGTTTTCTTATCACCTATTTTCAGATACTGTGGCTAGATCAGTGGTTCTCAACCTGTGGGTCACGACCCATTTGGAGGAAGGTGAAGGACACTTTCACAGGGGTCACATTATCAGGTATCCTGCATATCAGATATTTATATTACGCTTCATAACAGTAGCAAAATTACAGTTATGAAGTAGCAACAAAGTAATTTTATGGTTGGAGGTCACCACAACACGAGGAACTGTATTAAAGCGTTGCAGCATTAGGAAGGCTGAGAAGCATGGAGCTAGATCAATAACTACAGTGATGATTTTTCTCAATTGCACATTCAACAAAGTTTCCACTGTGAATGCTCCCGTTTTTGGTAAGGTCAGCTTACAGCTACACAATGATCTTAAAAATATGTGATGTACTGTCAAAATATTATCTTCTCCTAAGTAGATTTAAACCACTCTGTCAACAATCTTAGAAGACAACACTGGCCACTAGAACGCCCCGTAAAGATGAAAATACCCTTTGTGTTGTTCTGTATGAAGACACCAAATAGGAGTAGCTACATAGTATTTGAAACCAAGTGTGATCAAGGGGCTGAATTTTAATTAAATAGTTTCCTAGAGCTACACAGCTGTAATTAATACACAGTCTGGCCTCAAATTAGCATCCTTGACTCTAGATTTCTTGGTCAAGATCACTGGTTTCCACAAAGCAGGGTCCTGCCAAACTCCTGGTATTATTGCTATAGATGGAGTTTACTTTACCAAGAGCAATTCGACTCAAATTGCATGCTGATATTTGTATTATAGTCAAAGTCACCTTTACAGGCAGCAGATTCTTTTTAAAAACCTGAAAAATGGAAATTTCTGTTCTTTGTCTAAGACAAAAGATAATGCAAGTCTTTGGGCTTGATCATTCTTTAAAAGAATAGCTAGATATCAGCACATGAAGTCTGTATGGTTGATTTAAAACCTGGATCTGGGCAGTGAGGAAGTAATTTGTAGTTACCTTGTTGAATAAATAGTGCTATCATGCTTTCCAGGTTTGAGGTGGGGATTTTACTCACTGTTTCTACAACCCCTCGGAAATTTTAAACTAAAATCTGTTTCCTTACCGAAGCTTTCTTTCCTCCTTCACGCGCACACTCTGCTTTGCTATGGTAGGGTGGCTCGTGTGGGCTGGGCTGCTGGAATTGATTGTGTTCATGTAGAAAAAAGTTGTTAAAAGATCTGTTTGTTCTTCAAGACACATATAAAGAATCACATGGAGTCAGCAAACATATCACAATAGAGACAACCTCTAGACCAAATTGTGCAGCCTACCAATCGTGGCAGGGATTGTAAGCAAAGAGCGGACTTTGGGGCCCATAATGAGGCTCTATTCAGCAGGCCAGTTTGACTAAGCCAAGAGAGAAACGGAGAAGGTGGAAGATGAGCTGGGGCACCAGGGGCCATTTGGATCCTTATTCAGATGGCACTTAGTCTATAAATAGAGAACAGACACCAAGACAATACAGAAGAGAACTGGGAAACTTCTGATTGCATTTCTAATCTACGAATCAAAAGCTTAGCTCTTTTCCTCTTATTGAGGCCTTCCGAAAGGCCAACAGAGACCTACAGGGCACAGAGAGGACAGCTCCAGACCTGCGCCCTTTCCTGTCTGCATGTTTGGAGACAAGCAGAACAGTTCTCACAGCCAGGGACTCTGACCCTGGTACCCCAGTGTATTTGCAGAGAATCGGAACTGCTTAGGGAAAGTTCAAGACTACGGTGCACCGATTAGAGTTTGTCTCTGGGTTCGAATGTGTTGTCACACACAGCTACCTGAGGTCTAGACATTGTGACACACAGCTCTGCCAGGGATGGATGGGAACACACTCAGCCGGTGAGCAGCAGGACACAGCCACCTTCACACCATGCAGCCTCATCAGTGATGGGCTCCATCAGGCGCTGAGAAACTGAAATGACGTATGGTTCCATTGAAGCTCGGGCATGGACTTTTTGGGTACTGACTGCTTTATAAACACTAGCTGAGAACACCTGTGGCTGGTAGAATCATATTAGTGAACGTGCAAACACCAACCCCAGGCCTTAAGACAGCAGCCAACGGTCTAGAAGCTGTCTCAACCATATCAAATGGTTTCAGTCCATGATCCAAGATCTTAAAAACGCATTTTGAGTTTAGAATAAATTCAGACTGAGATTTCTACATACCAATAACAGAGACAGTCCCTCTAGCCCATAGAATTGTGTCTCAGAATTTGGTGGCCAAGCGTTTGGGAGAAATTTGAATGTTTTTCAATAGAATTTGTAGCTGACTTATTATAATTTCAAATTACCCATGAAGTTGTATCTCCTCTTTTTTTTTTTTTTTTTTTTTTTAGAGAAAATACACTTATGTTTGAATGTGGCCTTTTCCAGAATAGGTCTTGTGTTATTTCTGGAAGAAATGAAATGAAATAATTCCTCTTTCTTATGAACATGTTTATGGCACTTCTAACTAATAACAGAGAGCACACACTGCTAAGAATTGATTTTACAGGACTTGGGATGGTGCGAGGAAGGCTCAGGGACACCTGCATGGCATTGGGCCAATGCCTGCAGCACACGTTTGTGGCCATCTTCAACATTAGGTACCATGGTACATAGTCCAGCAGATGTTTAAACTGGGGCTCCTCAGAAGAGCAGAGACCAGAGAGGTAGCAACGGGGCCTCAGAGACAATGAGCAGGGGGTTGGAGAAAGGAGAAAAAAAAAACCAGACAAGACTGAGAGAATGAGAAAAGCTAGGAGGAGCAGTCCAGTGAGGGCAGAGGAAATGACAGAGCCTGGCGAAGGCATGGACAGAAAGACAGAAGGACCCAGGGAGAGGACCAAGCCGGAAGCGAAGAGAGGACACGGAAGCAGAGAGTACCTGAGACAGAGTTAAGGAGAGGGCTCTGAGCCAGAAGCAAGAGGTGAGGAGAAGCTGAGTCTTCTGGGCCTTTTTTTTCCCCTGCTGAATAGAGCCTTGATTATAGAGGTCCCCAAAGTCTGATCAATTTCATTCTATTTTTAAAAAAACATTTCATAGCAAGAATCACATGAATGCAAAAGGCACCCCAAAGCTGAAAACTCTTAAGTCAAATGCAGGAGAAAAACTCCCGCTATGGCTGCAATTAGCACCCCATTAGGTAGAATATTATAAGGAGTAGTTTTTCAAAATACATATTTTTAACCGCTGGATTTATTTTAGTTCTTGCTTTGGCCCAGGGAGCTTAATGTGTGTCCATTTCCCCCTCAATAACAGCTGTTCTTTTGAACCTTCTGAATAGGCAGCTGATTAGATGGGAAGGAAGTAATTTTAGAAGCCAGGGTAGACTCCAACGGGGATTGGTCTAAGCTGGCATAGCCCAGACCTCTTTAAAAACCAAGAAATCTGGTGGCCAGCTAGGAGTCACTTCCTGCTAAATTGAAACCCGGTGGATGCATTTTTCTCCTTCAGGCTGTAAATTCAGGCATAAGTAGTTTCGAGACCACTCCCTATTTCTGAATTTAATATAGAAGATGTATTTGCAGCCCAGCTACTCAAGGGGAAAGTTTCCTTCAGTTTTATTGGGAAGCAGCTCCTTTATGACTGTGGTGCCGCTGGAGGAGAACATTTGCCCATGCTGAGTTTACGTCACTGAACCGGAGATGAAATAGCAGTCGACGGGAGCACCCCTTGTACAAGCTGTCTGGCTTTTTGATCTACCATCTCTGCGGCTAGTCTGCTTGTGTGCTCTGGGGCTGGGTTTTAGGTGAGCGCAATATATAAAGTCTAACTTGTCCAAGACCACATTTATATCTCATGCACATTTACTGGAGAGAAGTAAAATAGTTGGGCTTTTGAAAAGTCTTGCAAGGGAGAGGAAAGGAGAGAGGAAGAAGGGGAGGTTGAGGAGGAGGAGGAGGAGGGGGAGGGAGAAACTGACCTTTAGGAAATTTAGGTATAGCATATATTGAGGTGCAAACCCACTAAAAATGGTCATTTAAATACTTACCATCCCATCTCGATCAGGTGAGCCTCTGTAACAGAAAAGAAATGATAGCTATTATGAAAATGAATCATTCCTGCTGCAGTGACTGAAGAACCACAGAAAGAACCGTTAGCCATTATCTCTAGCTGCCCTGGGTTCCCTTGGCCGTAAACCCGACAAAGGAAACAAAAGCTACCAGCTGAGCGACATCTGAGTGCGGGGTAGATGCATGTGTGTCAAGCAGGGAAATTCTCATCAAGAACTGAAGTCCAAAGTCACAAACTGGCAGTGCTGAACCATGATCCTCATAGCTCATAAGAGTCTGAGCCATTCTTTTTAAAAGATTTATTCTATTTTAAATTATGTGTATATGTGCTTGTCTGTGTATGGGCATGTGCCAGTGTGAATGCAGGTGCCCCTAGAGGCCAGAGAGTCTGTCAGATCCCCTGGAGTTGGAGTTACAGACAGTTGTGAGCCATATGACATTAGTGCTGGGAACTGAATTTGAGTCCTCTGCAAGAGCATACTCAACTCTGAGTTGCTGAGCCAGCTCTCTAGTCCCCTCGGCCCATTCTTCTGGCTCTACTTAAAGGATCAGTCATAAAGCATGTATACAGACAATGTATACTCCTTTAGCTACCCCCTGTGAGTGATCCTGAATTATTTTTTTTATGAGGTAAAGCTTTTTTTTTTTCTGGTAGTTTTCAACCGGTTTGAGAATCTGTACCTGCTTCCGTTATTTCTGTATTTACATCTCTTTCAATGACAGGACAGGAGATGGAGGTTGGAATTGTGTTAAGTGGCGCCCTCTGCTGCTGAATCCCAGGGTAGCGGTTCCGTGGTGGTGCCAGGCTGTGATGTGCAGCAAGCAAGGGCTTCAAAGTAAGGTGCGTCTGGAAGTTCAGACCTCACCATTTCTAAGTTCTGCCACTTTGAACTCATTATCCAACCTGATAGCACAAAGAGTGAACAGATACTAGTTCCTGACAGCTTCTAAGAACTCGAACGTGTTGATTTTAATTTCGTTTCTTGTCCATTGACGTTTCTTCACTGGGAACACAAACTGCCCACTTGCAGCTACACTGTGTGGTAGAGCAGTGTAAGCAAATTACTTTTGTTGCAGCAGAAAACTGGACTGGCTAAGTGAGGGAAGGTTTAGTGGTTTGAATGAGACGTTTCCACATAGTCTCGGTCGTTTGAATACTTAGTGGAGCTGTTGGGGTAGGTTTAGGAGGCGTGGTCTTGCTGCAGGAAGTACGTCTCCGAGGGCGGGGCTTTGAGGTTTACACCATTCCCAGTGCTCTCATAGTTTCCCTGCTTTTGGTTCAAGATGTAAACCCACTGTTTCCTGATCCTGTCACCTTTGCTCTGCCATCACAGACACTAGCTCTTTGGAACCATAAGCTCTTTCGTACATTGCCTTGGTCACGGCAATTTTGGAATGTCACTAATACAGAGGGGAAAGCCAGAGGGTAGCTACTGTTATGTAGGAACAAAGTTTTAATTCACAGTCAGGAACTTAAAAGCTACACAATTAGCAAAGACTGGGATATTGGATCTTGTTTTGTTTTGAAAGATTTATTTATTTTTATTTTATGTGTATGGGCATTTTGGTTGCATGTACGTCTGTGCACCCTGTGCATGCCTGGTGCCTGTGGAAGCCAGATGAGGTTTTTGAATTCCTTGGAACTGGACTTACAGATGGTTGTAAATTTCCATGTGGGTGCTGGGAATTGAACCCAGGTCCTCTGGAAAAACAGCCAGTGCTCTTAGCCATTGAGCCATCCCTCCTTTCCTGGCCAGCCAAGTTGATGTCATTACTGAACGATGTGCAGAAATTCCTATAAAGTTGTTGGTTATTTTTCTGGTTTGTTGGGTTAGTAAGTGTTTTTTTCTTTCTTCCCTGTTGATGTTGGGGGTTTATTGGTTTACTGTGTGGTCGTGATGGATTCTCTCTTCCCTCTGTTTCTATCATAAACCTTACTCTTTCCTGTCCTCCTGTCAGGACTATTTTTTCTCACCCTTCGGATCACAGTCCTTTGAGTATTTTCTTGGGTGCTGGTGTGGATGTCATGAATTGCCTTAGTGGTGTTTGTCTTCAAATGCCTTTACTTTTCCATCAGTTTCAAAAGAATGCTTTGCTAGATATAGCAGTCTCATTGGCCGTTATTTACTTTTGGGGTTTGAAACTATCATTCTATGCTTTCTTGGTTTTTAAAGGATCACCGATGAGAGACCTGGTGTTAATTTGTTGTGTTTGCCTTGTGAGGGTTAGTGGTTTTTTTTTGTTTTTGTTTTTCTTTTTTCTTTTTTCAACATTTAGTGTGTGTGTGCAGGGACACGCATACACACACTCTGTATTTTGGACATCTTGGCAAGAAATGTTCTGCAAATTTTTTTTTTTTCTGATCATGTCCTCATATTCTACATTCCTCATGTTCAGATGTTTATTGCTCTAGACTTGTGAATTTTCTGCTATAACCCCATTGATTAGATTGTCTATGGCTTTTTTTTTTAACCCCATGGAGTGTCCTGGACATGGGCAAGAGTTCCTGGAAGTTTTGGTTGTATTTATTCATCTACTTTTCTTCCTGTATGTCTGACCTCATCCTCCAGACTTGGTAACCTTTGTTCATTAGTCCTTGTTTGTTGCTGACTCTTTTATTTCCAACATTTCTTTTGTTGGTTTGGTTTTTCTTCAAAATCTGAATTTTTCCTCTGTGTTTCTGAACTTTTCCTACATCCCAATGGCTATCATGAACTTGTCTAACCGTCTCGTGTAGGTCCTAAACTGATTTTCCTTCTTCACTCATCTGCTGTTTGAGGCTCCCTGTGGCAACTGTAGGAGCCTGAGGTCTGGCATTCCAGCCACCCAGACCTTGTTTTCTGTCTCTGAGGAGCTGGGTTAGAGCGGCTTGATTTCTCCTGTGCTTTCTGTTTCTTTGGTCTGTTTTGTACGTTGTTTGTTAGAATCTTTGTGTACTCCAGTTTTATTTTGTCCTTTGTCACTCTTTTTGTCTGTTGTATTTTATGAGGGTCTTCTGAGCTAACTGTTTCTGCTTGGATTCTCCCTCGTTACTATTTTGGGGTGGGGGAAGCAAACCGCATATGCAGAAATGATTTACAGCAATCTTGGCATTCATACAGAGTAAAAAAAAAAAACAAAAAAACCAGAACACTTGTGTCCCCCCAGTAAGGTTCCGAGACAGGGTCATGAGGATACTTGCAGAAAAATGGTAGTTTATAGTATTTTAGGGCAGCAAGAATGAATAGTTCAGAAGTAAAAGGGAAGACATGGAGAGAGTGATGTATGAAAGAGCAACAGTGTGTGGGCTGCAAGTGTGAGGAGTAACAGAGAAAATACTACAGAAGAGCCTCAGAAAAAGAGAACAGACATTAAAGCCTGTCCAGGCACGATTTACACTAAAAGGAACTAAGAATGGAGATAAATGTGAATTAAAATAAAATAACAAAGAAAAATAAAAGGAGATAGGAAATCTATCACCAACTCATACTTCTTCCTAGGTGGGATGACGTGGCTGCCCCCACCCCTTTGATGGCTCTTCTCTGTAGCTGGCTCTGCAATGGGGAGTGGGCTGCTATCCTCAGAGATTCAAACAAGTTAGATGCTCTCCCTTGCTGAGGCGGCTTCGATGCTGGACATAGCTTCCTGTTAGAATTTCCTAATGGGAGACGACAGCCATCCAATTACACCTCTTCCTGGTGTGCTGGGGGAGCCTACTTTCCATTCAGGGCATTCAGTGTTTAGGAGGGGGCATGGAGGGCATGGCTGGGCTTGTGTTTACCTCTGCTGCTGGGCATTCTCTTTCCTGGAGGATCCCAGCTTTTTCCCTGACCAATGACCCGTATGCATCAGCTGGACAAGACTGCCCTGTTAAGCACGGTTCTTGTGTTCCCATGCTGCTGCTCATCGTGGCAGAGGTGGGGGTGCTGCTTTCCACATGTTCTTCCAGCCAGTCAGCTGTGGTGCTTGCGGAAGAGTTCAGCTTTAGGTCCCCACTTCACACCTCTGATGGAGTTCCCGTAGTCAGCACTGGCCTGGACGCTCTTCAGCCATAGTGTGTTTAGTTTGGGGCCATGACTTTGCTTCCTGTCTGTTCTCTCTCCAACTTGCTGTTCCTAGGTGGCTGAGCCAAGCAGGGACCAGCACCTTTTGGTGTCTGTTACTGACCCCAGGTGAGTAGCAGTGGTTCCGTATGTGTGTCTGGGTGCTGGTTGGTGGCTGCTCCAGGTCGCTTCCTTATTGGAGGATTCTGTGGATCTCATCATGTCTTGCTTCTTTCTATTCACTGCTTTACTTTTCTTCAGTTCACACTCTCCAGCTGCCCTACCACTTCCTCTGTGTGTTTTGGATGTTCCTCTGTTCTTTCTCTTTCAGCAATAGACAGATTCTTCTCCTTTACTGGGTCACACAGAAGCAGCTTTTAATTTGCCCTTTTTGCATAAGGCCAAATTTATATAGCAGTCCGTAAGAGAACCAATGCCTTGGACCTGTATTTCATTTTAATAAGTTTTTTTCCTTTTTTTAAGTGACAGATCCATGATACTGGATGAGTCCTATTTTAAACCTTGTCATTCGAAATGGATGCATGACCTGTAGTTTCAAAGGATTGTTTCTTGTAACTACTGCCATTTCTCTTTGACCTGTTGTCTGGCTTACAGTCTTTCCTATCTCTGCCTTTTCTAGAGCAGGGCTCTGTTCTCAGCCTTGTTTCTTCATGGCCTTCAGCAAGTTACTAGCCCCACCCGGCACTGATTTCTCATCTCTAGAAATGAGATATTGTTACTAACCTCATTGAATTATGTGAAAATGAAGAAGGATATCAGGGCAGCCAAATATTCCGCCACTTAGCACAGGCTTTCTCCCTTCCTCTCTCAGCCACTGTAATGATGATCAAATCAGGAAGCTCTGGTTCTTAAACCCACACTCTCTGAGGAGGTTCAATCAGCTTAAGCTGATGCTGGCTGCAACTCTAGCAGGTTGCTTAGCAACCCTGCGCCGGTTGCAACAATCCTGGAAAAGGTTTGCATCAACAAGGTCTTGATGATTGCAGGCTGACACAGGCATTAGCTAAAGCAAACTGCCACAGCGCTCTGCCAACCCCTTTGTGTTTATGATTCCTTTTCCAGGAATGATACGTGATCCAATTAGAGAGCAGGGGTTCATAAGAAACAAAAGCTTCCCCAAGACAATGTGTCCTTTAACTATCACTGTTGGGGGAACCAGTTTATACTCAATTTGCTCTCCTGTAAGTAACTTGGCAATCAGATGAGAAGTTAAGGCAAGGCACTTGGGATTCTGTAAAGTAATGCCTCATTAGAAGACCGCAGAGAAACGCTGGGCATCCGAGGTAAAGCCATGAGGAATAACTTATTTTCATAGACTTGGCAATGGAAAAGAAGTGCTTTGGCTACATGCAAATTAGCCTAGCCTGCCCTGAGGCTCATTTAGCCTCTCCCGCCCCCACCCCCTCTCTGTGCACAGGAGAGAGAGTTTTTAGAAAGTTTTTAGCCTTTTTCCAGACATCCCAAATCCCTGGGACAGCTATGGAGAGGACTTGGCTTCTGCTGTGATGGTCCTCTGAGACGCTTCCGACAGTGTCCCACATAACACATGGCACAATGTAGGTGTTGGCAGATGTGGCTGATGGCCTCAGCAGTTCAGTGTCTGGCCGTCTAGGGCACGTGGATTTCGCCTAGTGGAAAGCTCATTGTCACAGGCGAGGAAACTGAGGCCACGTACAGGACTGCATGATTTCCAAGGTCTTAAGACTCTTGGCTGAACCAGAGCAAGAACACAAGTATTCAAAAGAGAGTAAGGCATTTATTTTGGTGGTTAATATTTAGAAAATGGTAAATTTATCAAGAGGCAATGTAAATTATTTGATCCTCAGAAAAATATTCCTAACTTAATCATTTAGAAACCACTCCAGGACTGCCAGTACATATAATTTCCAGGAAGTATTTACCAAAAGAAGAAGCACAAAATATGAAGAGACTTAATACCTAGCATCTAGACAGAAAGATAATCTTTCTCAGTTCATCATATCTTTGGCTTACAGCATTTCAAGGGTTCAAGGTGACCCACTGGCAAGGATAGAAGGCCCTCAGCTTACAACCTAAGGCCTTTCCTATCTCACCTCATCTACTTACCATCCTTGCCTCTCATCACTGCTTTTACTGGTAGTTCTGGACAGGTATGTTCTCTGTCCATTTGCTCTATCTTAAATGCCTGCCAGATTTCCCACCTCTCTGCTTTTCCTTTTATTATTTCATTTGTGTGAAAGACATTCTCTCATCCTTTAGAAGGCTGGACTCCAGGCCCTCCTGCCATGAAGCATCAGGCCACATGTGCACTTTCTTACCTTCAACTTTCTATGAAATTTCATTTTAGTTGCTCGTGTGGGACTCATCACTATCAGTCTGTACCAATCAGAATAGAAACAACTGATACCCACTAAATGTGAAGGAGCCCAGTAGGCACTTTACGTGTTGCCTCATTTAGCTGTAGGAAAGACTTTAATTTCTATAATTCTTTATTGATTGAATTATATATTCTTGGATACTAAGTGTCCTATGATAAGATTTAATATTTAGTTAAAATGAAAATAAAAACTAATTATTTTCACCTCTGCACACACAATTGTAATTTTCCTGATTGTTCTCTTTCAGGCATGCCGGGTGAAGAAGGATCCTACTGGATTCCATTCTGATACAGGGCAGGCCCATTGCAGACCTGCACTTTCATCCCTTCATAGCCACTGTAGCTACTGGCTGGCTGGTGCTCTCCTTACACTGAGCTAGGACTGAGACTGTATATTCTTGGCCAGCAAACTTCATGTATGATCTCACTTGTTCAGCTTGAAAATGCATTGAAGTTTTTTGTCAGGGTCAGCTTATGAATGAGCATTCAGTATGGTTAAATAAGAACACAGTGGCATGAACATTGTACATTACTAACACTCTCCAGGGTCTACTGAGGCACACAGGGAATTTATATTTTTGGGTATGGTCGCTTAAAGCATCCCCATGATTGTTTTTGGCATTGATTTCTTACTGAGGGTCCTGTCTATTCCTTACAGTTCTACATGCCCAATCTTGGGATCTCAAGTAAGAGCTTTGGGTGGCATCTAGGGCATGTTTGTGGGTTGGGCTAGGGCGAATCTGCCTGCACATGTATTATGTTATCCTCTTGGGTCAAGTCATACAGGTAACTCGAAAAGTGTAACTGAGTGTTTTTAACCTCTACAAATGTAATAACCACATTTTTTGCCTCTCTGCGTGGAAGTAACAGATTAGATATAAGGTAGTAAAAAAAGTACGTGATTAAAAAAAAACTGAACATCTGATGAAAAGTCTCTACCTTTTAAAAAGACAAATCCAAGAAGTATTTGTGCTGAATAATGACAGTTGACACAGAAATGGAGAAAACACAGACAGCCAGACACATGCTATCAAAAGAGACTTTGTGGCATGTGTCTGTCTATGATTAACCACAGCAGGGTCTCAGAGCAAAGCTCGCCCGCAGAGGCAAATTGTAGAGTACATACGTAGAGTCAGTGTCCTTTTCTTTCTTCCGTATTCCAAAGGCCTTGCGTGTGCGTTTTTTCAGTCCTGTGGGAAAACAGCAAAGAGTCAGAAAACAACCAGAAGCACAGGTGAATGTATCCTGGAAGGTGCAGCCAGGCCCGGTGAACTCTACCATGCACACTGCTCCAGAGACAGAGGCTGGGGGACTTCAAATCCAGTGTCCCTTCTTTGCTACAGAGTGAATTCAGGATCAGTTTGGGCAACTCTGTGAGACTCTGTCTCAAAGATTTTTTTTTTTTAGAAAAAAAAAAAGTAAAGAAAAAAATGACTAGGGATATTAGGGATATGACTCAGTGGTCGAGCACCTGCCTAGCACAGACCATGCCCTAGAGCATGGTTCTCAACCTTCCTAATGCTGCAACCCTTTAATACAGTTCCTCATGGTGTGGTGACCCCCAACCGTACAACTATTTTCATTGCTACTTCATGACTGTCATTTTGCTACTGCTATGAATTGTAACGTAAATATCTGTGCTTTCTGATGGTCTTAGGTGCCACCTATGAAAGGGTCATTTGACCCCCAAGGAGTCTCGACCCACAGGGGTTCAATCACCAGTTCTGAAAAGAAAAGTTGCTACATAGCTGTTCAATTTGTATATTCAGAAAACAGTGTCAGCATATGTGTGTGCATGTGAATATGTGAAGATGATTCATTACTGGAGTTTCAACAGGTGTTTATGAGGGCCTCAGCAGGGGAAGTTCTTAGACTCATAAGCAACATAAGGATGCCGTAACTGGGAAGGATCACAGGCTTTTCTTAGATTACTGTTATTCATCAGGAAGATCAAGACTTTGCCAAGAAACTGAATCACAGATTTAGAATAGCCATTTCCAGGGGGGGATCTGTACTTGAGACTGGATAATCCTAAATCGCGGAGAAGATGAGCCACACTAGGAGAGCTATGCACACCCCTCTCCCCATTTCTCGCCCTGCATTCCCATCTCATCTGTAACATCATGGCTAGGTTAGAATATTAACTATTCTCTGAGCACACTGCAACACTGGTACCCCAGCATCTCCTCCTCAGGATCTTCATCTCTGGTTGAAATTGCTTATTTTGCCAACACTCAAAATTTCAATTCACCCTTGAAGGTAGGGCCCCAATGCCACACGCTGATAGGACCTATCCATCTTACTGATGCTCTTATATATATGAATATGTCAGTGGTGCCACTCATCAGTGATTTCAGATTCTCTAATGATTGTGAGCCTTCCTAGACTAGAGGCCAGGGCTGCCCAGTCCTGCCTGCCCATTTTGCAGAGGTATCAGACAACATTTGCTGATTTAAGTTAGGTTCTAAGAAAGTACCATTCAGGCAGAAGTGGGGCAAGAAGGCCCCTTCCATGCTTATAAACCAAGCCAAGTTTGGGTTCTTCCATTCTTACTCCACCAAGGACCTGTTGAGACCTCCCATCTCCTACATGTTCCACAGGTGCACACATGGCCTGGCTTTCTGATGTTAGCAAGTGCTGTTTCACCACAGAAGAGGCCTGTGTAATCAGAACTGTGGGGAAAGCCGTACTGAGAGATAGGAACTAAAAACCAACCTGATATCACTGGGCAGGTAGCTTATCCTTATTATCTTAGCAGTTGGGAGGCTGAGACAGGGGGATTGGTGAAAGTTTGAAGCCAGCCTGGATTGCAGAGTGAGGCCTTCTCTCAAAAACAAAAACAAAACAAAACAAAACACCCAACTAACCAACCAAACAAAAATATGGTCACTGATACTGCAGGATTTGTTTGGCAGGAAGTACAACCAGAAAAATAGACGAAATCAGGCATTTGCTATCGTCTTTCTCAAGGCCTGTGAGTCAGCCGAGACTCTCTGAGTCACTCATTAGCTGTCTCTAAAGATACTACTCAAATATAGTTTCCAAAATGTCTCTGTGCAGCTCGATTTTGCATTTAATATTCATTCTATTTAAGATGTTTAGATCTTTAAAATGTCAATGCTCTTTTTAAAAGCCATTTCCCACACAAAACTTTTCTCCATTACTCTTCACATAATAAGTTTATAAGGCAACTGGCTGACATTTCAAACTATTCATAATATTTAGGAATGCTTGCCCCCACCCCATTCCATTTTCAATTCTCTTTGTTACATCTCTCTTTCTCATCTCTGTTCTGTCTTATTCCCCCCTAGGGACAAATGCCACAGTTACATAATCATCATTTTCTTCTTACCATTTTCCCCAGGTTTCAGCTTCTTGCTGCTTCCAATTTAGCTTTAGGTTCATGATGATTGCTGTACTCATGAATCACTCCTGATGACTTTAGGGGCACATCACAAAACCATTACTAACTTGTATTTTCAAGTTCTGTATTCTGTTAACTCTACCTATAAGAGACAGCACGTCCTCCCAAACAGACCAGGAAGTACCCACAACTTTCAGATTTCAGGTAATCCTGTATTAGCAACAGGACCGTCATGCCCTGGACTAACATACTTGGGCAACAGCCAATGTGAAGTAGATCGTTAATGTCCCGAGGTATCTATTTTCCAGGAAAAAGTACACCGGCCCAGAGTCAGGGGACACAGAGTCCATCCCAGCATTGTTTCTGGCTGCAGACCTTGCTGTTGCTTCTGCCCTTTGGGTTTCAGACAGTTTATAACAAGTAACAAGAATAAGAGAAGGAATCACACAATCATAAAATCCTATGCCAAACTAGAGCTTTGGTGTCGCTGAAAGTCACGTTTCTAACACATAGAATACCTGTACACATGGAATATAAAAAGGAACACACAAATATGTGACATTTCAGAAAAAAGTCACATTGTTAAATAAGCATTGAAAAGAGGGCCCCTGCGTGACAAATGGAGACTTGAGAAGACGGGGAATGTGCAAAGAAAACTCTGATTAAAGCAACAAAAACATAAAATGTAAGTTATTTATATTTTAATGGATATATACATTTTTAAGATCCAAGCAGAAATAACCATACTACCCCTGCTAAACATGAGGTACAGTCAGTCATGCCTTTTGAAAACTTACCAAAACATATTTTGGAAAAGTCTCCTAGCAGAAAGAAACCAGTGAGATAGCTTGGTGGATAGAGGCATTTGCCTGGCACCCCGAGTCCCATGCCCAGAGCCCATGTTAAGGTTGAAGAAGAGAGCTGACTACTCCCCCACTCCCCCACCCCTCTCTCAGCCCCCTCCCAATCCTAGAAGGGAGAAATGATTCTCAAGGATATCATCAGAATATCAAGGAAGACATTTTGTGTCAGCTCAAGAAACGCTGGGACCAGCAAGATGGCTCGGAGGGTAAAGAAGCTTGCTGCCAATCCTCACAATCTGAGTTTGATCCCTGGGACACACACGGTGGAAGGAAAGGACCAACTCCCACAAGCTGTCCTCTGACCCCCACACATGGCCTTTGGAATTCGTGTACCCCAACTCATAATCATAAAAATGAATAAATAAATGTGAAAAATTTAAAAGGAAATTCCAATTGTGACTTCATAACGCCAGAACAGTTCTAAAGTTAATTTCTAACTAGGACTGTTTTGGGTGTAGAGCATGGATTTGGGTTAACTATTCTTTATTAGGAAAAGGAAAGCAAAAAAGTTTGGTTTTATTTTAAAGAACTGCCCCTCTCCAAATGCTGAGGTCCACAGCAAGAGGATTTCCAGCTGTGAAGACTCAGGGTGAGAAGAGTTCTTTTGTGAGCTGTGGAATCCAGGCCACCTTTATGGGCAGCCCCAGAACTGTTGTCTTGGCTGAGTTGTGGGGAACTGGCCTGTGCCCCTCTATCTTATGTCCCAATAGCTTCTTTTGGTGTCTTGAGACAAGCCAGTAAGTTTTGAAGGAACAACATTTAAAGAAGACACCCCCCCCCCAAAAAAAAAAGACAGGGTTTCTCTATGTAACAGCCTTGACTATCTTGGAACTCAATTTGTAGACCAAGCTGGCCTTGAACTCACAGAGATCTACCTGCCTCTGTCTCCTGAGTGCTGGGATTAAAGATGTGCACCACTATGCCTGGCTAAAAATAGACCTTTAAAAAGAGGTTAGAATGCTTATCTAAATTTAGACAATTCTGAGTATGATAGTGAACAGTTAAACAGAGCAATGGATATAGAATTTGATGGTGCTGGTCCAAAAGTCCAGGGCAAGAAGGAGTTCCATCATTGAAATACTAAGCAGACACTGTCACTGTGGGCCTTTCTGAAGGCTGGGTACCAACTGCATATGATGTCTCTTTAAAATGTCTTACGTGGCGTGTATGTGTGTATACACGCATGCGAGCTTGTGCATAATTGTACACACAAGTGTATGGGTGCATGTGCCATGAGTGTACATGCAGAGGTCAGAGGAGGCTATCAAGTGTCTCCTTCTATGGCCTTCTACTTCACGGTCTTGAGACAGGGTCTCTCACTGAACTGGAAGCTTGCCATCTCAGCAAGGAAGACTGGCCATTGAGCTCCCAGTTACCTGTTTGTCATTACTTCCCAATGCTGGGCTTACAGACATACTTGCTCTTTACATGGGTGCTGGGGATTTGAACTTAGGTCCTCATGCTGGTATAGTAAACATTCTTAGCACTGAGCCATTTCACTAGCCCATCTTACAAACTTGGTGAAAATGTAGTTGGCTTTTCCTCTTCAGGTAACGAGTCTGAGGGTTGGCTTGAGTAATGTTGCAGGAGAAAAATCCCAAATCTACAGATGGAAGTGCAGCGCTGACTCATGGGCTCTGAATGAACATCAGTTCTCCTACCTAGGTGTGCCTAGAGACACTGCATTTCTATAAAAGCCTTTAACCCTTAAAGATATGTCTCATTATTTAGTTTATATAATTCTGTAAGTAAAATGGATATGAACAGATGAAAATGTTGTATATCCACACAATAGAATATTATTCAGTTCTGAAAAGGAATTAAGGCTGAAACATGATATAACATAAATAAACCTTAAAAACATTGTGATAGCTGAAAGCAGATGAACATAGAATGTCACCTATTATACAACTTTATAGGACATATCCAGCAAAGGCAAATCCATCAATGTAGAAATCAGAGTAGATGTTGATGGGGCAAGGTGGAAGGAGGAATGGGGGCAGCTGAATGACAGAGACTCTCTTTTAGATGATGGAAAATTCTGGATGTGGATAGTAGTGTTTTTTCTAAGAGATTGAATATGTATGAAATGTGATGAGTTATATATGCTAAAATGACCCAAGTGGAAAACTGTATGTTATGTGCATTTTAGCTCAACAGAAAAGAAATGAAAGAGTTCAAGCCAGGCTATTTTGCAGTGAGAGAGAAAAAAAAGTGAAAGAAACAAGATAGATAGTCTCAAAAGTTTGAGACCTGAATAGCTACATATGCCAATCAACACAAAATCATACATTTGTTTAAAATGTTTTGAGATAATTTTTGGTGATTAAAAAAAAAATTGTTATTCTCCCCTGTAGATAACAATGTTGTGTTGTGATGTCAAAAGGGACATAACAGGAAGCAGTTACAAATTTGTGACCTCCACTATGAAGAAAGGAGTTTCCATGAGAATTTGCTAAGAACACACACTTTCCTCCATCAGGTATATATGAAGCTTCCAGAAACACTTTATTCTATTGCTTGCTCCTTTGATCTGGTCTCAGAAGCCCAGAAGGTAAATACCATGGTATTAGCACTCCATGTGGGGTGTTGATTCTCCTTGGTGAAGGACAGGGCAGGCTTAAAGCCATTTGCTCAACTGTCTTAAAGAAGAGGCATATCCACAGAACTGAGAGAATAGCAGTGATGGATGAAGGAAGTGGGAGACCAGAATCTTGAAATATGCTCTCATGTTCTGTTCTCAGATTCCATCTGGGTTGCCATGTTACAGGAAACTTTGGGAAAGCCCCATGTTGGATGCTATATATTATTGGGGAAACTGGGGTTCCCTTTCATAAGTTCCTAGTTTATTAGTAAAAGAATTAAAAAAAATGGACCCAGAAGGAAGTTTGGGGGCAATTTTAGTAGTTTAAGAAAAACAACAGGGAATGGAGGTCAGTCAGCAAGTAGACACATGACAAAAAAGCAGCCATGTGGCATGGCAGAAAGTAAAGAGCACTGTTAACTTCAGAAAAGAGAAAGCCCACTGTCCAAGAAAGCATGCTGATCAATATTGAAAAGAAAAAGAAGACATACTTTCTGAGTAACTCTGAAAGGAGGCAGGATTAGCAGAGCTATAGAGAGGCAGCTCAGGAAGCAATGGTACGGCAGCAGTTTCTGGGACACTCAAGTATATTATCTCATTAGATAATTATTCTTCCCTATCTCCTTCTCACTAATTCAGGTGAATCAGATTCAGGGGTGGTCTTCTGGAGAGGTGATAGGCACAGCTGAAGTAACTCTAAAAAATATTATCTGATGATTTCACATATGAATGCTTTCCAAGACTACTGTAACAGTGTAGCCAAGAATCTTGGTTTTGTCTGAGTGTAGGTCCCTATAGGGCAAGGGAACATTTTAGGCTGCAGGTGACAGCATGGTGTTGTGCTTCTGTCTGTCACCACTGATGTGTGTGTGTGTGTGTGTGTGTGTGTGTGTGTGTGTGTGTGTGTGAATTTCATAACCTATGACCTTGATACCAGTAATAACGAAAATTCTATACAAACTATAGAAGAAAAATTTTTGCTAGCAAAACATCAGAAATGAATGCTGTTTGGCACAATACTAAACATTCTAGCCAGCAGCACTAGACAGAAAAAACAACATTCCACTTTGAACTTGCATTCATTCTGAGTCCAAACTTTGTAGTTGCCATTTTCTAGCACTGCTCCCACAGAGATACAGGTGTTGTCACTATTGATGATCACATTCAGGGGAAGGAAAGAGAGCAAAGCATTCTGGCATTGTTAAGCCTGCAGGTCCCTGGCCAAAATAGAGGGTGCCAGTGAGACAGGGCAAGACAGTGCAGAAGTTTCTTCATCTTGCATTACTGAAGTCATTTTAGGTTTAACTAAAATTTGGTCTTGATGGAAAATCCAGTGGGAAATTACCCAAGTCTATTCTGGGAGCCTGAGATCAAGATGCCCCAGCTAACTTAGCCTCTGTTGTGCAAACCATCTCCTCCAGCTAATTGCTTATCTTAGCTTCTGTTAAACTGCTTCCTTGCTCAAAACTCTCCCTTGCAGCTGCCAAGCAAGATAACCAGGATGTTTTTGCCTTCAAAAACCCCATATCCTAAACACTTAGATCCTGAATACCTGAGTGTAGTCCTAGCCAGCTGAAATAAAGACTTTCAATTGGAAAAAACAAACAAACAAACAAACAACAACAAAAAAGAAGAAGCATTTCAAGCTGCAAGGAAGCATGTGACAGTGATATCTATGGAAAAGATTAATACTATAGGTAGAAAGCCCTGGCTTCACTTCTGCGTGATATCTGTGACCTGTATGGTGATGTACACTTTTTTGTGACAAGCTAGAAACTGATCTGAATCAACATTTTTCATTATAATAAAAATAGTGGTTTTTTTTTTTTTTTTTTTTTTAGTATTGATGCAAATTCCCACATCTGCATGTTTGGGAAAACATCTCTTGGCATTTTGTAGTACTCCATACATGGTAAAAGTTTCAAACTATTTTGTATGGGTTGTGGACATGGCTCAGTGGATAAAGCTCTTGCTTTGCAGTTATGAGGAGTTTGAATCACTGGAACCCACGGAAAGCCAGATGCAGTGGTGTTCACCTAGGAGGTGGAGACAGGTGGGTCCATGGAAGCTGTGGGGCCATGAAGCTGCAAAGGCCTTATAACCCATCTTTACCAGTGACTTCTAAAATGGTCAAAGGATCCAATCCTTCCATTCATTTATTTTGTTATCACAGGGAAATTTGGAATGGAGCAATAACGAAGCAACCATCACCAGCCCAGCTCCTGCCTGACATCCTGTACCTGGGATACAGCCTGGATCCTCCTTCCTGTCATCTGCATCCTGCAAGCAGAGTCTCTGGCTGATAGTTCCCGCTATCATCCGTTTGGGATGGGGGCTTAGTCACGGTGTGAGTTGTGTTTACAGCAGTCTCACTACCAATTTGATCTCAAATTCCTGGTCCCTTGCTTTTGCAGACAAGGTGGGCTGCCCCGCTAGTGCCATCAAGACTGCCGTCAGCCCTTCCTCCTGAGGTGGGATCCGACAACTCGGCCACGAAGCTGTCTGACTGTGCCACACCTGTGTGACTCTGAACTGGGAATTTTACAGCTGTCCCTTCCTGATATGTTGTTGCATCCTGGGATGATTCTTCGGGAGCTCCTGTTTCCGCGGCTCCTTCTGCTTGTTGCCCTGATCTGTGTGGCACCAAACCTTCCTTCCAGTGCTCGGCTTTGCAGGCTCCTTTGCCCTCTAGAACTTGAGGCTCTTCAGCTCCATTCATGTGTATGAAGGTCCGCTTCATTGTGCCTGCGGGTCTTCCCTCTGTTCTCTAGCCCACACTTAACCTGCTTCGCCTGGTTTGAGGCTCATCTCACCACTACTGTTGAGACAGAATGGTTTGCTCTACCTCTGGGTCAAGACCTTGCATGGCCTCTGTTTCTTCGCGCAGCCACACTTGCCTTCCGCACACCATTTTTCTACATCCAAGACTCACTGGGACTTGACTCTCCATCTCGTGCCTGTTCACTGCCAGGCAGTGCTCTTGGATCACGATGAAGCCCCAATTACCTAACTGGGGGCCGCAGTGCCATTTTTGAGTCTCTTTGGCGGAGTTTTAAGAAATGCTGATCAGAACGATACGTAATCTGAAGAGTTACTGAGACTATCTTGACAGTTTTCATGGTCGCACAGAGACATTCCCCCTACAGGATGTACCGTTAAGATTCAGACACCATAAAGTGAGAAGACATTCTAGCTGTTTCCCTTGTCTCACAGGAGTCCCTGTAGCTCTTGGGCCAGCCATTTGCTGATCTGTCATATAGTTACATCATATACTGAGCTACACTGTCCATTGGTATCTGCATCATGTTCAACGTTGGTATGCTTCTGCATCTCCAGAGTCCTATGTAAGCTGCTTCTTCAAACCTTTTTTCCATACATAACAGATGTTCTCCTCATTAGAGACACATTGTGATGTTGCGCTCCATCTTGCTCTTGTTCAGTCGAGATGCCCTGAATGATTTGCTGTCAAAGCCTTTCTGCTGTGAGGATTAGTCATGACTAACTTGGCGTCATCTAAGCCAGGTAACATATATTCTCCAGTGTTGTTCTAAAGATTATACTAACTATATGCAAACAATTGACATTGCCTGAAGGTTTATTCTTTGCATAAGTCCCAGGTAGTGGCTCTTCAAGAGGGTTGGGTCTTGTAGCCTGAAGGTTCTTTTCCTCAGGCTCCACAACAGGTGCAGGCAGGGGTCACTCTGAAACTTGCTCTGCCCAGCCTGGGTGGAAGGGAAGATGCTGTGTGTCTTGCAGTGGGTGCACTGCCAGGAGGACCGGCATTTGCACCATCCACATGTCAGGTGTCAGCAATCAATTCCTACTCTCTCCCCAGACTACCTACCAAAGCCAGAGATCAAGTCCCTTCCTTCGTCCGTAAAGACACTCCTTATGATAGGTTACAGGTTAAAAGCAAGTAAGTCCTTTAAATACTTTGTAAAAATTGAATTTGAAATACAAATTATTGTGCTGATTGGTGTTTTCTCTGAAGCACCTGTTAGCTAATTAAAAAAACAAACAAACAAACAATCTGAACAACACAAAACATATGAGAACTTTCTGGCTTTAAGAATATACATCAGGGGAGTTAATAAAGTGAGGACCTGAGTTCAATCTCCAGAACCCATGCGGGGGACCCCCATCTTCCAAAAAGCAAACCAAAAACAAATAACAAGGAAAACAAAACAAGCCAGCCAGGAATGCACTTGGGACCCTAGTTCAGGAGGTGAAGATGGGTGGATCCTTGGGGCTTGCTGGAGAGAGAATCTAAGAACTGCGTTGTTGGCTTTCCATCTCTGAGTCTTCCTCACCCTGGATGTGAGGCATGGATAGAAATCCAACAAGAAGGAACTTCTTTGCCTTGGTCCAAATGCTAGAAGGTAGCAATCATAGTCAGGCCCATCACATGCCCTGGGATGTTAGAAGAAATCAGACTGGGCAGGTCACCATGCAGCAGCAGCCAAACTGCATTCTATAGACCCCTCTGCCAGACTGAGTCTTGGTTCCTCTTGTCCTTGGAATACCTTTCTCTAAGCCTTTACAACTATTCTTGCCTTCTTACCAAAAGGAATGTCCCCTTCAATGTGATTTTTCTTAAAAAAAAATTAAAGACTTCTAGGAAAATTGAGCTGTGCATTAATTGAAAATTAAGACTATATTTTGCATGTTGAAATCTTTGTGTGTTTCCCAGTAAACAGAGGAAAGCTAATAAAGGCTGACTAAATCGATTATTTCTGTAACAAATGGGAATTTTCAGCTGCAGTTTTCATCAATGTCGAGGGTTACTTAAAGGTGAATCACATGTAATGGAATTACTTATTTTCTGCATGAACCTAGGCCAAGCATTTAGTCTCAGTAATAAAAAAAACAGGCAAATTTAATTGCCCTGGTCATGATGCCTCATGCAGATGGTGACTCTAGCATGGCAGTGCGTGTTCATTACGATGACTACTGTACCTCAGGAAAGATGCCGGGGCTTTGTACGTCAGGATCTTGGGAATTGCACTTAGGTCCTCAGACAGGCTAGAGAAGTACTCTTCCATGGAGTTAAATTCCCAGCCCCCCCTTCTGTTTTAAGTACAAGCACTGTGCTTCAATTCAGACTGTTCCAAAAAAAATATTACCTCAATTCTCCATGTCATTTAAGATAGTCCCCCCCCATGATTTTTTTTTTTTTTTTGATATTTCTGATTACCGGGGCTTACACTGCTGCCTAGAATGTGGGAGATGGTTATTAAAGTGAATGTTAGGAAGCAGAAAGAGTTGATGTCAGTGTTTAGAAGTAACCAGCTTGTGTATAGATGCTACATGTTACAGCCCTCACTTACATGTTTACTAGCTGCTCTCTCTATTTGCAATTTTAACCAAAGGAATTAGTCAAAGTTGACAGGGATGTCTTGTTTGGTCTGAATGTTCTAGTTTGACATTTCGGTGATCAAAGGAAGTTCTAGGGACCTTTGTACTTGGTAAGGGCAAAGCCTGTTTACACGACATTCTGAGCTAAGCCCGTTGGGAAAAAGCCCGGTGACTGTCCAACTGCAGTGGACCACAGAAGTCTGACATGAACAAACAGCAAGTTCAAGTTCTGTATCTGGAAATTCATGTTGAGACACTGAAATGGAGAATCCCAAAGGCAATGAAGAACTTCAAGTTGTTAAACATGACTTTTTTTTTTTCCCCCAGAGAGAAATATTTGACCTTTTAGTGACATAGAAGGAAATGTTAGAAGATAGTCACAGAATACATTTGATGCCAAAGGTCAGATTTGCTGGGCTAGTGTTAATGGAATTGGGGAGATGGGTGATCAGGATTTGAAGCAGGTGGACAACTTCTGATAAGCTGTCAGCACAGTGCTGGGACTCTCCAGCAGCCTGCTTAGCTGGGAAGAAAAGTGGGAGCTTTGAGTCTCGACTTGGGTTCAACGATTTCCCTACTGCCTTCAGGGACAGGCTGCTTAATCTCTCTGAGTCTCCATTTTCTCAGCTGAGAATTATAAAGTGTTTTTTTTTTTAAAGTTTTTAATGCTGTAAGAAATCTGTGTAGGACCTGAATCATACTGGGCATCACTTTCTGCAGATTTTTCTTGCCTATCTTGACGTGTGGATAGTTGTCAAACAACTCAGGTATTCTAAATGATGACACAAGGGCAGCTAAATACCCAGTTCACCATTGCCAGAAGCTCTGCAGCTTTATTTTTCTAGAAATAATAAAAAAAAAAACCCAGCAAAATTTGAAACTAATCTGAATTTCAAAATCTCCACTCTGCCTTGGTTACGACACATGACAAATCAGAAGTCACTCTCAAGAGACACAGCCATGTAACAGTCACCATAAACATCAAGTGAGAAAAGACAATAAGGAATGTGTGTTTCTGGAAGAGCTGGAAAACGTAGTGTGGATGAAGTCTCTAGCATTGATGACAACTTTATCCATCAGCCAGTCTTCCCATTGTCACCTGCAAGCCATCCAGTACTGCTCCCACAGAGCAGAGTGCATGGAATACGGTGTTTCCTACTTCTGGCTTTCCATCAGCCACGGGCTCTTGCTTGGAGAGCAGCACTTGCGATACTCAAATTTATATAACTCATCCCGCTAGAACCTTGATGTATAAAACATTTTCTTTTGTCCTCTCTCTGTCCTTTCATGTTTGCTGATTCTCCTTGGCACCTGCAAACCTTCCCCAACCTGTCCGTGACATGTGGCATATGGACAGCACTGACTTCTAAGGCTTTCCGCAAATAAATTCTGGTTTTGAGGCATAAACAGAAAAGCTCAATTGAATTATAACTAATCAAATATATCCTTTTGAAAAAGAAAAAAACAAACCTTATTCAAGCAGAAAATGAGGCCGAAAGAAAGTAAACTGGACAATAATGGAAAGTGTTTTTGTATGCTGTAACCTGAGGTGTTTCATCCAGAGTGGAAGGGGCCCTTTGGTAGATCTAAGATTGGTTACCGTATTTCCCACTCTATGCTTTGGAATAAATGTTTCGGAGGTCAATTGAAAGTGGTTAAGTCTACCTTACCCAGATAGAAGCTGATAGCAAAGGGAAAGGTGAGACAATGGAATGCTACCACATTCCAAATATCACAGGCTACTGGCTAGAGTGATTTAATCCAAAGATATAGGGAGCTAACTTCTGAAAAGAAATGGGATTAGCTTACACATTAGAAACCTAACCGTATGGATAATTCTTTCAGGAGATCAACTGCCAGATAAATTGACACGGCAGTAAAGAACAAACAAAAACATTCGCAAAGGAATTGAACAGGGCTGGGCCGAGAGGTGTCTGCGTGTTTGCTGTCCAAGGGTGACGACGTGAGTTCAGTCCCCGCAATATGTAAAGTGCCAGGGTGGCGGCCTATGAGGCAGTGTTGGTGAGGTGGACACAGGGAGATGGTTAGTTGTTCTAGACTAAGCAGTGAGCCCTAGGTGAGACCTGTCTCAAAACTAACCAAACAAACCCCCCAAACCCAGAGTAGATAGTTCTTAAGGAGTGACACTTGCTATCTGTCCTCCCACATACCTGTACATACATGTGCACTTGCACACACACACACAACACACACACACACACACACACACACACACACACACACACACACACACACACACACACACACACACATACACAGTTTAACTCTAGGCTCTCTTGGGAGATCTTAAAGTTTTCCAGGATACATATGGATTGATCCTGTTTGAAAGACTTATAATAAAATGATCATTTTCCTCCATCTCCCCTCCTTTGGTAATAAATTTCACACATGCAAAAGTTCCCTGTTGTTGTGTAGCAGTTTCCTCTGAGGTTAAGACTGGGAAGCTTCTGAGAGTTCTCAAAGGATGTGAAAGGGAAAGGAAACAACAGGCTACTTTAGGGCAGGCTGTTACAAGGGGAGAAGCAACAAGACGTTCTAAGGGAGCACAAAACATCCCCCCCCCCGCCAGGGAAGGAGACAGGAAGTAGATAACTCAAGATAGCTTCAGAAAGTCCCTGAAACTGACCAGATAATCTAGGCTCCTCCCTTCCTAAGAGTATATAAGCAGCAATGGTTGCTGAGAGTCACTCTCAGACAAGTCCAGATACCTGGAAGAAGCACAGGTCAGACTAGCAATCCAGAAGAAGCAGACAGCAGATGAGTTCCTGGAAGAGGCTCAGACCAACTCAGCCCCGGGGAAAGGATGCTTTCCAACATGCTGAGTGCCTGCTGGTTACACAGTGTGCTCCTGGTCTCCAGCTTTTGTGAGCTGTCACCTGTGCTGGGGTGGGCGCTAGTGATGGAGCTGTCTCTGAGTCATTTCTGCTCCTGTATGTAACCCCTCACTCATATTCTGATAACTAAGCCCAATAAAAACCGATTGGTGGGACTCCAGTGGGACTTTATCTCCATCACTTCCCTATGTGGGGTGAGTAGACATTCACATCTCCCCAGGAACAGTGTCAAATGACAACTGTCAGGAAACTACTTCTGTTGGATGCCATAAGCCCATAAGGTTGCAGTGAAAACCTGTTTTCTTGTGGTCTTCCAAGGAAACGGAACCTTTTTATAGGCATTCATATTTATTACTCCATCTCTTCAGCATTTTCTTGGGTGAAATATTATTCTATAGGTATAGATCTTGTATTACAAACATTGAAATACATGCTTGTTATACTACCAATGATCATTGGATCCTACATCCATACACACACACACACACACACACACACCACAGCAGTCTCAGAATGGAAATTTCCCATTGTCAGTTAGTATTATTTTCACTGTTTTTCCAGTACTGGGCAGGGATGTCTGCTTCACTCAGTGATTAGTCGTACAAGATCTGGAGTATGGGTGATCTCTATCTGAAGATCTCTCCACCTTCTTCTCAGTGGCGGATGGAAAAGGGACCTGGGGAACCTCTACCATGTACCAGAAACCCTTCTAAGCTTGGTGGCAGTGTTGTCTATGACTTGTGACTTATATAAGATAAGAGCTCAATTTCTCCACCTCAACACCCCTTCTCAACAGGTGGCTGCCACTCACGTTAGCACCTCCTCATCTGCTTTTCAAGTAAGAGCTACAAACAACTGCATGGGTTGGAGAGGAACATGGGATGGGTTGTGATGCAAATCCTTTTTTTTTTTTTTAAATTTATTATACATACAGTGTGCTGTCTGCATGTGTCCTTGCAGGCCAGAAGAGGGCACCAGATCTCATTATAGGTGGTTGTGAGCCACCATGTGGTTGCTGGGAATTGAACTCAGGACCTCTGGAAGAGCAGTCAGTGCTCTTAACCGCTGAGCCATCTCTCCAGTCCCCCGTGATGCAAATTCTTGAGGATAGAGATTGAGATGTTATCATTTAGATGTAAAGGGCAGTCTTTGAAAGCTTTAGAGTAAAAATATATCAAAAATGTGTTTGTTCCTCCCACCAGTAATGTCTATTACCCAGGACCAAAAAGCTCCAGGATAAAGGAATTCATTTGTAGGGTGGCCATTATGATAAGCAAGAGACTAGTGTTAACTTCATCAAAAAGCAAAGTACTATGATACATAATTATTTGAAAACAAGCATTTGAGTTATGATCTGCATTCATGAAGAAGCACACACTCCCACTAAAGCACTTAATTTTCCAGAACAGCTGAATACTAGACCATTTTGTAGCTCATAAGCACTTTCCAGTAGTGACAGGATGTGTATCATTGTCACCTTTGGCAATCCTGTGTGATCCTTAAACTCAAATCCCTCAGTTTTGTTACACTTTTGCAATCAGATCTGATATCTGGTTGTAGCTTTGCCATGGACTAGCTGTGTGATATTTTTCAAAAAAATTCATTTCTCAAGAATCAAAGTTTCTGTAACTGTAAAATATATACATCAAATGACTACAGTAGCAAATAAGAAGATATATTTGTATATAGAGAGAACTAACTGAGTAAAAGCCATCATTTATTTGTATAATTTTATTATCATTTTAATTAAGGGTAAGAAAATAATAGGCTGCAGAGGTATGTACACACACACACACACACACACAAAATATAAAAGTAAAGTATACAATTCAGTTCCAACAGCAAGGTGTCTTTCTACATTAAACTTCAGAGGGGGAGAGTTCCATTTCCCCTCACAAACCATGTGGTGATGTTACATCTAGCATTTGCTGTTGGGAAACATTAGCTTTAAGGTTCTACAAATCCTGATGAATGTCTCCATGACCACAAATGTTCACATGGAAAACCACAAGCAACATCGTTCACCTTTTCGTCATTCAGAACCTGTGCCCTGCTCTCTCCAAGTAAAATCCATAAGATAGATCTTCTCTCATGGGTTGGTGACAAAGAGCAAATTATTCTTGCATGTAGCAAGTGTAGCAACATAAATAGCTCATCACAATCGATGTTTTCTAGAAATCAAGTCTGAATAGAAAATGGAAAGTAAAAGTCCTTTCTGGAATTAAAACCATCATACATCTGTAGCATAGTTTACTGAATCTTTCCCCTGGAAATTGATAAAGAAGACTTCAGAAATCTTTGTCCCTGCCCCAACTGATAGTTTTAAGTAAAAACCTTTCTTGGAAATGGACTTTTCAGCAGCTTCTAAGAAAACACTAGAAAGAGAAATAGCATGACACAACCTACCAGTAGCACTGTGCAGAGTGCCGGCATAGAGGTCAACGTGTGGCTTGGTAATGGATGAGCAAAGCCAAAGTCCAGGGAGATTACAGCAGAAGACCCACACCTAGAAAACCATGAGTCTATACACACTCATCCCCTTGGATGGGTTCCCTGTGTTTTATCACGTTCCATCATTGAACATGTGTATTTGATAAATAAGTATAGTAATATGAAAAATCCTTCTACTTGGGTGAAGTGAAAGAACACAACATATCTGTCTTCTGTAGAACTCTATACTGAGTGGTTTTGTTTTGGTTTAAACACTGTTTTTATTTCTATTTCTCAGATAAATATGTCTCATTACTTTTGAGATGTCTGGAAGAGCAGGCAGAACCCCAATTTACCTGAATAGTGTTATCCCAACAAAGTGAATCACAACTCCAGTGACGCTAGTACCGTTATAGCTGGGTTGGTCTCAGTAATTTGATTATGTTTTCTAAATCAGACTCATGCCAGGTCCTTTCTTTATGAGCAGATAGCCTGCTCTTGTAAATCTCCCTTTTCAGACTAGAAATACAGCCCTGAATTAGAATGATTCAAAGGGGCATAGTTAAACATCTGTAGGAATGGTAGCTGCCAGAGAGGAAGTGGCACATTACATACCTTAGACAACTAAAGGCTTTGATGCTCCTGCACCAGCCCAGAGCGTAGCAGCAGTGTCCCTAATCTCTATGAATTACCGCCTAGGGCATTCATTAATATTCTAAACCAGTGATTCTCAACCTTCCTAATGCTGTGACTCTTTAATACAGTTCCTCAGCTTGTCGAGACCCCCAATCATAAAATTATTTTTGTTGCTACTTCGTAACTACAATTTTGCTACTGTTATGGATTGCAATGTAAATAATCTGATATGCAAGATAACTCATCTGCGACCCATGTGATCTGTTCAACCCAAGGGGGTCACAACCCACAGATTGAGAACCAATATTCTAAATAATGACAAATATAAAAAGCACTGTTAGATTGTTTTACACAGTTACAAAACTGCCACTCTTCACCATCAAAGATTAAAGCTGGGCACGGTGGTGCTCACCAACACTTTATCCCAACATTCAGGGGGGCAGAGACAGGCAGATCTCCATGAGTGCCAGGCTAGTCTGGTCAAGAGAGGGAGTCCCAGGCCAGCCAAGGCTACAGAGGAGACCCCATCTCAAAAGACAAAACCAAAGAACAACCAACCATCAGGTTGTTGTTACAGTTCGAACCTGGAGTGCCTCCCACACACTCAGGTTATGTGTCCTTGCTCCCTGGTCTGTAATGCTATTTTGAAGGGTGTGGAGCCTTTGAAAGACAGAAGTAGGTCACTAGGGGTTGGTCTTCGCAGGTTACGCCCATTTCTGGGTCTGGCTTGCTTTCTGTTTCCTGTTGGCTGCTGTGTTAACACGCAGTTACCCTCACTGAGGGAGCTGGTCTGCTATGCAGTTCCACTTCTAATGGCCTGGAGCCAGAATAAATCCCCACCTTTAAATTTCTATCAAGAGTTTGAGTTGGTGACCCAAAAATAATGCATACAGTTCTCATGTTTGATGTCTTTAGCTTAATATAAGTGTACCTGTGTAAACACTTTGCTGTCTATACATGTAAGTTTACAGTCATTTCTTAGTGTCTGTGGGGATTGTGTCCAGGATCCCCTTCAGAGATCAAAATTCACAGATGCCCAAGGGCCTTGTTAAAGGCTAGGCTCACAACCAAAAATATAAAATAGTGCATCAACTTCAACTTATTACAACCTTCCTGCATACTCCATATCATCTCTGCATTACTTATAGGGCCCAGTACAATGCAAGTACAAGGAGTATAGTCATTATATTGTTTTTAATTTATATTATTTTTGTTGCTTTATTGCTATCTTTCAGACATATTTTTTATGTGTGGTTGGTTGACTCCCAGATACTCCCAGTGGATATGGGGGCTAATGGTATGCATACTGCCTTTTAGTTATGTTATGGCTAGTGAACCCTTAAAAAGGTCTTAGTTTGTCAAAACGAATTCTGTGAACTAAGAACGCTCACCGTACAATGTATGCTTGTATGAAAATGTCTTCATGTAACACAATACCACATGCAATTCATATGCACAACAAACACTTTAAAAACAATAAAATGAGTTACTATAAAAAGAGTACATAGTCTTAAGATATTGCAAATACACCACACTTTTTCAAGCATTGTCATATTAAAAATGATAGCATCCATTTTGCAGAAAACGGAGAAGTGTTCAAGGCCTATCGGCCTGTGTGATAAGCACTTATGTTCTTTTTTGCCAAGTGGCTGAAAATAGAGCAATGGGGTACACAACACCCCAACCATATGGGAGCTGAACTGGCTGCTTGTTCCCTGCTGAGACCCTCAGACTTTCTTGTCCTCCCCTTCCAGTACCCCTGGCCTCATATTTGCTGTTTGGTTTTCATGCTAATTATTATAGAGAAGGAAATTTAAATTTAGGAGGAAACAAAAGTATAGCAAGAACTGCCAGTGGTTGAAAAAAAAACTCTGCTTTTTACCAAGTGCAATCCTTAGGAGTTGGCTTCTCTCAAAGGACTGAAGAGGCTAAAAGGCATCTTTGCCAAAGCGTCCCCTAGTGGAAAGAGGGTGTCATCGCAGGCCTTTCAGGCTTTGGAGACTAGACTCAGCCTTGCAGTCTGGGCTGGGGAAGAAAATGTACTGTTTCCATCTCTGACTTTTCAGATTTTATTTTGCTTTAGCAGCGACAATGACTTTTGGATTCTTCCTTTTGGTCCCACTTGTCATCAGTGTCCAGCATAAATCCCTCAGCACAAGGCTGTGCCCATGACACCAAACGCTCAATTGCAGGGAGACGTGTTTGAAATACCTTACTGCTTTCCACCTGCCTAAGGGCTCTCTCCGTGTATTCAGCAAGTTTTATTTATAAATAACAAACACAATATACTAGATAACTCAGGAGGAAACTCCAAGCTGTGGTAGCTTAGTGTCATGGAGCTAGTCATTTGTAGAAAAGGCAGTACTTGTTTTGAAGTATTAGAGGCTGATAGTGAGTTTATGGTTAGGAGCATATTCCAAACTCAAATGAGTTCTACCAACTTTTAAGAGGGATTTCGGAATGTCTGTTAACTCTTTTCAGAAACAGATAGAGTCAAGGTCCCAGCATGACATATTATAGTTCAGAGACACAATGCAGGACTCTAATCCTGTCTTTTTGATAGTGCTTGTCTTGAAATTGCAGGAAAGACATACTCATGAAAGTGGTCTCTCTACACCACAATAAACAAGGTTCTTCTCCATGGTGCAATAGCTCTTATTCTCTTTTTGGTCACACACTCCTTTCAGGATTAAAAAAAAAAACTTTAAATTCTGTCCTCAGGAAATACAGGCATGAATGGATATTTGCTAACTTGTGTATATTAAGTCCAGGGAGTTTCCAGCCTTCCTAAATGTATCTATGAGTGTCATGACAAGTCCCTTATTCTATAGCAATACATCTTTTGCATACTATGTAATGACATAGAACAAACCATCATTGCTGAGATGACCCAGATGCACCAAGCATCTGGTGACTCTTCATCAAATATTCAACAAGTGACTTCACACCTTGAAGGAAGCAGAGGCTGAGTCAGGCTTAAAACACACAGTATCGGTCCTTGGACCCACAGTGATGGATGCTCTAAATTAGAGTCAATCATCCAAGCCCTCCTGTCATGTCTCCCTAGACAACCTTCCTAATTTTTCCCTGTCTGGTCTAGTCATTCAAATTTCTTTTTCTATTACAAATAGCCACAATGATCTTGCTGGGCCTGAAGCTTTCAAACTGGAGTAGGAGGAGGAAAGAAGATAAAAATTCAATTAGTGCAGTAACAGAGATAGAGCTTGGCCATTAGTAATGATGATGAAGAAAAAAATAAAAAAACCACAGTTCCTACAGTGAGCTGCTCTAGTGCTAACCGCCTCCCAGGCCTTATCTATTCAACCCTTGAGTCAGTGCTGCTGGAGAGGATTATCCGTCTGCATTTTAGATGCGGGCAGCCACAGGATCTGAGAGAACACGGGACTCACATAAAACCTAGGGTTTAAAATGTCACCAAGATTTAATATGAGCATGTCTGTCTCCAGTTGAATATTTTTCCTACTATAGAATGGCTTGTGTGTGTGTCAGGGTGGGTGGAGGTTGAGATCTTACTCTGTAGCCCAGGCTGCCCTTGAACTCATGGTAATCCTGCCTCAGCCTCCCAAGTGTGGGGGTTATAGGTGTGTGCCACCATGTCACACTGGATAAAACTTTTGAAGGTGCTTTTTGAGAAAAGGCTGGTCTCTAGCTCCATAGTTCCTGTATCTCAAAACTCTACCTGAGAGGTCTCTAAGCATGTTGAGATGAAGAGATCTGCATGGAGGGAGAGAAAAAGGGACACACTGTCTAGAATATTCAGGGGGAATCCAACACTGGAGTCACATGGGCTTGAGGCACAAAGCAATTGGCAGCATCCAGACCCACTCTGATGCATCTTGTCCCCTGCTAAAACACAGTCCATTGAACCACAGGGACAGGCAGTGGTTTAGGCACCTAAATTTCATATCCTGTTTCTGTTCACCCTTGGTCACCAAATTAGCCTTCACCTGTGTTCCCTTTTAGAACACAAACAGTGATCATTATAACTGTTAGAAACTGCCCTGATAAGAATATCAGCTGGTGTTTGGATATAAAGGGGTTGGGATTTGTTGTTGGACTGTATTTTCCAAAGATTCTGTGATATGCCTGGTAACAGTATCACAGTATCTTTTTTTTTCCACCTAAATCTATACTGATTGCTTCCCTACACAGTCATATCCTTTTAGACCCCTCCTGGTGTAACGGCTGTGATTAGTATCCATCCTTAAATTCAAGTACTTGAGTAAAAAGCTATGCCACCTTACAATTCTTTATGGAGATGTCTGGGGAATGTTACATCTCTTTGGTTTTCTCTGGCAACTCCCCATCTATACCCTCTTTTTTCCCTGTGGTCAAGGCATCTGCCAGGCTCAAGGCCCTAAGCTTATGAATGCTGCACATGGGGCTCCTGCTGGGGAACCACTGATACAGAGCTACAGGCTATTAGAGGAGAATGCTTTCAAAGTCTACCCAGACGATGTCTTCCAAAGTCACACACAACCAACTGGATGATGTATGTGGGAAATGAAAAACACTTTGCTATTTCTTATTAAAATAGAACAAGGAGACGGTGACAGGAGATGATGTAGCCAAGTTTGGTAAAGATTAGAAGTCAAGGGACTCTTTATGCCATCGTAGTGATATGGACTTCAGCCTGTAGGTTACTGGGAAGCAAATACAAGCATTTAGAGAAACATTGTCCCATTTCCCTGTATTTGGCAGGAAAGACGGGTTAAAGAATGAAGATTAGGTTTTGAGATCCTTGAAATCATCAAGTCAAGAATTTTTATGGGCGCCCTAAAATAAGACAGTGCTATAAAAATGGACAGAGAACAAGTGAGTTAAATAATCATAGGAGACACAGCAGAAAGATGACTCTATTGAGCTGGCAGAGTAAGAAGAACTCAGAACCACTCATGGTCAGAAGTAAAGGGCTGGGCTATATGGTGATGTACTGTGTCCCCCAATATACTGTGTCCCCCCAACAAAATTTACCTGAGGATCAGAGGAAAAAGCCAGCCACTATAAGTAAACATGGAAGTCAGGCAATGGTAGCACACACCTTTAATCCTATCCTTCGGGAGGCAGGGATTTGTCTGGATCTCTGTGAGTTCAAGGCCACACTGGGAACAGAACCAGGCATGGTGGCACATGCCTTAAATTCCAACACTAGTTAACCATGAAGGTCTGGAGGTCTGTACAGACAGACAGGAAGTGACAGAGCTGGGCAGGAAGAGGAAGTGATATAGCTGGACAGAGAGCAAATGAGATAGCGGAACAGAAAGGCATATAGGTGTGGGTATACAGGAAGTATGTCTGTCTTTGGAGACTGAGGTGTCAGTGAGGTGAGGTTAGCTTGTGGCTTTTCCTATTCCTCTGATCTCTCAGGTTTTCACTCCGATGTCTGGCTCCTTGTTTTTTATTTAATAAGACTGTTTAGCAATTCATCTACAGGGCTGGCCAGAAAAGGCAGAGCTATTTCAATTCATACAAACAGTGCACCCACTCCTTTCCATGAAGTAGATCACATAGTTACACAGTGCTAATACACACACACACACACACACACACACACACACACACACACACACATATATATATATATATATTTATACATATATTGGATATTTAGCCCATCACATATTTTGTCCTTTCAATCATTCTGTGCAACAGCATTACTTTGTTCATTTCATGAATGAGGGTTTGAATCCATGGCCTTGATCAAGGTCATGAAACAGGCAGCTGTAGAGTGAGGGCTCAGATTCAGGTTTAGCCACCTTAATCTAGGAATTTTTTTCACATTAAACCATATAAAGCAGTTCACTTTGGATATTTTGGGAAGTTCAAATGCTTTAACCCACGCTGTCTACATTGTCCTCCAGTAGAGGAGTCTCATTGTCTAGGATGCTCAGGTTGGACAGGTAGGCTCCTCCTTCATTAATTATTTCAGACTCAGTCAGCTTCTGGAGCCTGGTGGTATCTTACATAGACTAATATGTTCCATATGAGACACGGGTCCCAATGCTGGGAACAGACCCAAGGAATGAGGTGGATGGTCTTAGTAACTTTGATCAGCAGCAAAGTGTCCCTTTTTCCTCAGTACTGTGTCTTTTCTGATAGCTCAGATTTAGCTCAGAGTTATTCTCTGGACACAGAATCTACCTACCTTACCAGGGTACTTAGAAGGTCAAATAAGACAGCACTTATGAAGGGGATGTGTAAGCTATTATACAGTGTATCTCACTCATGATATAGAGTTGTTGACTCTGTAGTCAGTATGGAATAAAAGGGAGGTGATGAAAAGCTACAAATGTCCTCCAGACTCCAGTTCCCTATATCATCATGTTCCAAAGCTGATTTGGGGTTACTTAGATACAGGTCTATCAAATATAACTGTAATGATCCTCATTGTTCTACTTCCTATTTAATTTGGTCTTCATTTCTAAATCTTTCCACAGATATATTTTTCCAAAAAAGATTAGGCTCTCCTGCTCTAAAAATTTGCACCAAGGTGTTTTTTTCTTTCTCCCTCTGTACCCCTGTGCTGGGGATTTAACCCACAGCCTCAAACATGCTAGCTAAGCAAGTGCTCTACCACTGAGCTATCTTCTCAGCCCTAGATTAAGATTGTGATAAAGGTTCTTCTCCATCGGGATCCTAGCTCCAGCATAGTGCAATCTGAATGACTAGTTCTTCTATGTTATACATAGATTATACATATCCAAAAGTTCTAGTACAAATCAGGTAAGTAATATTCTTGTTTCAGTCTTCTAGTTTCAGTTTTATATTTTCCTTGGAATGCCTTAAGCCATTTACCAACAGTACTGCTTATTCTTAAGATAGAAATGCAACTTATATACTACTATCCACAAACTTACTCTCACACAAAGTATGGAATTTTATATACAAATACTGCAAAGATTGTGAATTACTACATTAAAACATATATAATCATACTTTATTGAATACAAATCTTCACACGTAATACAAATGAACAAAATGCTTTTTATCTCATAACCAACCTATAAAATCCTGTGATCCTCTCTTGAAAGACAAAACATTGTTTATTTCTCTCCTTCAGAGATAAACCCTTGCCCACATGCACCAGCTTCTCATTTCTCATCTAAGAAGGCTATTCTATTAACCTTCACCTACTTCATAAACTGTGAGGTGAACTTGCTCATGTCTCTTTCTCGAATACATTTGTAAAAGGGGAGATGGCAATATACACACAAAGGCCACTATTTCTTATTTCAACTAGAAACCAGCATGTTATTTCAGAGAGATCAGTAGCTCATGGCGAGCTCCCTTTGGTCATGCTTCTAAAACTTCATATGTACCCTCCCATCCCTAGGTTCTAGGAGATTTCCACTACTGTTATCTGTCTTTTCATATATTATTATTATTATTATTATTATTATTATTTTATTAATTTTTCAAGTAAATGAGGAGAGCATGCCAAATGGGAACTGACCACATACTGCTCTTTGTTCTATGCTGTGTAGATCATGCATGGAGCTTTCGAAGTTTCTTTGTTCCAAGGTCTCGCCTCTAAGTGTTCAGAACTCTGGGTTTGCGATCAAGGCCTTTTATGTGAGAAAGTTCCCCAAATGATTCTGATGGAGTTGCACCATGGCTCAATGTTTAAGTTACTCATGTCATTGTCATGAAAAAATACCTGACAGAAGCAATTTTAAGTAGGAATTATTTATTTGGCTCACAGTTTCAGGGGACTTCAATCTGTCCATCAAGATGGAGAAGACATGACAGGAGGAGCAGCTCAGTCTGAATTGTTAGGTGTGTGCAATGAAGTGGCTGTGCACATGTTGGCTGACTCAGAAATAGAAACAGCACCATCCTCCAAAATGCTGGGGGGTGGTGGCTCATGCCTTTAATCCCAGCACTTAAAGGGAGGCAGAGGCAGGTGGATCTCTATGAGTTTAAAGCCAGCTTAGTCTACAGAACAAGTTCGACAACAGGTAGGACTACACAGAGAAACCCTGTCTCTGAAAACAAAACAAACAAACAAATAAACAACAACAACAACAACAAACCAAAATGAAGCAGCAGCAGCAGCACCCCACCAGCAGAGACAGGTCAACGGGAGTCATTAGGCTATACTCTCAGAGACTCATCTTGGGTAACTCATCTCTGCCTGTCAGGTACCATGTCTCAGAGGGTCCATAACCACCTAAATCACACCGTTATCTGGAGACCTAGTGTTCAAATACACAAGCCTGTGGGGCACATTTCAGATTTAATCCATAATACAGTGCTTTGGAAGCTGAGGTCACATGAGTCAAGTCTGGGGCCTGGTTTCCTTTTAGCACCCAAGCTTTGACTCTTTGGGGAGTCATTAGGAGTGCTAAGTTCATCATGAGAACATGGCTGCTGCCAGAGACCCTTTGGTATAAAAGCCCCAAAGCAAAGCTCTAGTTTGTTTCTGCACACCACTGAGTCTCAGCGAGGGGCAGTCCTGCTAGTCACATGGCACCCAGGGCACCTTTCTCAACCTATGAAGGAACTATCCAGATGTGCTGGACACACCGTATCACAAAGGTGGCATTTACAAGGGAAGTGATCCATGTACTAATCTAGAAATGCTGCTTTACTTGTTTTAGTTTCAGCCATAAGAGATAAGCCACATGTTCCCCTAGTTAAGAAATACAGAAACCAAGGCCCCGAGAGGTTAAATAACCTGTCTAGGTTTCAACAGGAAAGAAGTAAAACGACTTTCCTCTACACTGTTCCTCTTGAGAGTCAAGGAAAGACCGAGGCTGGATGATGATAGTATTTTCAGGGGAAGCCTAAGAGAGAGAGCCATTGGCTCAGTCACATTGGAAGACATCTTTCCGAAAGCCCTACAGGTGAGAAGACAGCAAATGCCGCACATGTAGAAGTGCTCCTGGATTCCCTCCTAACAAGCACAAGAGGAGAACAAACTGCACCGAGAAGCTATTATGATGTGAACAACGTTTAAAACAGCCACACATTAAACTAAGGTGAAATATTACCAGGTACTGACTCTTACTGTCCTATGAAATATGGTTATTACTGACATCTTACAGATGAGGCAACAGAAGGTTAGAGGTGTTCAATGGCTCACTGGAAAGAACATCGAATGGTCTCTGAGCATCCAGATTCTAAATCTAGTGCTTGTGTGGCTCTCGTCGGGGTGAGACATCTGGGGAGGGCTGAGCCCAAAGGAGCTTTAATACTGTTTAGTGTTCATTCCGTTCAAACACAGCTCCTTACACCCTAGTGTCCTGTGCGCTTTCCTCGTACATACACAACATCAAATAGAGCAGCAGTTAAAGCAGCCTTTAGAGATGTGATGGGGCTGGTCCAGAGTGTACTTAAAAGAATGCTTTCTATGACCTTTCAATTATTTGCACATGTTTACTCTGATAAACAGCCTCTAATAAGAATCTACTATCCATCCATCCATCCCAGTTATTCCATCCTCTTCAGTGACAAGGTGACAATCAATGATACTCTCCACTGGAGTCTTGCCTGGTTTGGGCTTTGTACCTGTTCCAAGCCAAAAGATTTTTTTTTTCAACTGTGCAAACCTGATCATGTCATGCTTCTGCCTAAGACTGGCAAGTTCTGCCTCTATATGTCCTCTTTCCTGTCGTGGAAAGCATCTCCCACCATAGCAGCTTCTAACCACTGGCTGCTTCTGCTACTCTCCCTGGGCCACATGGTTACATCTGCATCCTCCATCCCTCCCAGCATGCCTGTCCAGTCTCTGCTTCCTTCTGCTTCGATCTTAACGATTTCACCTGGAAAACATCCTTAATGTTCAGGGTGAAGCTTAATCATCAGCCCTTGCCACTGAGACTACCAGGAGCTTGCAAATGCCTGATTACTGAGACAGCACAAGAGGATAGCTTCACTCGTGTGAATGGAGGAGAGGGCCTCTTTGTTTGCTGCTCTCTGGGTCTCCAGTTCCAGTAGAATGACTGACAATGTATATTCCATAAATATTGGAAGAACTAGTTAAAAAGCACAGAAAGTATCGAAGATGTGAGCCATAAAGACAGTTTCATAATGAATCTTCTTAAAAGTTAAATTTCTAGCTTATTAAGATGAGTCTAAAGGCATAAAGACCAACTGTTTAATGTGCTTCTCATGAGGATATGTGTTAAATGCCACTGAATGAACACAGAGAACCCCCCCCCCCCAAACCTGGGGGAAGTTGTGTTTTAAACACTCTTTCAAATGGAGGCCAAGAAGTCCTGTAAAGCTTCCATCAGTGTTTTGTTTGGACTGCAGGTTTTAACAACACCTGTCCCCCAGAGGGGTAAGAAGATGGGGCAGGGATCATTTCTGTGAGGGCTGAAGGGAAAAGCTAGATTCTCTGCAGTGTTAAATTGGAGCTTGCTCTAGGTTGAAAATAGATCCTAAGTGTCCAGTTCCCGGAGAGGCAGGCTCAGCCATTTAGCTGCAGGAAACTGGAGGAGAGGTTCTCTGTGAGGCCTTGGGATCTCCTTGGATATGGGCCCTGAAGGTGTCTTAATACTGATTTAGGTTCCATTCAGACCTAACCCACAATTGTCACCATATTATCAGAAGCCAGCCACACGTTCTTCCTGGGGTGGAATGCAGAGGGACGCCTACCTCTTCCTGTTGTGAATTCAGACAGAAAGAATGCAAATGATTTGAAGAAAGCATGGCTCCCTGGGAGGGGCCTCAAGATGCTGGCCAAGTATGTTAGTGCTGACTCCCTGTGCTCTGTGAGTGCTTAGGCAACCTGCAGCTGCTGCAGCCTCAGGCACATGCCAGTGGTGAAGACTTGGATTAGTCACCAAAATCCCCTAAATCTGTTTCTGAGAGAGTAAAATTAGGCTGATTGGGATGGCAGGGTGACTCAGGGGGGGGAGTGCTTGCCAACAAGCATGAGGGTATGAATTTAATCCCCAGCACCCACAAAAAAGCCAGGCATGGCAGCCTGTACCTGTGCCAGGGAAGGGGAGGCCAGAGGATCCCTGAGTCTTACCTGCCTGCCAGTCTAGCCTAACCTGTGGGCCCAAAGTCCCAGCAAGCCTCAAAAAAGAGGGGAAAGCCAGGTGGTGGTATCTCTTGTCTTTAATCCTCAGCAACTAGAATGCAGAGGCAGTTGGATCTCTGTGAGTTCAAGGTCAGCCTGGCCTACATATCAAGTTCTAGGCTAGCCAAGGCTTCCTAGTGAGACTGTCTCAAATAATAATGATAATAATAATAATAATAATAATAATAATATAATAATAACAAATACATAGAGATGGTTTAGCAGTTAAGAGAGCACTGGCTGCTCCTTCAGAGCACCAGGGTTCAAGTCAGAGCACTTACAAGGTAGCTTACAAATGTAACTGCAGTACGAGGGTATCTGATGCCATCATGATACCGGCACATGGTACAAAGACATACCTGCAGGCAAAACCTCCATACTAAATTTAAAAAAAGTGTGGCTGGCTCCTGACAACACCTGACATCTGGCCCCCATGCACATGTGCACACACATGCACTCCAACATGAATACACATGCACATTGATCATTCCCATCTTATGGGCTTTTCTTGAGGAATACAGGTGGTAACATGGGTGACTTAGCCACCCCAGAGCCCTGGGTCCAAGAGATATTTACAGGAGATGGAAATACCTAATTGTCACTCCTGTCCACTGAACACTGAGGCCCAAGTGACTTGATGAATATATAGGTCCTTAACAACTGAGTAATTTATTGAAAAAAAAAAAGACACGTGAACTGAAAGAAAAATAACCTTTTGTATTTGTGACTAAGCACACTTAATGAAGGATGCGTTGGCTTGCTGAACTCTGTCTAGAACTCTGCCTCCCACATTTTCCCTTCCATGCTGATTTCTGTGGTATGTTTGCATCCCATCACAGCGACCATTCAAAGCCCAGATTGCTAGGATATGAAATAATTTAAGGGATTAAATTAAAATTAAAAGTGTAAGTACTTCAAGCACATTCAGTTAAACTTGTCCACAGTTTGCAAAGTCTAGCTTTTGATCAGACCATAAGTCAGGATAGGAAATAACTACTTATTATCAGGTAAATAAACCATTCTATTTTTTTCTAGTTATTATCTTTTTTCTCTCTCTCTCTCACAGTTCTCTGGATGTACAAGCAAAGAAAACCAAGTTGTAAAAAACACAACTTTTGGCCAGATTTAGTGGGACATGCTTTTAATCCCAGCACTCGGGAGACAGAAGCAAGCAGATCTCTGTGAGTCTGAGGCCAGCCTGGCCTACAGAGTGAGTTCCAGGACGTCTAGGGCTACACAGAGACTGTGTCTCAAAAAACCAAGTACCCATCTCTTTTTCCAGGTGGACAGCCACCAGAGCCAGCATCATAAGAAGGTGATGAGCTCCTGCATGTGGGTTGCCAGTACATACTGGCCCTTAGAGAAATAACAGAAAGCTTTAAGCTTAGGCTTGCCCAAGGGCTTGCTTTCCTCCACGTGAGCTATTTGTGCTTCTCTTTGAACTCCACCACTTCCCCCTTTCTTTTCTTGTTTTTCTTTCCTCCTCCTTTCTCCCCTCCTTCCTCCCCCCCCCCTCTTTTCTGTAGTGCTGGACGTTGCACCTAGGCCTCATCCATGCTAGATATGCGCTCTGCCACCAAGCGAGAGCTCTCATCATTTAAACTCCATCGCCAGTGGCCAGCTCCATCTGGAACCCCTTTTCCTTTTTTAAAGCAATGATATAATTAAAATGAAAAACAATCCCACCCTGGGGAATACTTGTTTATGAAAGACAAAAGCATTTCAGCGAGCTTGGAGTTCATGTTTAGAGGAGGAACAGACAGGAGATGGCAAGATGGGGTTGCGTGAAGTTCTGGGTCAAGGGCAGCTGATGGAGTCTGCTGGAAACCCCGCATGAGGGGCTGGAGAATCACACCACAAATGCTGAGCTCGGGGCTCCATCTTGGGTCAGTGGTAACTTACTGGCAATGGTGGCCTTGCAGACCTGCAGAGAGCGGGAAGAGGGATTCTGAGGGAACATCCGGGCCCTCCAGAAAACCACATGCCGTGACGAACAACGGACATCTGGATCTGCCTGGGGCTGGGCACTGATGGGCAGCGTGGTTGCTCCATGTTTGCTACATCTCCTTAACATCCTCTTTCCCCATTTCTGAAGTGAAGATAAAGAGCCATAGCTCATGCTTTTACCGACTTATTTTAGTTTCATATTAAAAATAGAAAAGAAAAACAAACAACTAAAAGCGATTTTCTTTCATGTTTTAAAGAAGGTTCTTGGGTTAACAAAGTGTTGGAAAAACAGTATTTTGCTACAGAATAGATGACACGGACCAATTGAGGGGGTGAATACATCTTTGGGGAACAAAAGAAAAATACAGGTAGTTTTAAGGACACAGCCATTTAAAAGTTGAAAAGACGTGAGCAACATCTCCAGTTATTCTAAGGGAACTGAGATACAGCTTCTGTAAAATACAGCTGCAGTTCTCAGTGCTCATTGAAGAGCTTTCAACATTGTTTAGAATAGCTGTTAGAAGTAATAGAGACCATGTTAAACAACTTTCTAGATATTCATGTTTATACCCATAGATGAGTGCTGTGCCCACATGTCATCAGAGGGTCATTTCAGTGGGTCAGAGTTAACACAGAAACTATAACCTATAAACTGACCAAAGTGCCAAGAATTTGTGATGGCAGGGTGCTCATCCTTAATGAGACATCTGTACCACCCCTCCAAGGCTCAGGGATACCTTGAAAAAGGGAGTGGAAAGAATGGATGATCCAAAGAATCTGAGGTGAGAGGGGATGAGACATCCTCCGAACATGACATGGCGGGGGCACTCACACATTCAGTGTCACTGTCCACACGAGACCATAGGACTGGGCCTGTGGTTGTTTCATCGTAGATGGCAGAAGAGGCCATGAGGCTTCAATCCTCCATGAGGGTCTATTTTCAGTCGCTAATGTCTTGGGGAGGGAGAGCCCATTTTCTGTAGTGGTGTAGTCTCTGAAAAGTCGCTGGTACTCCAACAAATAACCACCCATCTACACCAGGCAAGGAACACAGTGGCCACACACGAAGAGAAGGATGAAAGGAGGAGGGAGACTTGGTAGAAGAGGGCTCCAGAGGGAGAGGAGGAAAGAGAGAATGCGGCTAAAATGCTATGATTTGTTATATAAATGCATGAAATGGTCTAACAATAAAAAAATAAACAAGAGCCATGGAGAAAGGAAGAAAATAAAGTAGCAGAGACCTTATCCATCCTTCCAACTCCATTCTAGTGTTATTGTCTTACAGATGTAGCACAGACTCACAATCAATACCTTGGCATCATTATAATCTGCCATCTAGTCAGATTTTGCCTATTTTAATACATGCTTGTATTTTTTTTAACTTGATTTCTAGGAAATATTTAAAAACTTTGATTTCCTGTGTATAAAAGATTTTCTTAATTGTATGTGTGTCCCATGGGTGTGTCTGCTGCCCTCAGAAGCCAGAAGAGGACATGACATCCCCAGAACTGGAGTTCTAGACAGTTGTGAACTGAGCCCAGGTCCTCTGCGAAAGTAGCAATTGCTTCTCACTGCTCAGTCATCTTTCCAGCCTGTTTGTATTTTTGAAATACAGTGGGTTTTTTTGTTTGTTTGTTTTTGTTTTTGAGACAGGGTTTCTCTGTGTAGGCCTAGCTGTCTTGGAACTCACTCTGTAGCCCAGGCTGGCCTCAAACTCACAGAGATCCATCTGCCTCTGCCTCCCGAGTGCTGGGATTAAAGGCATGCACCACCACTGCCCAGCTTTGAAATACAGTTTTACATGTTCATGAACACCAAGAGTCAAGTCATATAGGAAAAGCCTCTTGGGCACCCTTCAATGACTGCACACACCTTTCTTCTTCCCTTTTGCCAAAAACCTCAGGAGCCACTAAGCCTACTTCCATCTCTACATGTTGTCATTTCAGAAATACACAAGTAGAATTACTCAGTATTAACCTTTTAAGATTGGCCTTTGAGGCAAAGCAGAATTTCAAGTGTCTTCCTCTATTGATCTCCACTGTATTGCCTTGAGATAGGGCCTCTTCCTGTTTGGGTAAGGTTGGTCCTGGGGAATTTATCAGTGTCTACTCCCAAACATTGGGGTCACATAGATGTGCACAGTTTTTTTTTTTTTCAGGCGTGCTGGGATTTGAACTGAGGTCCTCATGTCTACAGAGCAAGTGCTCTTACTCAGGGTTATCTCTCTAACCCAGGATTGGCTTTTTAAACATAGTGTAATTCCCCTGAGATCTGCGCAGGGTGGTCGCTCCCGTAGCCCTCTCTTCTTCACTGCGCACTCTCCCACACAGTGCTTGTTTATCCAATCATACTTGTTGTAAACCATCTGAGGAGGTTAAGGAAGTCAGTAAGTAGAAACGCCCAAAGCACAAACTCTGCACACACCAACCCTGAGTGCAGAACTCAGGAGTTTGCTTAGAGAATGTTCATCATTAGACATTCTTATTCTGTGATGCTCTGGAGAGTTTGAAAGTTATCCTTAAAATACCTTAGGCTGGTGAAGCAGAACACCATGATGAGAATAATGTGCTTTTAGCTAAAAGTAGGGGACAATGATGTCATCTTGGCCTGTTTCCAGGATGGCAAATACATCTTGCTTCCAGTACAGATTAGGAGTGACTGGCAGTGGTTGCCCCAAGGGCAGGGATGGAGAAAATTCAGAGGGTGAGTTCAGGCTCAGTAGCATCACAAACCAGTTGATCCCTCAAGTCTACCACAGGTATCTGTGCCAGGTGTCTGTCATTAGTGAGGTTGACAGAGCTAAAGAAAGGCCATGTCAATGGTGAAAGTTAAGGATTAACATGAAGTTAAAAAAAAAAGTCAAACCAAAAATAAAGTAAGGTTTAGAGAGACAAGGCTAACTGACTTGCCTATGCTCTGTTCAGGCAAGAAACTTGCAGTAAACGGGCAGAATAGCATTGACTCAAACTATCTGGGGAGAGGGAGCCAGGAACTCCTACTCTGAATAGACCGATATCAGCGAAGTGTCCCTTTCTGAAAGTGGAAAGTACTGACCAGAGGAGATGAAAGCCACCTTTCCTCCAACGGTCAAGTGCTGGCTAAGCAAGAAAAAGGGTATTTGCTTCTTTCCACATCACTTCATGGATGCTCACAGGACCCTCTGCAGCTACCTCTGAAGTAGGGTACCATTCTATCCCTATTTATCAATGATGGCTGAGGCTTAGAGAAATTCAGGAACCCACCAGGTTAGGAAATGGAAATCCCTGGTGTCTATCTCTATCACCTTTTTCCCACCTGGCTCTTCCTTTCTCACCATAAGGCAAGAAGCAGCAACAGCGCTTTATACATGAGCTGACAAGTTTGGGTACACAGTCACTGCCTGTTCCCAGAGTCCACTCGTCTCTGGGTAGTGACGACAGCAGATGTATCACTGTCCAAAGTTCGAGGCTAGAACTGGGAAGTGGAAACCCAGAGAGTTGTCTGAAGCCACCTCTGAGCTGTGAGCTGACTTCCTCAGCTGTACTAAGAGACGACAGCACAGGCTCATTGCCAATCAGAATCACCGAGAAAGCAGTGCTGCACTGTGTTTTCATATAAACAAGGGGAGGAAACACAGCCACATTCACAACAGGTCTAATGAACTGGAACAAGTTTCCCCATGGGAGAAGAGTAAAAGGAAATAATTCTAAGGAGTAAGATTTAGGAGCTCGCCGGGCGGTGGTGGCGCACGCCTTTAATCCCAGCACTCGGGAGGCAGAGCCAGGCGGATCTCTGTGAGTTCGAGGCCAGCCTGGTCTCCAAAGCGAGTTCCAGGAAAGGCGCAAAGCTACACAGAGAAACCCTGTCTCGAAAAACCAAAAAAAAAAAAAAAAAAAAAAAAGATTTAGGAGCTCTAGATGGGTATAATTTCTATTCCCCCCCACCCAGATGTTTGTTCCCGTTAAATAATCCCACAGATGACCTTCACTTGTAGATCTGATGGTTATAAAAGAACTTCATATTTAAGAATTAACATTGCACTTTGAGGAAAGAAAGACATTCCTGTGATCAGAAAAATCATAAATAAGATGCTTTATCTCATGCCACAGAGGGTGATGCACTAAGAATCCCATATTATGAACCAGAATATCTGTTCTATTCTTTGATACAAGGTATTATTTCACATACTATATTATTAATATTACAATGCTACACATTGAAAGTTATATCCACATACAATGTGTACATGGATAGTTACAGCAGCTTTATCCATATTATCCCAAACTGTCTTCACAGTACAACCATAATGTCCTCATGTAGGTAAACAGATCAAGACTATGGTATATCCAGACAACATTAAAGAAAACAAATGAGATACTAAGCCATGGAAAGATAAAGAAAACATCAGTGCACATAACTAAGTGAAAGAAGCCAGGCTGAGAAGGCCACGGATCACACCACCACAGCCTTAGAACATCCCGGAAAAGGCTAACTACGGAGAAGGTCTAAGATCATGGCTGCCAGGAACAAAGGGGTGGGGTAGGGGCACAAGCTACATTTTTCAGGTAGTAAAATAGTTCTTTATGGTTTTGTAATATGGACACATACCGTGCATTTGTCAACACCCACAGAAGGTATGATAGTAGTAGATCACAATGGAAATGACAGACTCCCAGAGGTGGATGACAAGTCAGGCAGGCTCGGCAGACCCAGCACACCTTCTTTTCTGCTTCGGGATTTTGAAGTCTCAAGGGCAAAGGGAAGAGGAGGCAAGAGACCTGTGGTCTTTTTGATCAACCTTGCCCTGAGACAAACCTCTAAAAAACAGAATCTGTTAAAAAGAAAAATGCCAGACAGAGACAGCAAAAGGAGGGTGACTATTAGAATGGGATGGGAGGAGATCTGTGCCCGTGGCCTGTCATTTTTGCAGGTTTATCTGGACCTGAAGACTCCTACGTATTTTTAGCCTAAATGTGTAACTGTGTTGACGAATTGAACCAAGATTTCTTGTAAAAGTTAACATACTTGGGAAAGGATCTTGATAAGATGCTCTCATGGCTTTGGATCCAAGTCCAGAACACAAGGAGGTTCTGAGATGGAGGGAAGGGACCTCTTCTCCCTCCTGGAATTGTGGAATCAGAGCTCAACTTTAGAGAAAATTCATTAGATACATAAGATTTTGACTTTACTATGAGTGCATATATAATTTCCTCCTGAAACATTTAGCATTTTTTCTCTCTCCTTAATTTAGAAGCATAGTCAAGTGGCATTTTCAAAAGCAAGACAATTGGATTACTGCCATTTGGACTGTAGACAAAGAATATGCCAATATGCCTCAGAGTGCAAGGAGTTCTGATACATAGAACCGACATTATAAAGCCAATAATCCAGATGGGAGTCATTTCTAGAGTGTCCTTGAATCTTATAGAGATTGACTATAGAATTCCTTTAACCAATCAGACAGATGTGGGCATATTCTAATTGTTCCTCGGAATGTGTAGGGATGCCTATTTTTACCATCAAACAAATTAGGGTTTATCAGTAGGCCATCTTAGCATTTGCTTGCTGTACTTAAAATTGGCGTTTTTTTTTTTTTTGTTGTTTTTTTTTGTTTTTTTTTTTAAAGAATGATATTTCAAGAACAAGCATGACAAAAAAATCTTGCTGGAATTTCTTATCCTTATTGGGCTCAACAACATCATTCAATTCTAAATCAGATGCCAGGGGGACAGGTGATGTCAAGACCTTTTTGGCTTAAGATCCCTTGAGGTTTTCATCTAGCCATGCCCATAAGAAACTTAAAATCTGGATGAGTAGGTGACATATACTCAGATGAAGCAAAGGCAGAATACACAGCATCCTAGTATGTGATAAATAGCACATCATGGTCTATAAATGCCATAGAAATGGTATAAGATGTTAGATGATGGTTTAGTCCAGTTTATGAGGGTCAACCCAAGATGAAAGGATTGAGTATGACATTGATATACAGAGGAAGAAGTAAGAATTTTATAGCCAGGCAGGGCTTAAATAGCCATGCCTCTAAGGACAATTCAGTTAGAGGGTCTTTGCTGGGGCTGGAGATACGGTTCTCTGGTAAGTAAGAACACTTGCTGCTCTTCCAAAGAACCTGAGTTTTGTTCCCAGCATCCACTTAGGCATCTTGTAACTCTAGCTCCAGGGGATTTGAAACCCTTGGCTTCCTTAGGCATTGTCACACATATCATATACACTCACACAGACACAGACACATAGAAATAAATAAAAACCTCTTAGTTTACACATTCTGATTGAGGAATGTTATCAAATGTTCTTTACTGAGCCCCAGGGAGCTGATGGCCATCATACACAAAGGATGAAGCATTAATCAGGGGAGTGTCTGCCATGGGCTTTGGGTTTCCATGTATGCATGCATTGAAAACTAGATGTTGAGGAGGCATGGAGTCCCACCAACAGTGCAGGAACTCCCAACCATGGGGAATTCATGACTTAGAAAGCTTGAAATTTTGGATTTGATTTAAGAACTCTTGCCTATTCTTGTCCAGTGTTTAAATAATTTGTTTTTCTTGGTTTTATGAAAAGGAGAGAAATTGGGGTTAAGAACAGAGGAGATGTCTGTGCCCAAATGGTTTAAGGGAAAAAAAAAAGTCTAAAATAGGCAGGCCCTAATCTCTGCAGCAAACATTCAAGTTAATTCATCTCACTTCCTTCCAGTCATGAGAAATTTCTGAACCCTTCACATTCTTGGAACCTCAAGCTCTGAAAAAAAGATCTCATTTAGCTACAAGGACTCTGTGAAGAAAATGAATGTCAGCATGCTTCCATGTAGAAGAGAACATCTTTCATGTTCACTCAAGGGAGTCTACTTCACTGAGGGGGAAACTAAAAGTTCGGAAGGTCGGTCTGCTTCTGCTCTTTGTATTAGGACATATGATTCTTTCTCTTTCTTTCCTTCTCTTTCTTTTCCTCCTTTCTTCTTCCTTCATTTTTTTCTTTCCTTCCTTCCTTCCCTCTCCTCTCACTCTATTCTTTCTTTTCTTTTTGTTTCTTTCTTTTTGTTTCTTTCTTTCTCTTTCTTTCTTTCTCTTTCTTCTTCTTTCTTTCTTTCTTTCTTTCTTTCTTTCTTTCTTTCTTTCTATTACCTTTTGCCTTGGGGTTTGTATTGCTGTGAAGAGACACCATGACCATAACAACTCTTATAAAGGAAAAAAAATTAATGAGGAGGCTTACAGATCCAGAGGTTTAGTCCATTATCATCATGGTGGGACATGACAGCATGCAAGAAGAACATGATGCTGAAGTTGAGAATCCTACATCTTGATTGGCAGGCAACAGGAAGTAAACTGAGACACTGGGCATGGCTTGAGCATATATGAGACCTTAAAGCCCACCTCCAGAGTGATACACTTCCTCCAACAAGGCCATACCTACTCCAACAAAGCCACACCTCCTAATATGCCACTCCCTTTGGGGGCTATTTTCTTTCAAACCACTATACCTTTCTACCAAATTTTACTCATAAAATTCTAGAGCTAAAAAGATAGCATGTCCCCTGTATTTTAAACCCCAAGAATTTATGATAAAGGTTTGTTCAATGAAGAATTGGATGTAACAATCTGCAAAGAATCAGGTACAAACCAAATGTGAAATCAAAGAAGCAGTAAGTGCCGGAGGCTTGGGAGGACCACTGTGATACAGTGTCTTCTGGACATGATGGAGCCATGGCATCCACGAACTCACAAAATCAAGCCTGCTTGTCAACACCCAGTATGGACAGGAGAAGGTGCATGAGATCCCACCTCTAACCATGGACCTTTTGGCAGGTGATGGCTCTTGGGGGAAAGGTGTCAGTTTTCTTCACTTGCATGGTCTATAGTAGGTTGCCTACGTTCCAGTGAATGGCCTTACACCTATGTGACAACATTAACTGTATTCAGTGCATTACAAAAAATTGTTAGAAGACAAAATCGGAAGGGGGATGTGTGTGGGACTCTGGGTCATTGGGAAGAAGAATGGAAATGATAGGTGAATGCAGTCTAAATATATCATATTAGTGTATAAAATTATGAGAGAATATAAAACTTGTAATGGAAGTCAAAGTAAAGAAAAGATGAAAGCCTGTGGAGGTAAACTGCATTTGGAGGGTTCAGATTCACAGACCTGACTCCATGTAAAGCAGGCAATGCTAACTTTAAAAAGTGAAAATTGTCTCTCTTAACTAGTCGTTCTACCATAAAACCCAAATCACAACATACTATTCAACTGAACACACCTCTACCTTAGAGGATTTATACTCAAATGCTGACAAATATTGTTTATTACCTGTCCTCTTTTTTGAACATTGAAACACCATGGCTCCACTTTCCTCAACAGTTTAGAGACAAAGAGGGTCCCATTGTGCGGGCAGATATGATGGAGGAGAGTGAAGGCAAGATACAGAGCTATATCTATCTATATTTCCAGTTTTTCATGATAATAACTAACATACTTTCTAATTAAAAAAATGAATGAGTGTTTTTGGAAGTGAACAGAGTGGAAAGGATCTAAATAACAAATAGAGAATGACATTGCCATAAATACTTCAGCAGATTTACTTTGTGAGTTCAAGGCTAATATGTAATTCAGATGAAGTGATGTCTCAATGTTTTGCTATTATAATTGTTTTAAGAAAACAGATAAAAATGAAGAAGTATGAGTTTTTGGGCTTCTTGGTAAAGGTTAAGTAAATTAATGACCTTTATTGGGAGAAAATTCAGGGGATAAATATTATGACTCTTTACAGGGCTCTTTTTTTCCCTCTCTTCCCTCTCTTAGCTATCTCCCTCCCTTACCTTTGAAGAGAGTTAACAAAGGAGCAGGAACAGGGCTTATTTCAGGCAGCTGTAATGTGGTTAATTACACAGGATGGTTGACTCATTATCAGAAGGAGGCTCCAGGGAGCTTGAGAAGATGAAATCCAGTGGCAGTTAGGATTGTTCTGGAACATACATACAAGCACTAGGAATGTAGGAACCCCGCTGTTCAAGAATGGAGTAGTCAGGCTAATTCTAGTCTGTTTTGGATGGAAGTTTTCAACTTACCTAGAGCTGTAAAGGAAGTAATACAGACAAGGCAGAGAATGGGTGAGAATATGACTGATCTAATCTAAAAATATAGAAACTTTAATAAAAAGCCCAGTGAAGGCTCAACAGCAGCAAAGAATCAATGAACCAGTCAATGGAAGAATAGAAACCACTGAATCTGAAGAAAGACCCAAAAGACAGAGGAGAACCACAAAGACAACCATAAAGGATGTGTGCAGCTATAACCAAAGAGCTCTCTACGTGATGTGACTGGGGTTTCAGAAGAGGCGATGTAGAAGGGATGTCTAAAAAGGAATTAAGAGAAATGGTTACAATTTCCTAAATCTGGTGAGAAATAAATAAACCACCAATATAAGAAACTGAGAGAATTATAAAGGGAACACCCCTAATCCACAATACCCACACATCATAACTGAATTTCCTAAAGCTAATTATATGGAACATATAAAAGTAAATCCATAAAACTAGAGATGTATGACAGCTTGCTTATGTGGGAAAACAGTTCTAATTACATCCCATCTCTCATCAGACATCATGGAAACCAGAGGAAAGTGGCAAAAATATGTTTAAGTGCTAAAACCAGATAATCACCAATAAAGTTCTCTGTCAGCCCAGAATGTAGTGCACGGGGAAACTGGCGTACAGAAATAACGGGGAGCTGAATCGTTGCACGATAAAAGAAGACTATTAACAAGAGGCTTCGACACTTTACTTCCTAAAGAACAACTAATAGTTTCCTGAGAATGGTAGACGAGGAAGGAAACACAGAATTTCAGCAGGGAATAAAAATCACAACAAGCAAAAATATTAATACATACACCAGGCTTTCCGTCCTCTCTCGAATTTCACAAATGATTTCTTATAATATAGCAGTATAGCTTATAATGGTGTGTTATAATATATAGTAGTAATATAGCTTATAATAAAGCAAACTTATAACACTGTCTTATGTGGTTACAAAGCCAAATCTGAGAAATATTTAGAACAATTCTATTCTAAACCAGAGAGGGCAAAAGGACATCACAGAATATAAAGTTTCCACATGTCCTTCAAAGTGGCAAAATGATAGCATCAGCGTATTATGGCGAGTTATGCATATAAAGTGTAATAGCTAAAGAAACCACTGGAAAAATTATATAAAGAGATATATCTAATGATATAGAATTCTAAAAAAAAAAGTGTTCAAGCAACAGCCCCCAGGAAGGTGGGAAAAAGAAAACATAAGCCAGCCAAAAATGACATCCTTCCACCATGACACATCAAGAGGGTTGTTAACCATACATGGACTAAATATGTGTAATAAAAATGGAAACTGGCCAAGTGGTTAAAAAATGTCCGATTTGCATGCTGTATATAAGAAATGGACTTCAGATATAATCGTGTAGGTTAACAACTGAAAAGATGGGAAACTCCCTTATGTAAATGTGAAGCAAAGGAGAGCAGGAGGGACTATGTGCCTAGGAGCTAATGTTGGAGAAGTGATAGGTATGGGTGCCGAGAAAAATACAATCACAAAAGGGGCAACACCAACCCGAAATGCACATACACAGGAGAACTGCAAAATATGTGAAGCAAATATTGATGAAACTGAAAACAGAGGAACAGGGAGGGACTAGCACTTCTCTCAACATGAGCAATATTTCTTAGCTGGACTCTGGGAGACATTATCAGCTTTGGAGTTCACCAGTGCATGCACTTTACTCTCTGGGTATCTATGGGAAACTCCAAGAGCCTTCTATTTCTTCTGGAAACAGTATCATACACACAAGGGTAGTTACTTCCTCTTACTATCTGCATTAAATGTTAGTGCAGATAATGGAGATACTAATATTTGATTCAAAAATTCAAAAAATTTTAAGTAGAAGCAGGTGGACATTTTGGCCAGAGGTCCAAATTAACATAATTCTATTTTCTAGATCCATTCTACATGAAAGAAGTGTTACGATAGCTCACATCACAAGTGTACTGTCTTAGGCTCCAAGAGGGGAAGTCTAAAAGATGCTGTGCTAGAGGCAGGTAGGTATCAGAGTCTCACTCATGCAGACTTCGTCTGGAAATTACTGGAAGGGTCCAGTCAATAGTCTAAAGGCTAGAATCTGGGCCTAGAGAGCGGGAGTAATTGTGGGGATAGAAGAAAACACAGGTGTGATTGGAAATAGTCCGGGGAAGGCTTCCTGATAATACTGCCCAGGCTCACTACAAGTGAGCAGGGAAGGATTTACACACAGCCCTTCTTACTCTTGTTTGGTGGGCTGGGGGAGTGGTAAGCCTGGTCAGCAGCCCACAGTGATGTGAAACACTGGAGAAGAGCATGGAATAAGGCAAATTCAGCTTCACAAGGAAGGACTCTGCATATATACAGTCATCTGTCCGATTTGTTCAAATACCCATGAGCATGGAAACTGGGCTGCAGGGAAGAAAGGCATTTACCTACTGCTATTATTTGCTTGTTTTTGTTGTTACTTTTACAGTTTCCTACATGTATGCATGCTTTGTACAACTTCATATATGTATGCAATATATTTTGATCATATTCATTCCTTATTACTTTCTTTCCAATTAGTCTCTCTCCTATTTACATGACTATGTGTATGTGTGTGTGTGTGTGTGTGTGTGTGTGTGTGTGTGTGTGTGTGTGTGTGTGTGTGTGTGTGCTGGGGATGGAATCCAGAGCCTACCATTGAACTACACTTTCAATTTTTATCACTATTTTCTCCAAATTAAAAACACTCCATCCTAAAGGGAAGAGAGTTATCATAAGACTCAGAGAGCCCAAGAAACTCACAAGGCTCAAGAGGCCCCTCCCCACAGTTCAACAACTGCTGGAGGAGAGCCTCTGAAAAGGTGGTCGGGAAGTCTAGGTATGCGGCTTCTGAGTCGTTACCCACACTTGTGTGGACTCTGGTGATGCAGCTGCTTTTGAGTCACTTGTGTTCTGGAAGTGAGCCCTATCCCATGAGCCCATAAGTAAGCCCAATAAACTCACTGGTTCACCAAGCTGGGCTCACAGGTAACTATTCCTTTGGAACTGTCTATCTGCACTGTGTCTGGGGTGAATAGAAGTTTGTTCACATCTCCTAGGAAGTCACACAACCACTCATTCCCCTTCCACTGTCCTGATGCTATTTTCTGTTAAATTTATTAACATATCTTCTTAAGAATTTGCTATCACATTTCAGATATTGCTGAACAACTTGGTGAAGGAAGGCTACATGATAACGCATTGGCGTGAGTGGTTCTGTCTTGTGGCAAAAGACTTTGTGAACAGTAGAGCAGTTTAAATATACTTGTTTTGCCTTTCAAGCCTCAAAGCTGCCTAGGACTATGGGAATCTACTAAGTCTTGGTAGATCACAGGGGCTAAAAGAATTTTAACAGAGGCTGCAGAAGAAATTGTTGCATGCTTAGGAGATGGGCAGTTATCTTTTGAAATATCTCCTACCTCAAATATTCAGAGATGTGCACCTCTTTAAGGAACTTAAGTTGCTTTGTCTGGGCAGTGGGCAATCTAAACCACATCTGTTCAGCATATGTTCACTCCAAAGGCTAAGTTTGATACCAAAAACGTTTTTTTTCCTTTTACTATCTGCACTAAATGTTAGGGTTTGAAGAAATGGAGATACTAACATCTAATTCAGAAATTCAGAAATCTTAAGCTTAAGCAGGAGCAGATGCCAAATCAACAGCTTCACTTTCACCTGAAAACCCTTTAACAGTGGCTAAACTAGACCCTACTCACTCTACTTCCTGGTTTCTCTCCAGTGTTGCTCTTGGGAATCCCTCTAAGGACTAGACTCCTCTTCCACGAAAAGACTCCACTCAGTCCAAGAAAGGCTTTCAAGTCAATTTCTTTTCCAAAATCCATGACTAACTAGAGATAAAGATTGTGGTAGTCTTATTGACCAAAATAATAGGGGGTTTAGAATTAAAGGAAATTTCTTCTCTTCTTACTGATAATATCACAATATAAACCAGCCAGATAAACAAATGTAAGAACATACAACAGAGAAATATTTAGCAGACATTAAACAGAGAGCAGGAAGGAAAAGACCTAAATCAAATGACCCTTTCACAAGGGTCGCACATCAGATATCCTGCATAGCAAATATTTACAGTATGATTCATAACAGTAGCAAAATTACAGTTATGATGTAGTAATGAAATAATTGTATGGTTGGAGCTCATCATAACATGAGGAACTGTATTGAAGAGTCACAGCATTAGGAAGGTTGGGAACTATTAGCTTAAACAGAGGATAGATAACTGAACATGGCTGACAGTGCAACAGAGTTTCTTTAGTTCATCTATTTGAGCTCAGAGAATCATGCTTAAATATAGTTAAATATGAGCTGAGAAACTTTGGTCTTCACTTTTGAAAATAAAGCTCAGAACTGTCAATTTCTTCACAGTAAAGGCCAGTTATGAAGCAAATAGTGTTTGAGAAACATGAGTGAGCATATGAACTGACTAAGGAACTCTATCTAGTAGGATTGCCGAGGCCTGTTCCCCAAAGCTCAGTGAAAAGGGCTTAATCTGATGTATAAATGATCTTTTTATCAAATCCTGGCTCAAATGGTTAATGGATCACAAGCTGACTGGCCATTCTGGATACATCTGCCTTTCTTTTCTATACTATAAAAAGAGCTTATGGCTTATCACCTGCAAATTCATCCTCTGGTTTTATCAAGACCTGCTGGACTTTTTCTAGCATGCGATCACAGCTGGCTACTTTCTTTAAGGGGCCATGCCTCCTGAAGTCTCGTCTCTTTGATAAACAACTTTGAGACAGGGTCTGAAAGGGCACGTGTAATTCAGGTATTTGTGAGTCAAATGCATCAGACACTTGATGTGTATTAAGGATATGTGCAAGTATGTGTGAGATAAAATTACTATGGTTGTCTAGTTTCCTTTTTGTTGTTGTGTTAAAACATTCTGACCAGAGCAGCAAGAGGAAACTTAAGGGAAATGGTTCATTTCATCTTATACTTTTAGGTCACAGTGCATCATCAAAGGAGTCACATCAGGAACTCAAGCAGGAACTTAAGGCAGGACTGCTTATTGTCCCATGTAGCATTTCCTCTGACAAGAGAACTCACTGAAGTGGAAGAAGTGTAGCAGGAACCATAGAGGATGCTGCCTGCTGGCTGTCACACACCTCTCTGGCTCACACACAAACTCATGCTTAGCTAGCTTTCTTATGTAGTCCAGGACCTCCTGCCCAGGAATGGTGCTGCCCACAGTGGGCTGGGCCCTCCTCCTAAGGCAATCAAGACATTCCACCATAGAATGTCCATGGACCAACCTGATAAAGAAAGTCAGTCAGTTAAGACTCCTTTTTTTTTTTTCAGGTGATGGCAGGCTGTGTCATGTGGACAGTCAATGTTAACAATATTATGTAACTTGTATTTTTTTTTATAAATTGTATTTTCTAAGTATTCTACAAATGTATGCTAGAGAAACATGCTCTCGAGTGACACAAAACAGGAGGCAAACTGAAGGGGACGGCTCACTTGGTAAAGTGCTTGCTGTGTAGGCAGGGGGACACATGTTCGATGCCCAGGATCCATATTTAAAAGCCAGGTGTCGCACTGTACAGGTGTCAGTGCAGCGCTGAGGAAGCAGACACAGGTAGGTCACTGCTTGCTGGCCAGCTAGCCTGGTCCAGTCAGGTTAGCCCCAGACAGTCTCAAAAAAACAAAGTCTTCATAGCTGTCCTCTGTTGCATGGGGTTGCATGTGACCCGTGAGATGCATGTTGCACATGTATGCAAGACATAGATGTCATATTGATTTTTTTCCTAGCACAGTATAACTGCTAATACTGTTAAAGAGAGATCAAAAGATTTAAGAATGAGATTTTGTGACTAAAGTTATATTAACGTAAACTTAGATTATGGAAGATGGGTCACTATTTTAAGCTAAACCTATGAACTGATGTCTCTAATCCCTTCTAGTCTTTGACTGGAAAGAGTTAATCACTTTTACAGAGGCATAAACAGCCAAAGCCCTTTACATCTCTGGCCTGTAAAGTGTGCTTCCCCTCACTTAATCAAAAACTTGAAGCTGAATACCTTTCCTCAGATCACCAGAGAACAATGCCTCTCCATTCACATCATAGCCTGGGACCTGACCCTCTTTCATCCAAAGTGTCCTGGGAAGGAGGCAGAACAGTACAGTCCTATCCTCGTTCACTTGTCCATCTGGGCATTTCCCCCAAGCAAAAGTACCTTCCAGCAAAGCCTTTCATTTCCGAAGGCAACATTACACAATACGTGTTTTCTGTTACCCCCACCACTCTTCTCATCTGCTTCTCCTCATTAAGCATTTATGAACACTCTTAAAATCAAGATGACCTTTTCCCAGGTTTCCACATAACTCACAACCTCTTTACCGGCTGTAAGAGCTGCAGACTGGAAAGAGCATTCGATGGAGGTTGGGAGACCTGGATTCTGACCCTGTGGCCAACACTAACCTGCCAGTTACTCCTTCTTTCTGTGATGTAAGAGATTTAGAATCGCTCATGCTACTCTGTGGAACACAGCTCAATGTTCATCCACTTGGAAGCAGATCATCCCCTGTACCAGAGTAATGAGTCACCTGCTCGTTCTATGTTTCCACTGTGACCTCCCTGTGACCCCCCCCCCCCCCACACACACACACAACACACACAGTAGGTGATGCTTCAATGCTGCATGTCCTACGGGTACTCATTCACCAGCTCCCAATTCATGGTACACTGATTCTTTGCGAAGCAAATTCTAAGTGATAGCCCATCTCACCTGTTGGAGAAACTATAACATCTCCAGTATTTTTTCATGCTGAAGTGTTAAATAAGTTAATACTAAACTTACATTTAACATTATTTATTACTAAGATATCCATTCTTTGGCAAGAAATACAAAATAAAACTATAATTTGGACCCTTTTTTATGAGGAGTACATAAAAACTCATTTGGGGCGATGCTGAGGATAAGACAGGTAAAGCATTTTAAACTCTACAGAAAAATGCAGCCCTTTGTGAGTTTTTTTAAATAAAAAATAAAATTTCTCCAAATTTCCCATACATTTTCTTATGACTTTTGTATTTATGTTGTCTTAAAAAAAACAGATCAGAACTGATAGGACCCCACAAATGAAGAAAAAGGCACATTTTAACATAAAACTTAGAAACAATCAACCATTGATTCTATCAGCTCATTTTTACAGATGTGTTTGTCACTGTGATTTTATCCTATATGCATAAGGATACATCATTTTCTAGAGATTTTTAAACATTTTGTACTAAAGTTTTCTACCCATCTGTTATGGCTAGTTTTATGTCAATTTGACACAAACTAGATTTATCTGCAAAGCGGGAACCTCAGTTGAGAAAATGCCCCCACCAGACTGTCCTGTGGGCAAGCCTGTAGGGCATTTTCTTCATTGGTGATAGGCAGTGGGGGAAGGGCAGGTCACTGTCAGTGGTGCCATCCCAGGTCTGGTGGTCCTGGGTTAAGTTATAAGGCAGGCTGAGCCAGCCATGGGGGAATAAACCAGTAAACAGCATTCCTTCAGTTCCTGCCCCCAGGTTCCTTCCCTGACTTCCTTCAGGGATGGACTGTGATGTGGAACTGTAAGCTGAAATAAACCCTTTCCTCCCCAAGTTGCTTTGGTCATGGTGTTTCATCACAGCAATAGAAACCCTAACTAAGACATGATCTACATATTTATTGAGTACCTATTACGTGCCAGGCACTGGGAATAAAATGGCGAAATGGGACTTCTACATAATTAAGTACAAACAAGGATATCAATAAATGTCTACAGCAACATTGGGTGTTTTTACTCAGTCAGCTATTACACAAGCACTACACTGAATATTAAAGACATACTGGGAAGCAGAAATGTGGTGTATATGAGAAGAGAGGTGATGCACAAGTAAAATAGTATGTGTTGCGTCAGGTGGAGAGAAGTGGTGTGGACAGGAAAAGGGCAGATCCGGGTGGAATAAGGGCTTTAGAACAGTGGTTGCTACTTCAAGTGTGTCATCAGGAGAGACCTCTGAGCAGACACTGGAAGGAAGGAAGGGGTGGGGGGTGAGTACAGTTTTGGGGGAAAGAGGGATTCAGGGGAGATGGAAGAGCAAGAATTAAGAGCATCTCAGGCAGGAACATGCTTCAAAGGTCCAGGAAACATCAGCAGCCCTCATGTGGTTGGGGGCAGGTCGAAAGGAGTCAGAGACAGTAGGTCTTAGGTTATGCTGTGCAAGCCACAGCCGCTCCTCTTCAGTGAGATGGAAACCTATTTGCAAGTGAGCTGCTCATGGGCTGCCCTGTACCTTAAACTGATGAGCCTAACAAAAGTCACATATTTACCCATTGTGATAGGAGCAGCACTACAAATGGAAACAGAGAAGAAAGTTAGGGAGCTAATACATCAGCAGAGAGCAGAGTGTGTTTTAAAAGGGTGAAGTTTTAGGTGGAGGGAGTGACTATATTTGGTATACACTCTGACACAAGAGATCACAGGATGACTGGTTGACTGGATGCAATACAAGAGACGTGGAGAAGTCTGAGAAGTCTCAAACAAAAAGGAACTATGGGAACAACACCTTCATATACTGAGGACAAGGGCAGAATGGCCAGTTGCATTTAGGAAGAGTATAGAAAAAAAAGATTCATAGGAGTTAATAAAACTTTATTTGGGGGAGGCTATGAACAAGGATTTTTTTTTTTTTTTATTTCCAGCTGACCAGGTACTGTAAGCCAAGACAGAGGCAGATTAAAAAGAAAGGATGATGTGAGAACCACAAGTAGCCAGCTAGGTGTGGCTTTGACAGAGTTGTGGTCCTGAAGAGCCTTTCGTGTGCACAAAAGAGTGTGGTGTTTACAACAGCCTGGTCACATACACAGACTTCTGGAAGTGGTCTAGATGAAGCTCATAGGAGGCATCTCCTTTCATAATCCGATATAAATATCATTTTCTGTCCTGTGAAATGCTTATTTCTATCATCTTACGTGACCTTAGAAACTCCCGGCACTAGGCACCCCTTTGTTCTTGATCTCATGCCCACCACTGTGTCCCTAGTGTTCCAGGCACCAATGTCAGTGATAGGGGGAAAGCAGGTGATGCTGAGCACTGTGCTTCTTGGGGAGGAGCACCGTGGAGATTGGGATGGAGCATAGGACAGTCTCTTCTTTTTACTTTGTTTCTTAAAGAAAAGAAACAACATCAACAACAAAACTTGGCTAATCCTGTCAGAAGAAAACGTACAACTTTGAACCTCCAAATCAAAACGTGAAGACTCATGCTCCCCGCAGTTTTCATTCATTAGATTTTCCTCCAGATAAACAGAAAACACCTGTTTCCGATGTGCCCACACCATTGGTTTCATCTTCCCCAAAGAAGCCTCCCCTGGTTCTTTCCACTTATTGCTCAAGGTACCCTCACCACCACCAAATACCAGGGTCACTCACTCAGTGGTTTTGTACGGTTAACTACATGGAGCTCAGTGTTTGCAGCTGGGCTCATTCAGGACCGTGAGGTTTCTAAGCAAGTCAGCTTATGCCTTTTACAGCCATACCAATTTAAGAAGGAAAAAAAAAGGGCAGAACAGTGCATTATCTGTGGGAGGAATCTGCATATGAGCACTTTATGAGATGATTCAAAAAAGGTACAGAACTGAATTCGTGTATCTCAGAATCTGCAGCTTGAGGATTAGCTGTTCCTCCCTCTGGCTTTCCTGAGCAGTTAGTTGACTCCTATGAAGAAGGACCTAAGCTTTTTAGCCCATTGATTTCCACATTAGTTGCTCATTTGGCCTCATTGAGGAAGCTTTTTAAAGGAACATGTTCCAGGTTCTGACTCAGAACCTTTAAGGATGGGTTCAGAGTTAGGAGCTCTTGAGTGACTAGGGAGATCAGCCAGGTCACACACACTGGGTTTCCCCATCTCAGTACCCGGATAGTAGGAATTTATGTGTGATAATAAAACAACGGCAAACAACAAATGCTGCCTCCAGACCTGGCACCTTGATGAAAGGCTAATTCACAAAGGGCGACACGGCATTTGTTTAGAATAGGTCTTGTATCTCTTACTTTTCTTTTGGTGACAGTCTCACTCTGAAGCCCAGGATGACCTCAGACTCATGGCATTTCTCCTGCTTCAGTCTACTGAGTACTGGGAATTACAGGTATGAGCCATCATGCCCAGGTTAGAGTGGGTCTGAGAGGGGTAATAAGTCACAGACTCCAACCTCAAAGCTAAAATCAACAACTGGTCTGTAATACTGACTTCATCAAGGGTGTCTTAGGGTTTGGTTTCTATTGCTGTGAAGAGGCATCATGACCAGGGCAAATCTTATATAGAAAAACATTTAATTGGGTCTGGCTTACAGTTTCAGAGGTTTAGTCTATTATCATCATGGCAGGAAGCATGTGGCATGCAGGCAGACATGGTGCTGAAGAAGAGCGCTCTCTCTCTCTCTCTCTCTCTCTCTCTCTCTCTCACACACACACACACACACACACACACACACACACACACACACACGCCTGCACTGATATCACTTTCCCACACTGCTAAGTTAATTAGCTCATGAAATTCAAATTATTAATCCTCTGATGACCTGGAAAAACAAGCCTCTGGACTCCCACTTAGGGCGAAGAAATAGGAGTTTTTCACAATAGTACAGATGAGTAAAAGTAATAGCATCAGCTGAAACAGCCCCATGGCCTCTCTCCTCTGTATGCTTTGTTTATACATAATCCCTGTGGTTGTGGTCAGAATCCGAAGCCAGGATAGACAAAATTAACAGTCAATTTAAGCATCAGATTATGTTGGATTAAAACCAAAGAATGGTCATCACCTCAAGAAACAAGCAGTTCAGAAGACATTATCTGAGTTCAGACTAGGGGTCACCAGTATTTTCAAGGTGCTCTTTGATGTGGGGGAGGCCCTGGGTTACTCACCAAATTAGTCAAGGAGGCTCAACGATACAAGTCCTCCGTATTAGCACGTGCCATAAACCGAAAGGGGGAGGGAGACCAAGAGGGACCACGCCAGCCTGCACGAGGAACCGAGAGTTGAAATGGACCTTGAAGAATGGGCAAAGCATTTAATCAACAGAGATGGGGGGGGGGGATATGGTCTCAGCAGCAACTTGAGCTTTATCTGGGGAAAAGCTACCCCAGCCTGTAACAGGTAGCTCGTATATTCAAGATACTGGAGCATGCCCAGGCTCCCTGGCAGCTGCCCTTCTCAAACAAGAAACCTGGAGCAGCACGGATCTGCTCGCCTCACCACAGCTGGACTCTCCAACAGCAGGCACAACACAGCCGGCAATGCAGCCCTCAGCAGGCAGCAGTTCTGCCAGGGGAGGAGGTGGGAGGCAAAATAAGACAATCCCCTCCTTGTCTGTTCTGCGATCGGTTGGGAATGATCTGCGGGTCCCCAACTTCACGGGCCACATGGTTAGTCTGAAGGCACACTCCTAGATCAGCTTGCCCTGTGGTCATCATGCCACTTACCTACTGCGAGAGGGAGGATCAGAAAGCCAGAGGAGAGGAAACAGCACTGAAAATTATTTCAACACTGGGATTCTAGGAGTAAAATCAGCAAAGGTGGAAGAGGTTGGGCTGAGATATCTGGGGTTACATATTACAGGCTAGTGAGGAGACATAGCAATCCCTGGATGGTTTACAGTTCCAGGTTGTTTACCGTGTCCACTAGAGTCACTCTCCTTTTAATTCTTTACTGTAGTCCTACACTATCACTTCCATTTTATAAACGAGGACACCGAGGTATAGACAGAATAGTTTCATACAGCTTTTAAATGAGGAGTCAGATTTTAAACCTGGGGTGCTGACGCCAGAAGACCCACATTATACTGGGATTGAAATGGTCTGGGCTGCAGCGGCAAGTGCCTGAGTTATCCTTTCATTTCACCCAACAGAGAAAGGTTTTCCCATCCTTCCTCCTCTTCACTGATTCCAACCTGATGACTCCTGTATTAGCATCAGTTTTACAAGAAGAAAATGTAATTGCTAATCCAGTACATTCTCTTTGTTAACAGTGTCATCTTCGTGACTCCAGAAGGACTATCCCAAGCACCATCTCCTTATTGTGACTGTGAATACTTAATTTCAGACCCTATGATGCAAAATATCAGCAAGTATTGGCTCCCTAGCCTCTCTGTACCCTCATTCCCAGCACCACTCCAGACATGATCTTAGGAAGAAAGGCCATGCAAAGTAAACAATGTGTACTGCTCCTATGCAGTGTCGGAACTGACCCTGAAGCCCGGGTCTGGTGGTTTGAGTCATTGATAATGAAGGCAATGAATTTCCAAATCACTCAAATGACTTCAGGTTTCTGACTATGCTTTACACATATACCTATATGTATATTTTATTTACTTGGAAGTTTGTCAGAGTCTAGAGAATAAAGCCTATGGTGTGATATTACCATAAAGTACAAAGGCATCAGACACTGGCTATCTAGTGCAAAGAGTGAGGAATGAAGGGGCGGTAGGAATCAGCCCAGACCTTTCTTACTGATTTGTGAAAACTGAACCCCGTGGCTTGCCTGACTTGCAGGAGAAGACACACCGAGCCATGTTCAGGATGTCAGTGCATGTGGGCTTGATAGTGTTTAAATTATTACAGTTAAATTTATGCTAGGCTTGTTTGAGTCCAATTTTAAAGTTTTGAGATTTTTTTTTATTCATTTTTGTTTTTTTGTTTTGAGACAGACATAGTGCAGAAAGTCCGGAAATGCACAATCTTCCTGCCTCAGCCTCCTGAGTAGTGGTATCATAGGCACATGTCATCATGCTCATGTCTGGCTGTCAAGACATGTACTCATTGTTTTTCTGGAGTACCAATGAGTTTAGTTAGGGTTACTTACAGGAGCATGGGGGACTTACCAGTGACTATTCTCCCCTCTCTGGTAACCTTTAACCACAAGTGGCCCATTTCTAAACATAACCAGCAGATAGGTCCTGGGGGCACATATACCACTAAACAGTAGGCCAAGTTAGAATTGGGCCTATATAAGTAAATGCAAGATCCAACTTGGGTATAAATGTAAAGTCAAGTAATTATAAAAGTAAAAGCCTTGGCCAAATGAAATGCAGCTCTGAAACTGCACTCAACAGACTGTTGTAGTGAGGATCAAAAGTTATTATTGTTATTATTTTTAGTAGCACTCTTATGGGGAATTCACATATGGCTCAGGATGAGTTCTGCCATTATCTGTGCAACTCTTTCTAGACTCCTGGAAAACACTTCACTCTCATTCCCACCAGCTACATGACGAAACCTAAAGTATCTATTGTATGATCAGAACTATGGCCACTACATGCTTTCCAAATGCTCGGTGGGTAGCAACTCTATAAACTCTTCTCTCAAAGACATCTTAAAAACGCTCTGCTTCTCAAAGTCCATACCTGCTCACATTTGGACGTGTGGAGCTACATCTATTTTGCAGTATAAGGAAGTTCAACACTAAAGGACTAGTGTCACAGCTTATGAAAGAAAATGAAATCTCACATCCCAAAGAACAGAAAAATATAATCACCAAATACATTTCTTGAATATTGACAAGCAAACACTGCATATATACATTGTATATTTATATATATATGTACATATATATATATATGTAAGTATGTGTATGTGTATGTGCTATATATAAAGAGTCAGAGTACTCAAAATGTAGAATTCTACTGGGTGATGAGTAAAACAAACCCCTAGACATAATCACCTGCAAAGGAGGCAGGAAGATGAGCGCAGGGTGACGGGGGAGGGGCAGGTGGAGGTGGGGGCACAATGGCAGGAACTGGCTAGCCACTGTCTAAACAGGTCTTTTCTTCCTGGATACAGCCCAGTTCCTTTTCCAAATGTCTTTCAATTAGATGTGCCATGCAGCACAGCAGCACTTGAGCAGAAGTGATACAGGTTGTTCCCAAGCTGGGCAAGGCAGAGAAATGGAGATGTCTCTTTTGGTTCTCTCCATCTTCCAAATGAAGGCAGAGGCCTCATAGGCATTCTCAACATAGAGCACTCTAAGATTTTAGAGGTAAGTAGAAGGTTTGAGTCTCCAGATGATTCTCTGATGGGCTCCCGACTCTAGCAACACCCACACTTAGCCCTTACATCAAGGAAGAAACAAACCAAATTAAGGGGAAGGTCACTGAAAGATGTAGGGTTTTGTTTTTACATTAGCTGGCATTATTCTAAAAACCACATGCCTAAGCTTAAAAATAAACCAATTTTATTGAAATATATTGTTAATATTTGTAAACCAGTGGTTCCCAGGACATTAACAGAGTTGTGGCACCACCAACTCTATTAAGTAAATCTAGAACATTTTTATCACTCCAAGAAAATGATTAATAGTCTCTCTCCATATTCCCCAAATCCTCCCAGCAGCCACTAACTTACCTTCTGTTTTCATAGATTTGCCTGTTCTGGAAATTTTCTATAAATGAATGAAGTGATATAACATGTGGGTGTAGCAAGAATCTTAAAAGGTCTTATTAATAAAAACAAACCCAGAGCCAGATATTGGGGTGGACGATGAAAGATCAGAGAAACAGAACCAGCCACAGCTAACCTCACCTCACCAATTCCTCAGCCGATCTTGTTTCCTCAAACTGGAAGCCTCTGAGTCCTCACCCAGATGAATCTCAGCTATACTGCTGGTAAAAGTCTAAAAGCTTAACCAGGCTCTAGTTCCTGGTCCTCATGCCTTATATACCTTTCTGCTTCCTGCCATCACTTCCTGGGATTAAAGGTGTGTGCCACCATGCCTGACTGTTTCCAGTGTGGCTTTGAACTCACAGAGATCCGGATGGATCTCTGCCTCCGGAATGCTAGGATTAAAGGTGTGTATGCCATCATTTTCTGGCCTCTATATCTAGTGGCTGTTCTGTTCTCTGACCCCAGATAAGTTTATTAGGGTGCACAATATATTGGGGGACACAATACCACCACATGTGTAGCCTTTTGTGAGGAGCTTCTTTTACTTGACACGTTTTCAAGGCAGAGCTGCTCTGTGGCCTACATCCATGCTTCCTTCTTTGGGTTGGGAATAAGATTCTATCCTTTGGATCCATCACATTGCACTGGTTTAGTAACTACTTAATATCTCATGTGTAACCTTTCATGATCTGCTTCAGTTTCTGTAAAATATCTTACACTTGGAAACAGCCACACTAAAGAGGAGAGTCACTGAAAATCCTGCCTCCCAAGAGCTGGGATTCAAAATGTGCACCACTACCGCCGGGCTCATCCATCCGTTCTTTGTATCACCACCCAAGCTTTTACTTTCCACTCACGCTAAATGTCTACTGGTTGACTCACGCTCAAGGTTCGGGGGTCATGGCTATCCAGATCTTACCAAACACAGTTATCTCCACTGAAAACACGGAGAAAACTTGAAACCACTGTCACAGCGATCTATATAAAGTCTCCAAGCATGGGGGATGGGGAAAGAAATCTCACACATGGTTTCAAATCTTTAATTCATGAGTTAAGGAAAAACGAATTCACTGTAACCAAATAGCCTGGGAGGAACCTCTGTAAAAACACATTTGGGGAGGAAGTCAAGGAATTAAATCTAATATAAACATATAAACACAAAGGAATTAAGTAGAAATTAAGTATTGCTGGGTCAGGGGAAAATGTTCATTAAAGGAGTCACCTCTCAATATTTTTCCAAAGATAAATGCCAGCTGTTTTGAAAATTATTAAATCTTAATGGCAGAATGAACTTGCTGTTACTTTTCTAGCATATGTGTGGCTGGGGGAATGGGATTCACCTGAGCCTGGAAGTCTCAAAGGACATGGTGGGTTTAGAAAAATGGGTCATCTTTAGAGAAGTGTTTTTCCTATAAGGAAGAATCAGGGATAAGTCAGGAAGGTGAAAAACAGTATGGGGCTCCGTCTATAAAGCAACCAGTGTGGGAAGCCGATGAATTAATTTAAACTTATAAACCAGAAAGAGACTTAAACAATATTATATGAGTGGACAACATTTAAAATATAATCATGAAAACACATATCATGAAAGAAAATAACAGAAAATGGGCATGTACGTATCAGCTGCCCCACAGTTGTCTAGATGCCCCACTTTGCTTAGCTGTTTTGTTTTTATTTCTTAAACTTCTCACTAATGTGCAAGGCAATAGGCTTCATGTGATATTTCATGTAGGAACGTACCACACAGAGAACCTCTCAGCTCATCTCACATGATCCTATACCTCCACATACAGACATGTGCTTGCATAACATGACCTATTTTCACAGCAAAATTACCAATATTTTATTGGCATCATGTAACCAGGCAGGCTTGCTCTCAACTGTCTTGAATTGCACAAACACCTAGTTTATAGTGTATTTGCTCAACTCAGGACCCCATTACATCCCATGCTGCACTAGCTTATAACAAGTTCTGGGAAATATTAATGTAGGGTATCCTTTCTTTACCTTCTTTTATACTATTTATGGAGAAAACCTGGTATATCCCATGGGGACTGTGTAATATCCTACATTTGTCTGTCTGCTGGCTTCTTTGTTGGTGTCATTTAATTTTTCTTCCATTTTTTAAAATTTCCTTTAAATGAGTAGTTTACTCTAAAAGGCCAAAATATAGATTCAGTTAAAATATTTTTAAATATATATTTATTTTATGAATGTTTTGCCTACATGATGTATATGTTCCACATATGTTCCTAGTGACTGAGGAGGCCAGAAAGCATCAGATGACCTAGATCTGGACCAGGTGGTCATTATGTACCCAAATGTAGGTCCTGAAAACCAAACTTGGGTCCTTTGCAAGAACAACAAGTGCTCTTAACTTGAGCCATCTTCTCCAGCCCTCAGATTCAGTTTATTTATTTATTTATTTTTAAGGTAAGACTACTTCTCAGGTGGCATTGCATATTTTATTTTGTATTCCATTGAGAGATATTGAGTAGTTGACTCACGAGTCTAGTTGACATACTCCTAGTCATCTAGTTGACTTGTTCACAGGAATGTAAAGACTGACATGCTTTATTTTCAAGAAGACAACTCACTAGAACCTTGTGATGATTAACTGTGTTAATCCTAGGCAGCAGTGGGAGGCAGCATCACAGAACTCCAAGATGGATGAAGTAGATGGGAGAGCAGGCAGGAATAGTAGGCAAATGGAGGATTCAGATCCAAAAATAATCCTGAGGGCCTAATGTTGTTGATCAGTGGTAGAGTGCTTCTCTAGTAAGTGTGAAGCCCCGTGTTTGGTCACCAATACTGCAAAAGTAATGAATGAATAACTATATAAACTTCAAATGTAATGCTCTATAAAAAAGATATGAGATAGAAATAATTCTGCAATGGGATTATTGAAAGATTGGAAATATAGAAGAAGTTTTCATGGGTGATCAGAATCAAGGTGAGTAAGCAGGTGATAAGGATACCAGACTACAATACAGGCTCCACAACAGTAGATAATTAGATATTTTTGCTCAGTTATGAGTCACCAATGCCCAATACAGTGCTTAGCATAGAGTACATATTCAATAGATATTTGTTAAATATATGTATTAACATTTGGTTGAGTGGTTGGTTATATGATGCTGGGAATTCTAAGGCAGGGAACCAGTTGGGTGTTCACACTTACTAGAGATCAAATAGCTAGGGAAACACAGACCTTTCTTCAAATCTGGTTTGCCCCTAGTGATAATTAATGGTGAATACCGTAGGCAAATGCTTAGCATTAGAATAAATCTCCCAAACAATACAGTCTAAGAATGGCTAGCAAAAACCCAAATGAATCTAATTTTATTCCTTGGGAGGCATACTTGGATTATAGGGGTATAATAATCAGTTTTGCAGAACAATTGGGTTTTTGTTTTGGGGTCTCCAAGAGGAAGTTTCAGGAAGTTCCTAGAAACGATGATAATGGGAAGAGTTTTGCTTAACCAATGATAGCCTTTCCTAGGGTGAGGTCAGTAACATTAAGAACCATCTACCAACAAAGCCAAAGCTAGTGTTTTAAAAAGTTAAAAACATCAAAAAGTAATCCCATGGCCAGGATAAGAAAAAAGAGCAATCATGTAAATTGCTAAAGTCACAAGTGTAAGACAGAATATCATCTTGGGCAGATTTAAGGGTAATAAAGAAACATCATGAATAAATGTGCTCCAAATTCTGACATTCAAGATGAAATGGAACAATCCCTTTGAAAGGTGTAACCTGCCAACACTCAAGAAGATAAAGATAATCTGGACAGGTACATATATTTTAAAGAAATTGAACTGGCAATTATTAACTTTCAAAAAAGAATACATCATTGACCAAACAGACTCACTAGTGAAATCTACTGAACATTTAAGAAAGAAATCATATCAATTCTTTACAATCTATTTCACAAAATAGAAGTAGATGAATGATTCTCAATTCATTTATAAGGCCATAATTAACCAAATACCCCAAATAAGGACTTTATATAAAAAGACCTCTACAAGCCAATATTTCTCACAAATACAGAATTAAAAAAAAACTCAATTATATAGCAAATGTAATCAGACCCTGTATAAAAAGAATTCCGTGTGGAATTTATACCAAGTATGTAAGAAACTGAGACAATACAATCCATTATATTACCACCCGACAGAAAGCTCACAGGATCATGTTAACAGATTTGAAAAGAGCATCTATCAAAATCCAATGCCTATTCATGAAAAACAACCTCCAGGAAACCAGGGCTAAAAGGATGTCTCCTCAACTCAATGAAGGCCATCTACAAACCCCACAGCCAACAAACCATCTTGCTTAATGGTAATATACTTCAAAGTTTTCCACTAAGATCAGGTACAAGGCACTGCTCACTTTCCCTTTGAACTTTGTGCTAGAAGTATTTGCTAATGCAATAAGGCAAGAAAATAAAATGAAAGGTACACAACTGGAGAGGAAATTGAATCACCTGTTTTTGCATGTCTTCAAGTTCCAGCATCCTATAGGAAGATTACAGCCGCAGGCTCATACCCTTCCAGGTGCACATTCATGAAAATGACAGGTACCTCATTCCAAAGCTCCCAAACAACCTCAAAAATTCATTCTTATTAGGCCAGTTTGAGTAACACATGCTTTTCTGAGCCAATTGCTGTGACTATTTTATTTTTACAGGCACCATTTACTGTTCTACTTAGTCAGTTTTGCTGCACATGCTCTGTGCCATGCACAGAATCAGGTAATTTCCATGGGGGAATTTTGAATACTCATTTTTAAAAAAGAGTAAATGCATCCTGGGAGGGCAAAATCAATAAAACACTCCCATTTTAGGCAGTATTTTCGTAACTATCATATTGTCATTATTATCACAATCTCACAGATGAAAACCAAGCCAACAACAGGTTTGGTTAAGGCTACTCTTAAATAGTGTTATTTCATTTAGCTAGATTGTGCTCTAGACTAGCACAGCCATTTCTTCCTTCCAAAACCAAAAGAATTCTTCTCTCAGAAACAAGTGGATTCTGTTTCTCAGGAAAAAGAGATGGTTTTGGAGGCAAACATAAAAGTATAACATTTTATTTTCCAATACGTCAGTTGCTACCCCAGATGTCTCTGAAACCAAAATGACAAGTGCAATGAGAGTCACCTAAGAAAGCTGATGGCTCCCAAGAGACAAAGCCGATGACTCCCGAGGGACAATGATTTCCCATTATTCACATTGACTTTTGAAAAGATCCCAAGATTCAGACAGCAAGTGAGCTGGCAAGAGTGTGCTGAGGTGGGTCGCTCCCAACCAGAGCAATGTGTTTACTGTCTAATTGTTTCCATGCATAGCTCTTGTCCTCAGTGGAAATTTACCTTTTGTGATATGAGAAGCTTCAGTTCTGGCCACTATCCTATGATTAGTCAATTCTATGACACCTAAGCATGCAGTCCTTCAAAGCTAATCCCTTACTAAGTGTGGCCAATGCTTCCCTCCATAATGTGTTTATAAAAAGAAATTACTGGATGCAGCATGATTTCCTACTTGCTTTGCTTTTTTAATTTTTTTTTATTTTTAGGATTCCAAGGCTGTATCTGCAACCAATGTAAGAAAAAATGGCAGATAACACATTAATATTATAGAATTATAAGAATTATGATCTTAAGTCACAGAATGAGGCTTTGGTCAATTGTACACTTAGTATATGATGGTGGTTCTGTTAGGAGGTAAAGAAGGCAGAAAATTCCTGTTGCCTGGTGATTTCATACCATTATAATATCATAACACAGCCCATCACTCATGTAGTTGTGATATGCTGGGATAAACAAGCCTATTGTGTTGCAAGTGGTATGTACACATCACATACCCAGCTACACACTTGAGAAATGCCTGTGCTGCTGGTCTATGTATTTACCATACTCTATTCACCACCACTGCTTTGCTTTTTACTATCAGGCAGGATGCGGGGATTCATTGGCAGTAGCATCACACATCTAGTGTTTACTGGGTCTCTTGATTTCATCCTTTTCCCTGGGCTTGTTTTGATCTTGTGTTGTTTTGGTCACAGCACTCCCCAATCAGTCACATGTTGAGTACTCGCCATTCAGCCCTCATGTGCAGTAAGATACACCATTTAGGCTTGTGTAGGGCACTATCATACACAGCAGTGGAATCATCACCCATGCATTTCCCAGGATGTATTCACTTTAGTAAATGAGGGGCATCCTGGGTGTCTGTTTTGCATGCCGTGTGCATTTCTTTAGATAGAGTCAAGTCAGGCACAGCTGCTCCTGATTCAGCCTCAAAGACCTTCCTAGGCACCCAACACAGTGACCGTGGCTTGCTCCGGCGCATACTGTCACTCTCTGCCTCTAAGCAGATCTTAGTTGCAGGTGAAGCTTAAGTCCCTAGAGCATTTTATTAGTAGTGTAGCTATAGAAAGGTCAAGGGATCTGAGTTCAAGCCCAGACATGCCTCTATCAGCAGGTGGGGAAGAAACCTGAATGTCAGCATTGTACACCATTGTACCAGCTTTTGTTTCCCAGTGATGTCCTTAGGACCCTGTTTCAAGACTACTACATGACTATGACCATAAGAAACAGGAAACATGTTCTCAACCGCTGATATAATCTGAGCAGTTCTAGGTTCATCAGTTTTTGTTTATTGGGTTTGACTTTAATTTGATTGAAATCAGGTCTTCTGTCCCTGTAAGTTAGCTGCCTGCCAGTGTTCCCAGTTAACTACAGTCTGTGCTCCCAGTCTCTGCATGCACTTCCTTTTCTGGCTGCCCCAGAGAGGCCCGCATGTGACAAAGAAGTGAGAGCGAGCATTAATTAATACTGGAGTAAGAGAAAAGATGGCCTTCCTTCTCTTCACCTCTTCTGAAAAGAAATCCAGTGTTTTAAATGCAGTCCCTTCTCTGAAACCCAGGGGTATTATTTACCATTTCCAGCGGGCAGGGGGAGAACAAACTTTTCTCCCCTTTAGCCCTGTGGAGAGGAAGTAAACAGAGCATTCCATCCAATGTGATTCACAGTTTCCCAGCTGCTCAGCCAGTGGGCCCACTGGAGACCGCTAAATCACTAGGATTTTCCCAAACACCCTGCAAGCCAGCTCCTCCCTGGTAAAGACAAGGCAGCTGAGAAATGGAGGGAGGGACCTGGGAGGGTTTGTTCTCCCAGACATGACTGTGTTCTTTCAGCTGCCCACCCTCTGATCGCTGACCAAACACGGTAAAGAAGGTTTGGGGTGATCCACTGAAGTCCCCTTCTGCTACAACATGGTATAGTCCCCTAAACGACCCCAGAGGCAGCACAGGCACTGGGCCCTTCCTGACATGAAGTGCTGAAACAGAACTGTGCAGCCCATTCTGAGGACCCACACCACCCCATGCTCCCCCACTCCCTTCCTCCTGGTCCAGTATCATTTTTTTCTTGTTTAGACTGTCTATTTATGCTAAATCCTGATGGTTTCTCTTTTTCTTTTTTTCCACATTATGCTGATGTTTCAGGGGGAATACCCCTCCCCCCACAAATGCCAAACATGAAAGCAACAGTTGGGGAAACTACATTTAGCAGCGAAGGAGAAGTAGTGGCTCCAGGGAATCTAGGATTGACTCTGGAACTTCAGTATTTTAGAAAACGGCAGATCACCACAGACAATTGTCACAGGCCAGCCCTCACCCCTCAGCCTCTCACCCTCTTCCAGATCCCTGCTCCTTTAAAAAACTCCCTTCCTTCTGGCAGGTCCTGGATAGAAATTGTTCACAACTTCATCTTCTAAAGCAAGTTGATTATTTTTTCTCACTGCACCCCCTGCCCCCATTGTCCTTGATCATACCTTGGGCTGGCTCTCTACATCTAAGAAGACCTAAAGGGTCTTTAATCAAAGTAAAAAGAAAACAATAAAACAAGTATCAAGCTGGGGCTTGCTGTTGGAAGTGGACTGGAACCTACCCAGGCCTCCTCAGTGCCAAGGTGCCTTTCCTGCTTGGAGCCCTCCCTGTAGCTTCAGGACAGCTCAGGCACTCCTTCTGCTGGAGGGGGGGCTGCCCCCCATGCTGTCCACCTCTTCTAAAATTCTACCCAATACAAGATTTTTTTTTTCTCCACTTGAGGGAGAAGAATCCTATCTCCTTGAAACCCTTGTGTAGCCAACATACTTGCTTTAAAGTTTCTTGCAATAGCTATTGCACTTGGAAAAATGTAGTGAACAATCTCAGACAGTTACTTGTACCGAGTCTAGGCTGGAAGTTGCTCTGCTCACAACCTAGTTGTCTTGTCCCTCAGGTCTGCCAGTACTGCTGAGTGCTTAGCATGGACAGGCTGGCACTAACACCATGTCAGCTAGCAAAGTACTGAGCTTTTGGGGTCCAAAGAGACTCTCACACTTATTCAAACTGATATTGAAGAGCTGTCTAAGGGTGGTGGCTCCTGCTCTGTGGGACTCAAGGTTTTATCAGGAGCAGACAACCAAAGGCAAAACTGGAGGCAACTTTTGAGCCTGGCATAGTTTTCTTTGCTTTTTTTATTTTATAATTTAATTTAATTTTACATATCAGCCATGGATTCCCCTGTCCTCCCTCTTCCCCCACCCCATCCTTCCCCCAATCCACCCCCCATTCCCATCTCCTCCAGGGCAAGCACTCCCCTGGGGATTCAGCTCAGCCTGGTAGATTCAGTCGAGGCAGGTCCAGGGCCCTTCTCCCTTCACCCATTACTATTTTTTATTTGTGTGTGTGTGGTGTCTGTGTGTGTGTGTGTGTGTGTGTGTGTGTGTGTGTGTGTGTGTGTGTGTGTAATGTGTGTGTGTATGTGTGAAAGGAAGAAGAAAGGCAGACAGAGGGAGAGAGAGGATATGCATGCCACAGCACCTGTGTGTAGGTCAGAGGACCACCTGTGAGAGTCAGTTCTCTCCTTCCACCATGTGGGTTCCGGGAATCATCTCAGATGCCCAGACTCATGACAACGCCTCCACCTGCTGAGTGATCCCGACAGCCCAAGCTCACTGCACTTCAACTAGTCTTGTTCTTGGCAGGTTGACTGTAAAGCTGAAAGCAGAACTGAGTAATCAAAATATATGCATCTATTTCATTCAATGGGCTTCTCCATAATATCTCATTTGAATAAAATGGCTCTGCTATGGAAAGCTTTAACATGTCAGAGACTAGGACAGAGGGGCAAGATGAGGTGATTCGTGGGACTGTCTCCATTTCATTGTGAGCTTAGACACTGACTTTGCATCTTACTCTTCATCCAGCATCTACAAAGTGAATGAATTTGTAGGACAGTTAACGCCTCAATTTTATTTAATTAAAAATAAAAGTGCTTTAGAGACTCTACATCCTACTTGCAATTATTAATCCCCTTTAAAACAGATTTCCTAATTTCTTAGGTTCTGCTGTGTTTTAGTGGTCGTATATCCCTACATTCTCAAGTCTATTCTGACAGAGGGTTCTTATTTAAATTTTCTTTGAGACATTAATTTTTATTTAATGTATATGATTATTTTGTCTGCATGTATGTCTGTGTACTACATACATGCCTGTTGCCCGTGGAGGCCAGAAGAAGGTATTGGATTCCCAGGAATTGAAGTTATAAATGTGGGCCAATATGTGAGTATTGGGAATTAACCCTTGGTTGTCTGGAAGAGTAGCTAGTGCTCTTCACCAATGAGCCATCTTTCCAGCCCCGCTGACAAAGTGTTAATGCACTGCTTGTTGGCCAAGCTGCAGATTGAGAACACAGGGGCAAACCCCTCAGTAACAGAGGAATCCACCGACTCTCCTACTGAAGGCAGTATAACACTGAGTCTGCGACAGGAGATGAGAGTTGACTGTCCCTCTCTGAATTTCATTGAGAACAGTTTTTTGTAAATTAATTGACTTCTGTGTGCTTCCATTTCCTCACCTGCAGAAGTGGAAGAATCGTATTTAAGTGGTGGCTCTCTGTAGGCAGCCAAAACAATGGCTAGAACATAGTGTTCAATTACTCTTAGCTATTATTAGCTGTTAGGCTTACAATACTGTGTAATCTTCCATGACTACTTTGAGGACCACAGGAAATTTGTGTAATTATTGTCTCTGAATCATGAAAACCTTACAGAGCACTTACTATATGCTAAGCATTCCCCTGTTCATCTACATTTTCAGCATTCACAATAGCACACAGAGGTATTGCTCTTCTTATCTTCTTTTCACAGATAAGGAAACCAGAGAATAAGGAGGATAATAACCAGAAAAATACAAAACCACAGCGGGATAGCATGCCACTCCAGTTAGAGTAGGTGTTCCCAAAAGACAAAAGGTAACAAGTTCTCTAAAGGATGTGAAGAAAATGAGCAGTGGTAATAAAAGTATCATAGTGATTATAGGAAACAATATGGAGGTTCCTCAAAAGAAAAAATTAAAAATAGAACTACCATATGATTCAGCAATACTATTAATGGGTATATATTAAAAGGAAGTGAAATATGTAAGCCTGTGTATTTACAGTAGGTAGGAAATGAATACCACTTGTGTCCATCAATGGTGAATAAAGACAATATGGTCCATATACACCATGGGATACTATTCAGCTAAAAAATAAAGAAGATTGAAATCTCATCATCTGTGTCAACATAGATGGAATGTGAGATCATCTCTTAAATAATATGAGCTGGAAACATAAAGACAAGTACTAGATGCTCTCATTCACTGGAGTCTAAGGAAGTGACTTGGGCAGAAGTTGAGAGTAGAATGGTGGTCCAGAGGCTGGGCAGAGGACAGGTAAGGAAAGGATCATCAGTGCTCACTAAATCACAGGTAAGACAAGAATAATGACCACAGTGTGGTGACTGCAGATGACAAGATGACAATGATGAACTGTACATTTCCAGTGTGTGTGTGTATGTGTGTGTGCGTGTGCGTGTGTGTGTGCGTGTGCGTGTGCGTGTGCGTGTGTGTTGTTTTTCAGAACAGGGTTTCTCTGTGTAGCCCTGGCTGTCCTGGAACTTGCTCTGTAGACCAGGCTGGCCTTGAACTCAGAGATCCTCCTGCCTCTGCCTCCTGAGTGTTGGGATTAAAGGCATATGCCATTGCACTCTTAACATACTTTTAAACTAGAGGTTTGGCAGATAATTGGGTCTTCCAGGAAGGTTATCAAGAAGGTTGTTTTTAAAGTTATTTTATAATCTTTGACAGTTTCATACATGTATATAAAGAACTTTAGTCCTTTTCATTCCCATTACCCTATCTCATCCCCTCCTTCTTCTAAAAAACCCTTCTTTCTTCTTTTCAACAAGCCCCATGCCTACTTTAATGGTGTGTGTGTGTGTGTGTGTGTGTGTGTGTGTGTGTGTGTGTGTGTGTGTGTGTGTGTTAGATCTACTGGGTTTAATTGGAGTTGCTTACATGAACATGGATGAGAGGTTATTTACTGGACCTTGGTCAACTTAACAGTGGCTACACTACCAAAGAAAATTACATCTTTCCACCATTAGCCATCGGTAGTTCTTCAGGGAGGGGTGGAGCCTGTGAGCCTTTCCCTTTTCCATGATGAGATGTTCGTGAGCTCAGTCTACGCCTCTCTTATGTAGAGAGCCACAGCTGCAGTGAGTTCATGAGTGCAACAGTCACACCGTGTTCAGAAGACAGTGTCTCTGTCCTTCTCCCCTCCCTATGGCTCTTACATTCTTCCCATCCCCTCCCACTGCAATGTTCACTGAGCCTTGGGGAGGGCTGGTGTGATGGTGGTGGTCATAAAGATGTCTTGTTTGGGCCCGAGCACTCCAGTCCAAAAGCCTCTGGATTTTGGCCAGTTGTGAGTCTGTACTTAGGCTGGTTGTGTTTTCATAGCTAAATACAAAATGCATTTGGTGTCTGCACCCGGGAGTCCCAGCCTGCTGGTGGACATCTAGAGGTCTGAGCAAGAGGGTGGGGTAAGGCTCAGACTTCAGAGTCTTCTTAATTTGTTTAGGTTTGAAGTACAAGTGTGCACTGTTGCTTTGTGAGGGGGGACTTGAGAGATGTTGAACAATTTAGCCAAGTTGAGTCAACAGCAGCATCCAACACATAGCCCATAGTCACATCACTGGTCCTTTGCCTTGTGAGGGTGGACCTGAGAAATGTTTAATAATCCAGCCAAGTCAAGTCAACAGCAGTATCAAACCGATACTGCACAGTCACAATCGCTGGTCCTTTGCTTTTGAGGTTGGACCTGAGAAATGTTTAATAATCCAGCCAAGTCAAGACAGTGCAGCAGCGTCAACCAGATATTTTACAGTCTCCTCTCTGCTTCTTTACCTGTACTGTGACTAAACACCAATGACTGGTTGACATAAGAAGCAGGAGCAAGGCCTAGTTTGGGGGAGCAAGGGCTAGTTTGGGGGAGTCAAGACAAACACTGATGTCCCAGGAAAGAGTAAATCCAGGAAAAGCTAAGAGGAGGTCAGAAAGATGGCTTGTTACCTTTTGTGGAGTCAAGGCTTTTCCCTGGGTAGTACAAGTGAGGAGATACTTACTGGGCTCCAACCCCATGCTCATTCTCCCTTCCCCTATCATGCCATATTTCTTCTCTCCAATAGATCCTGCTTTTTTTTTTTTTTTTTTTTGTATCCTCTGCAGTTCCATGTGCTCCAAGGGCCTCCTCTCTGGCTCCAGCAAACACACCCTGATTATCTTCAAACTGAGAGAATTACAGCCATCCCATTCTCCCGATGAAGTGAAAGGGCTAGAACAGACCTGTGTCATTTGCATGGAGCGCTGAGACGAGATGGACTATGAAGATGAGCATCTAGATCCTAAACAGAATCCAGCGACACAGCTCTTTCTGCCTCTGACAGCGTTTAACATGAAGGTGATGGCTAGGATGATTGTGGGCATTCTCCAGTGCTGAGGACAGCAGAGCAGGAAGGAAAAGAGAGCAGTGTTTTTGATGAGATTGCAGAGCCATGTACTTAACAGCTCTTGAAGCCTCTATCTGACTCCCTCTGCTCCTTCAGTTGTGTTAGATAATAGATTTCATTATTCAAAGCAGATTGAAGCCAGCTCGGATCCTTCGAAGTTATAACACACAGTGATGCATGCTCCTGTGCAGCCGTCTGTCAGTTCTAGGCAAACAGGAGGGGTCAAAGTGCTTCCAGGAAAGGGAGTAGTGCTGCTGTAAGCCAAAATGAAGCAGAAATTCAGGGTCTGCTTCAGCACCTGGAGAACGAGCAAGCCTATGTACCACCTTAGTACTCAGAGTACAAACCATGAAGCATCATCATCATCATCATCAGCCTTGAGTGTGAGCTTATAGAAATGCAGAACTGAAAGCTTCCCTCTAGCTGAAGGCACAAGACTCTGCGTTTTAACAGTGTTGGCATGCATATCTTGGGCACATTAACAGTGAAGAAGCATTTTCCTAGGACATTTAGACCCCAGAAGCGCAATGAGGAAAAGGTACTTCTGGGGATTGTTCCACTTTACTCAGATTTCTTCTTCTCTCCATCCCCAGTTCTTGTGGGAGGGCCTTAGAAGCCATTGACACACTCTGGTCACTTTCCTTTGCATCCCTTTTGACTAGAAAACCATGTAGGAATTTGAGAATCATCACCTGAAGCCAAAGTGTCTTCATTTTCCACCTTGTTTAGACATGGTATCTTGTGTTCAGCAGGGTATCTGGCAAACAAGCTTCTGGGGTTTATTGTTTCTTTATCTCCCATTTCGCCATGAGCATGCCTGGATTGTAGGATGTGCCACACCACATCCTGTTTGTACTTGGACTCCGGAGGTCTAAACTTCATTCCTCTTGTTTGATGAGACAGAATCTATTAAGGGCTTTAACTAAGCCAAGGCAACCCCACATCCTAAATCCAGCCATTATTCGTCAGTTCAACATGTGGTAAGAAAAGCCGGACTGGAGGGACAGGGTGACTCATGGCTGCCAGTCTAGCATAGTGTGTGTATAGTAGGCTCTCAGGGCTGGATGTGTAACTTGTAAGTCTTGGTGCAAAATGCAATGCAAATCTTTGTTTAAAGTGAGTTATGTATGTGTATATTTTAAGCATTTGGAATCCCAGGGTTTGGGGTAGGGGGAAGAGACTTGGGACTTGGACTCATTGGCCAGCCAGACTAACTTACTTGGCAAGCACCAGGACAATGGGAGGTTTTGTTTCTAAAAAACAATGTAGACAGCATCTGAAGAAATAGCACTAGCTGCATTCTAGCATTTACACATACAAGTCTACCCTCATTTCACACACACCTCTGCACATGTACACACAAAACACAAAACAAAAACAATGATTTAGAATTTTATTTATCTTTAATGTGCTATGTTGTATCTGGTATGTATGTATATATGTCCATGTTTATGTCCAGGAATGCTCCTGAGTAAGTAGCAGTGCGTGTGCACCATGTGGCATTTGTAGAGGTCAGAGGAAAACCTCAGTTGTCTATAAAAACCTGCAGGAATTTGAGAATAGTCACCCGAAGCCCAAGTATCTTCATTTTCCACCTTGTTTAGACATGGTATCTTGTTGTTCAACAGGGTATCTGGCAACAATCTTCTAGAGTTTATTGTCTCTTTATCTCCCATTTTGTCATAAACATGCCTGGATTGTAGGATGGATGCACCACTTCACATCTGGTTTGTACTTGGGCTCTGGGGGTCTAAACTTCAGTCCTCATGCATGCATGGCATGTGCTTTATCCACTAATCCATCTCCTCAGCCTTGATTTAGACTTTTAAGAAGATAATTGTAGAGCATTAAGCCACACACAAGTCTCCTCTAAGTATGGGCTTTTGCGTAAATTCATAGGCTCTGTGACCTTGAGTCAGCTCATCTCTCAAAGAAAAAGGAGCAGAACAGAGATAAAGATAGTTGCCTCTAATTTTAGAAAACTTCCTATAATTAAAAGAAATCACCATTGATTCAAGTCTTTCTTGGTCAAAGTCAGAGGTAAGCCATCACACTGAATATTTATTCACTTCTTCATTCAAATTCTACCACAGGTGAGGTTGATTGACAGTTTTAAAGATGCACATTAGAACAAAAGGAATCTTCAGATCAACATGCTCCAGTAGGCATGTAAGGGGGCCAAAGATTGTTGTGGTAGACATCCAATGTGTTACTTATTTGATATTGAATCCACAAAAATTTGTCTTTCACAGTTCATTAATAATTTTTTCTAATTAGACTTAATTTTACTAATTCATAAATAAAAGCTATACATAGTCTGACTTATGCTTCCAATAGCTAATTTCTAGCTAGCACATTATTTTGCCTATGTGGACATTTGTTTATTATGTGGCTATTTTCTCCTGGATGAACTTTGACCTTTACTCTTCCTTTTCTTCATCCAATTTTCTCAAAATATCTAATTTAGTCCCGTTGTCAAAGGCAAGCAGACAAACCACAGTGGCCCACTTTCCTGATGTTTTTAGGGAATGCTTAGCAAGTTCTGTCTAAGAGACCACAGTTCTATAGAAGGGAATGGGTAAATCTGCATTCACTCCCAGGCTCAAATTCAAAAGAGGCAGCTCATTTTAGAGCTTGCAGAACCCGGCAATAGCGAGCCATCTTCACATCTACAGGCATCAAGTCAATTTACCTTTGCAGAAGATTCTGGGGAGGCTACATTTGGCTAGTGCAGTTGATTGATTATCTAGGTCTGCCCTGAATGTGGAATTCGGCAATTCCAAAAACCTCATGTCACAACCTTTTGTACGAAAACTTAAAAGCGATGCCACTGATGGAGTAGTTTTTGCTCCTGACAGTCAGAGGAGAAATCTAAAATATCACTACTATCCCAGAGGGCAGAAGAGCATGATGAGATGGAGACAACATGCTACAACTCTCTGCCTCTACTGAACCCCTGCATCGATCGCTAAGAGATGAGTGAACCTAACATGTCCCAGAGGAACCCTGGAAGCCTGCACATTGACTGGTTGATGTCAAGCATTTAGTGTTCACCACACAATCCTGGAGCACAAACGTACTTTGACCTGACATTCTTGTGAACACATGACATTCACATGTTCAAGGTCTAGGTTCTTCTGAGAAAGCACTTTCACGGGGCAAAGACTTTAAGCTTGAATAACCAAGAAGGGGACAGTTGAGACATCTTGTTTCACAAAGCATTTTACTCATGATGGACACACTCAGCCTTTGACAAGGGTGTCCTGATCCACACACTCCTTTGGGTGAGATCCAGTTGGCATCAGAAGCAGGGCATCTGCACAAATCACCCCATGATTTGGGATGGGGGTGGGAGGCTCCAACACCTCTGTTTTACAGGGTACCAGTGACACAGATCCAAGGCTATGCTTTGCAGGAGGCTGGGCACTCAGCCCGCCTCCCCTAGCTCCATTGCAAGCCTGGAAGCAAGCCTGTCTACGCTTTTGTGAGTCTGAACCTACACCGGGTCCAGCCAACTCAATCAGTGGGGAAACACAAACGGCCACTTCATTTTTATTCAGCTGACCAGAGGCTCACAGTGAAGAGCTTCGTGGGTTGGCATGCCAGAGAAGCTCCTGGAAGCAGAACTTCCTCAGAGAAGGCTCATCCTACTCCCAGCCATGTGGCCTCTCACAGTTGGATGGTTCCTTTCTGAGGAAAGCCGGGAGCTCTAGCTATGGTACAGCTCTTATCACTTAGTGCCAAAACACAAGAGCAGACCCTTCGATAGACAGCTAGGCAAACACCAGAAACTGAGTAAACAGGAGATGAATCTAAAGGTCTGTGAATTCTGAACAAGGTGAAACTGTGCCTGATAGCTGCAAAAGCTGACTTTGGAGCTGTCCATCAGGCTTAGGATGTTTGGTAATTGCCTGTGCTTTAAAGTGCTCTAGAAGTCTGCATGGCATAGTACTGATGACTTCCCATTCTGTAGCCATAACCTCTGGATTTACATTCTGGTTTCAGCTATGTTGTACTGTTCATAGTTTGAACAAATAACTTAATCTCTCTGGGCCTCAGTTTTCACATCAGTAAAATGGAATAAAGTATCACCTACCTCATAATTTGTAGGTCAATGAGTAAAGTATTGCTGAGACATTCAGACCAGGGTCTGACACATCAGAAGTGTTTTTTTTTCACTCTGGTTTCTAAGGAAAATGGCCACAGCTAGCATCCATCCTCCATGGAAACTTCTGGGTCATTGATATTAATGTCCCTTAAGAAGATGAAAACAAAGCCCCCTTGGAACTACTCAGACCACAGAGCTGATGCTGGCACTTAGAATCCTGTACTAAACGTAGGCTGGGGTAGAAAGAAGTCATGCCAGTCAAATAGTTACACAGTACTCCTGTGAGCTTGGCATTGTGGCATGGCCTTGGCACTTGGCAAACAAGAGGGGCAGGGCTCTTTTCTGTACTTCAGCTGGGCCTTGAAGGGTGTGAGAAAATTAGATGAAGACAATTATACAAAAAAAAAACATCTTGGTAAAGAGATGATGTGAGTATGGCAGCCATGGAAGACAGAAAGCTGACGCTAGGTCAGTGGTTCTCAACCTTCCCAGTGCTGCGACCCTTTAATACGGTTCCTCATGTTGTGGGGACCCCCCCCAGCCCTAAAATTATGTCGTTGCTACTTCATAACTGTGATTTTGCTACTGTTATGAATAGTGATGTAAATATCTGATATGCATGATATCTGATATGGGACCCCTGTGAAAGGGTCACTCAACCTCCAAAGGGGTTGAGACCCACAGGTTGAGAATCACTTCTCTAGATGGTTTTTGTATACAGAAGCCCAGAGATGACTGTGGACTCAGACAAGAGGGAAATGCATAGGTATACGCACAAAGGGACAGACACACATACACATACACACACACACACACACACACACACACACACACACACACACAAGGGGGGCTGGAAGTGTGGGCAGCTTAGAATCTATTTTAGGATCCTAGAAGTGCCACTGGGTAATATTCTATGGTGGGGATGAGAGAAATGACCAGAAAGAGAAACACAGTATGTACTCACTCATAAGTGAATATTAGACGCAAAGCAAAGGATAGACAGATGTATTTTCAAGAGAAAACGGATAGCACTTGGTGACTTATTACATAACGGAAGAGGAAGAAAATGTGCTTCAGTGCCCTGGCTGAGTTTATTAAAGCAGTAACTTGACTTTAAATAGACCCTCTAGGCTTCCTCAGTTTAAAGCTAAGCAAAGATGAGGAAGGTCTTATTCAAAATACCACCTCGAAGAGGAGTAGCAAGGTTGGAACTGTCACCACAGAACATACGTGTGGACTCAGCCATGAATTCTTCACATAAGCCATAGGGTCTGACTCTGAGCTACAGGGAAAGTATTCCTGTTTCATGCCACTGAGCTCAATGGCTGTTCGTTTCCTCTCTTTCCTACTGGATGATACCCCATTTGGACTCTGTGGGGCATCTTTTCTTCTCAAGTTTTGTTAACTTGCAGGACAAGGCCATGCACATTAAGCAACTTCCAGAAGAGGATTCTTGGAGCACCCTGGGATTTCTTGGAGGATTTGCTTTGTAGTAATGGAACAAAGTATGTTTGCTTGCTACAAGAAGTGCGATAATGTAAGCTGCAGTGTGACTCAGTGCCAGAGCTGCAGACGGCTGCGGCATAAAGCAAGCATCAGTGAGTAAATGAGGCTTGTCCTTGCACAAGATGGATGCCCCGGAGCTAACCAACAACAGTGCTGCTGAGCTCAGGGGCCCACTTCCAGGGCTCCCAACTCCAACACCGTCAGAGCCAATCCTGTCATCGTACAGGTGAAGAAACTCCGCCTGTGAGAAGAGGAGTGGGGAGGAAGTCTGTGTGAAGGGCACCCCCTCCTCAGCCTCTACCTGGCTTCCTAGGACCACAGAATGAGCCAACCGGAGTCAAGCATGTGGGTGGCACCCCTGTGTTGTGAATGTGGGTCAGAGCTAAACAAAACTTGGCTGATATGTTGACTTCCGTGGTCCTGGTGGTAGCCAGCCAGCTCACCTTCCTGTGGCCAAAGGAAGATGGGAAACTAAGAAGTGGGAAGGGCCTTGAAGGAGGACTTACATTTTCTTCTTGGGAAATGGGTTGTCCTTGCAGTGGCTGGATTGCTCCCTCAACCTAACAATGGGTTTTCTGTTATAAATTACTAGCCACCGAGCAAATGAAACAAAGCATCAAAGCAGATAAGACAGATAAGGTGGGCATCATTGTGGGCCAGGCACTAGCTAAGTTCTTTACACAGGTTGAGTCACCGTTTCCCCAAAAACACTTTCTGAGCTGACATGAGTATTTTGAGGTTGATTATTTAAAAATTTAATTTACATACCAACCACAGTTTCCCCTCCCTCTCCTCCTCCCATCCCCTGCCTCCACCTCCTTTCTACCCCCCCATCCACTCCTCAGAAAGGGGAAGGCCTCCCATGGGAGTCAACAAAGCATGGCATATCAAGTTGAGGCAGGACCAAGCTCCTCCCCTCTGCATCAAGGCTGAGTGAGGCATCCCACCATAGGGAGCAGGTTCCAAAATGCCAGTTCATGTGCCAGGGACAGATCCTGGTCCCACTGCTAGGGGCCCCACAAACAAAGCTACACAACTGTCACCCACATGCAGAGAGCCTAGTTTGGTCCCATGCAGGCTCCCTAGCTGTCCTGGGTCCATGAGCTCCCAGGAGCTCGGCTCAGCTGTCTCTGTTGGTTTCCCCATCATGATCTCGACTCCCCTAGTTTATATAATCCCTCCTCCCTTTCTTCAGCTGGACTCATGGAGCTCAGCCCAGTACTTGACTGTGGATCTCTACATCTGCTTCTATCAGTTACTGGATGAAGGTTCTATGATGATAATTAGGGTAGTCACCAATCTGATTACAGCAGAAGGCCAGCTCAGGTACCCTCTCCTGGAGGAGTCTTAGCTGGGGTCATCCTTGTGGATTCCTAGGATTTTTAAAACGAAGAAAACATGAAGTAGTGGCAGAAAGAGTTAAGCTAGTTGGGTAGCACACTTGGTGGGGTCAAACGCATTGCCAAGCATCCTGGCTCCAAACATGGCAGCAAGGGTGGAGACTGTAGAAGAGCAGCACAGACAGGGAGTGGTTGCACAATGCAAACCAGGTCAGAGAACAGAGGAAAAGCCAGAAGAGAGAAAAGAGGGGGACGCTTAGCCTAGTGGGAAAGAAGAGGGAGGGGTGGCGGCAGCAGGGCTAACCCAGCCCTGGAAAAGGTGCTGCCAACAAATGCTGTCTGTCATCTCAAGGGCTCTCCAAACACACAGCCAACAAAACAGGCAAGTTCAAGAGCTCAGGCCGGTGATGAATGCTGAGAAACAGCTCCAGGAGAAGGCCTCGCTCATGATGAGGGACACAGCCACCACAAGACTGATACCCGGGGGCAGCCTACGGGGAGGTCTTGCAGTACACGCAAGTCAGAGATCACAGGAGCTGGGACTCAGTCACATCCCAGATTTGCCTTCCCCAGCCGTGCAAGGGACCTTAAGCCTCCGTTTCCCTATTTACCAAAGTGGATGGAAAACAGCCCTCATAGAGTTGTGATGAGAAATGGGTGAACCACATGGGCACAGATGTTCACAAAGGGCCTGGTGTACTGACAAAAGCTATTACTACCAGTCTTGAGTGGGAGTGACCTCTGGATTGAGGCATTCACTCTCAGAGAGGCCACGGGAGGTTTTGACACTGGCTCCCTTCAAGGACATGGGTGTTGTAGGTGGAGTTCAATGCAACTGTTTTTTGTTTTTTGTTTTTTGTTTTTCCTCCTGCTCAGCTAGTGAACTTGTGAGGAGAGCCAGAAAAACACACACAGGTAAAAGAGGATGCTCAGAGTTGTGCTTTTATTTACTGCTAAATAAACAGCATAAATGCTGTTGTACAAAAAGTTGGGGAGAGCTGCATATTTTTATACATTTCTAAAATGTGCGTTTTACCGTAGTTGTGGAGAAAGGAGTTAAGAATATTAACATCAGAAGTGGGGTTAAGGCACTGGAGAGGCGACGGAGTGGTGAAGAGCACTGGCTGCTCTGGCAGAGGACCCGGGTTCGAACGGTTCCTAGCACCCATTTGGCAGATCACAACTAGTTCCCAGGGAACATGTGCATGGTGCACACACATACAGAAAAAACACATATCCCCTCAAAATAAAAATAAATCTTCAAAGAAAATGGACTTAAGCCTTAACTACAATAAAACTATTGATATATCATCAGGAACCGTACGACTTTTCAAACATACGTAAAAATGACTTTATTTTTCATGTTAAACAAAGGCCAACTGATGGCTATATTTCTTATGAAATGCTATAAAATAAAAATTCTATTACAACCCAAACAAGAAGATGTGCCCAAACATTGTTAAATCTATGACTGGAGAATTGCAACAAATACTGAGAAAGACATCACAAAATTTATCTGAAATTCCTCCCACCCCCTCCATGCTTTGTTAAAGTTTATGTTAGCACACAATGCCATAGCAACCCATAAGGTAAAAATCGGAGAGATGGTGAACCCAACTGACTAAAAGAACAGAGACAGCCTGGGCAACGGTTCCCTTACTCTACCACTAAGGGCCGTTGCCTTTCAATAAGATCTAATGAGAAGATGTAAAGGAACAGAGGAAGAGCCACAGTGGTTATGAGCAACCCTGGCAGCAGGGACTTATAACTCCAAGAACCTGTTCCTCTCAGCAATCCTACAGGAAAATCAAGGTCTACCATGCAAGGACATAGTCAACACAAATGCACCAAGGATACCAAAATGTAAGAAAACAGTTTTGTTTGTTTTGGTTTTTTGGCATTAATACAGAGCAATGGTAAAGTATTTACATCTCTGGGCCAGCGGTAACCAAGGATGATATTCTCAATGGGAAGAAATATACCCCAGGTCTACAACTCAGCCAGAGCAGGTACTTGTAGCGTAGAGTGGCTGTTGTGAGTGTCTCCTCAAATGGCTTCCAAGGGGCAGACACTCCCTTTCTTCTGAAAACTTTCCTGAAAGGTTCATGGTAGTTGTCCCGTTGAGGTTTTGATGACATTCATTTAGAGGGAAAGGTGATCAAATCAGGAGCTTTCTAATGGAGAAGTAAGGCATGGGTTGGAACTAAAATGTTCGGGAAGTGTGTGTATCAGGGGGCAGGGGGCAGCCCCAGAGCCTGCCCAGACACCGAGCCAAAAACAATGTAGGTGGCAGGAGTCAGAAGCTCAGACACAGAGTGGTACTAAGCCAGAAACAAAGAGTTTACTAAGTACATGTTCTAGCAGCACCTGGGAGAAAGCTCAACGAAAGCTTCCTGAATCAGAGGAGGGACAGACCTACACAGCATGAGTGACAGCAGCCATGATCACAGTAGCTGGGACTTGCTGAGCGCACTGGGGCAGGAGGAATGCTTGGCTCTGTTCCTTTGATGACACTTACTAACTTATCTCAATCTCAACATCCCAGGTTAAGCCTTGGATTTCAGAAGCCCTTTAAGAACCCCATGCACTACTTCCTTCCCAGTTCCTACTCACACTCATTGAGTTATCTTTACTAATCTAGCGTCAGTGTCACGAAACTGCCAACTCCCCGAGGTGTGCCTCACAATGCTTGTTCATCATGTACACCTAGTAGCTAATGGTGTTTGGGACTGTTGCAGACACTTGCTGGTAGTCTTGTGAACTTGGGACAGATTAGCAAGCTAAGTAAAGAACCAGTGGTGTGTGTGTGTGTGTGTGTGTGTGTGTGTGTGTGTGTGTGTGTGTGTGTGTGTGTGTAACAGGTTTTGACTTGCCTGGAGGCATACAGCCAGTAAGTCCCAGAGCCAGGATCTGTCTAATTTCCAAGCCTGTGCCCTTAGCTGCTATACCATGTAAGTAATTGAAGAAGAGAACTAGAGATGTTAGCACAAAGGAAGCTGGGAAAGGAGCAACTCCTGCCTACAGGGAGTCTGGTGCAATTTCCTGTGCGATATAAATGCATTTGACAGCATGGGTCAGCACACAGCTGGGGAGACAGGAGGTGGAGAACAGGGCAGCTAAAGGTACAGTGGGGGGTCTCAGCCAATGGCATCCAGAGAGGACACAAGAGGTTTTTGTGGAGAAAAGTGGAATATGGGGAGGTCAGCCTCTGTTGACAGCAAGAAACCTTAAGCAGCTCTATCTGATCTGGTCAAGGGATGGAGGGTCAGTGAAGAAAGCCATGTTCTAACCAGTGCGTCATCAAAATCACCACCAAAGGACTGAAGGACTTCAAAACCACGTGAAAATGAGCACAGGAGAAAAGTACATGGCATAGTAAATCTCTGCTATCTTCATCTCTTCCTCACCTGTCTGCATGGCTCTGAAAATGCCCAATGCCAGAAACATTTGGGCTAGAAAAAGTTTATTCAATGGCTGAACTAAATCTTCACTTCACCATGGCTGGGGAAGGGACACCACAGTCCTTTCCAATTTCTACCAGCTTTCCCACAAACAAACATAAAATTGAAATAAAATGAGGGTAAAAAGAAAGGAGAGAGAGAGAGAGAGAGAGAGAGAGAGAGAGAGAGAGCAGGATGCCATCTGCAGCTGCTGAAGTCCATCCTACATCAAAAGTAATTGTTTAAAGATGCAAATGAGATCATGACCTTCTCCTTAAGCCTTTCCAGTGGCTTTCCATTGCCTCAGAATAAATTCCAGATCCATCCCCACTGCTCGCCAAGCCTGGCCTGACCTCAATCTTCCAGCCTGCCTCTCCCTGTCCTGACTGGCTTCCTTTTCTGCTCATTGATTTTCCTGAGTCCCTGTCCCCCGTGTCTGCTGTTCTCAATTCTGAAATAGTCTTCTTCCTGGATCTCCATGGGTCATGACACGGAGACATTTCAGCTGGGGCACATCTGCTCAGGAGTCCTTCCCAACTATCCAGCATGTGATTCTGCCTTGGGTTTTATTGATTTTTGCAACACCTGAGGTTAAGTTTTTATTTACTTGTTTTGCTAAGCTGTCTCCTTATTGCTAATCTTGTGTGTCCTGGACACCTCACATCTAGATGTGTGGCTATTACACAGCATTCCATGGTCACCAAGACACTTCCAAGGTTGCCAAGCCAAAAGCTGATCAAGAATGTGAAAAGATTCACTCTGGATGTGTGTGTGTATACACAGGTTCATGTGTGTGCAGATTCATGTGTGTGGCTGCACTATATGTGCATGTGAATGGAGCCCAGAGATCAACTTTGGGTATCGTTCCTCATACACCATTCACTTTGTTTTATGAGAACAGGAGCTCTCACTGCCCTGCACTTACCATTTCAGTTAAGCTGGAGCCCCTGTGATTTGCACGTTACACACTGGGAGTACAAGCACAGCCTTTTATCCGGGTCCTGGGGATCGAACCCTGATCTTCATGTTTGTGTGGTGGGCGTTTTCCTGACTAGGCTATCACACTAGCCCCATTGAGCTCCATTCTTCACTGAACTGTGTTGCCATGAAGGAGAAGGCAAGAGAACTCTCAGGAGAAGAAATCCAGTTTGAATAATTGGATCTGGCATTCTGAGCGAGTAGATTAGACCGAATCCTCTCTACCTGTAATCTTAAATTGGATTCAGAACTATGTTGGGCTTTGTAACCAGGCCAAGGTACATTTTATTTGAACACATTTTCAACTGTATTCGAAACTGTCTCCCTAAACAGCCATTATTAGTGATAATATTTTTATCCTGCTTAACAATGTTATATATAGCTTCCCTCAATCTAATAAATAATTCAACACAATATGAAGGTACACACCCCCTGGATTCCAAAAATGAAGACTGTTTGTAGGCCTGAGAGGCAGGGGATGTGGGGAAAGGTTGACAGTAGCAATGGCTCATTAGAGACCTTAACACTACTTAATAATAAGAGTTATTAATACTAAACCTAAGCCTTTAATGGCAAACAAAGCTTCCAAGATATGGCAGAAAATAACATCCCCAAGGCTACATTTTATTTCTATAAAATTTCACGTTTCAAAATACTTCCTATATATTTTGTACTTTGCTCTGAATGACCAGGTGGCAAAGTTAGGGATGCTCAAAATAGTCATCATGATACAGATGAGAACACAGAGATGTGGCAACACGCCCAAGATGCATAGGCAGCAGAGGGAGCAGCAGTAGACTCAGCCTCATGTCATGATTGATGAACAGCAGTGCTGAGAGAGTAGCTTTAAATTTAAACAAAATTCTCTTTCCAGTAATTTCTTTCTCTTTCCACAGTAAGTGATTTTTCTAAACCCACTGGGCAAAGCCAGGAGCAGAACATGATCTAGAACTCTCATCCCTTGACCATGATAAGTCACTGGGCAAGACCCAAGAATTCATATTGTAATACATGACTTGTTGACATGAGCAATTTTAACTCAATCACAAATTAAGCTCCTGACAACCATCTAAGCATCTCATGATAGGGAAACATTGATATAATGTATCAATCAATATACCACCAAAAAGAACAACGCTTTGGAAGCTACTTCAGGATCATGTGTGGGATATAAATAATAATAATAATAATAATAATAATAATAATAATACATGTTAAATAGTCAATTAATCTAATCCTTATAATAACTCTTTCAGGCAGAGATTATCTTGGGCAGAAGAAGAAACCAAGACATGGAGAGGTTAAATAACTTGAAAAAGTTCACATAAAGGTGAAGAAGTGAGAATTTGAAAAGTCACTTCTAGAACCCATGGTCTTAACAAATGTAGACACTGCCTAGAATAGTGGTTATAATCAAATTAATATAGAAAAAGTTATGTGTGTATGTACACATGCATATGTGTGTGTATATGCAGGTATGCACATACATGTACATTTAGAATTTGACACAAAAAGTATATTTTGACCAGAAAGCAATTAAGAGCTATACTTTATTGAGCATGTACTTAGTATGTTAAGTACTGTGCTAAGTGCAGGTTATTTAATCTCATTTAATCTTCCCAAGAGTTTTATACAGTAGGCTTGCTTTACCATTTTGCAGATATACTCAGTGAGAGTTAGGAAATTCCAGGCTGTCTGTCTCCAGAGCCCATGTTCCACACTCAGCAAGCTGTATCAATGGTTGGTATTTCCTAACAGTGATTTTTTTTTTTTGGTAATTTCAATGTTGTCTTTGTTCAAATTTTTGAACAGTGAAAACTTGTTATTCAAAGCCAGAGGAAAAACCATTTGAAGCACTGGGCAGACATGGGTGAGACAGTCCTGCATGCTGCTAGGATCAGGCTGGTTCTCAGCCTGAAGGATCCTCCATGGCAGAGGGTATGTTGGAGCTGCAGAGGAGACACAATCCAGGGCATGACTTGACATCTTGAAACCATACAGGGGCCTCTGAAGGCCCCACCGAGTCATGGGCACTGAGCCTTTACTGTGGACCCAGGGGTCTTCTAAATGCCTTGCATAGGCTAAGTCCTTTGATTCTGAGAATAACCATGTGCTAGGTGCTGTTTCTGCTAAATCTGTCATTCTTTCCAGTGCCCATTCATTCACTGGATGCTACCTGAGTGCTGACATACACCCCATACTGGGACAATCAAAATGAATGAGGCAGGTTTTAGCCAAAGCAATCTTTCATTTTTGCACAAGGAACAGGACTGATACAAAAGAAAAGTTTGTGCCCACAGAGAACAGCATCTAAAACTTGCTGGACTCTGAACACTGGGCACCAAGGCTGCAGCAGCACTGAGCCCTGCCTGACCCAGAACTGTCATGCCAGTCTCCACAAACCATATAAGCCAATTCCTGAAGCCAACACCCCGACTCTTTCCTCCCATTTCCTCCTTCCCTCCTCCCTTCATTGGTTTGGTTTTATCTAAGTAAAGTATACTCTCTGACTTAATTCTTAAAACTTTTCATGTTCAATGACCATGCCCACGAGTTTCATATTCTTAATGAGGAAATAGATCCGCTCTCTTCCCAAGGTCAGACTTGAGGTTTAACAGAGGTCAGTCTGACCAAAGTCAGCAGTCTCCAGCATGCTTGGTGGCCTTGGTAGCTGAAAAGGAATCTCTCGATGAGCAAGAAAAGGGGAACTCTCACACATGAAGAGGGCACTTTTGTGTGACCTTGACTGATCGGCACCAACTTGGACTTGTTACTATAAAGGGCAGGGGAGAGGAGTGTATGTAAAGGAAAGAAAATAAGGAAGGGTTCTGTGTTGCGCACGCAGGGCAATGAGGGGAACGGACAGCCTGAATGGGGCAGCTTCGCACAGCACATATGATCTCACAAGCAAGGGAACTAAGAAAGGAAGGTAAAGTCTGATTTCGAACCATCAGGCTCCATTGGCAGTGACACAGCTAAGTCTCATCAGGTGAGTTAGTGGGGAGACAGGAAGTTTGCAAGGACGATCTCCAACTCTGAGCATCCATTGGGAGTGAGAAGGCAGGGGCAGGAATCAGGAAGGACCCCAAACACTCAAACAAGTTTAGTTCCCTGGTATGTACCTCCGCCATCCACTTGAGACATGAGAAGCTAAGAGAGACCTGGAGGCTAAAGTCACAGCACAAAAGCAGGAGTCTCCCCTGCTCGAACGATTAGACCATTTCTTATGATTGCCACTCTAGTTAGTGCTGTGTAATGTTATGGCCATTTTTTCATCTCCTTTTCAGTCACTCACTGAAAGCATTTGTGATGTGGGAATGCACAGCTAGACCACCCGCATTCTGGTTTTGTTCATTCTATTTTTACTCTGGGAAACTGTCCATGAGAGGAAACACAAAGTGATAAGCCATGTGCCAGCTCCAACCAATTCACACAAGTGCCCTGGAATAAGATGTCAAGACAGTTGCTGAAGCCAAAGAGAAAGACAGTTGGGATTGATTAACGATGCCGGGCCATGTTCTAAACCAGAGCAGCCTATCATGTGGACGTGGAGAATAAAGGATGATAGAAAATGCTAATAAATTAAAAGTGGGTGGGGAAAAATGTGCAAGGCCTGCCTGCAGAGGTGGCGCAGTGACCTTCTCTATGATAGGAACAGTGGCAAGAAGCAACACTAAGCCTCTGCAAATGAACTAGTAACCACTGGGGCAGAGCCCAGAGAAAACTGCATGTGTACCAGCCTCTCTCAGATACTTTCATATGTATTATCACACTGTGCTCTCAAAATGACTCTGGGAGATGGGGCCTGGCTCTGCTCCTACCTCATTCGTGGGGAAGCTGAGGCCAGGCAGTTCCAGCACTCACTCAAGGTCACACAGCTGGTGGGAGGTTCAAGGCCTGTCCTTCTTTTCACACTCACTGACAGCAGGTGCATAAGCTCAGAGAGGCAAGTGCTATAAATGGTCACATTGTATGTGCACTCAGTAGAACGATGACCCTGGGGACACATTCATTTGTGTGTCTTTTGGCAGTCACCCAACCAGCCTCGGCACCTTTGAACGTGAAAGACACCATGGGTTCCCTGTCTTTGTCTATCCACATTTTTGGAATCATGACTAAAATGAACTTTCATTTATCTTCTAGAGAGAATAAAGACTCCTTGGATAAGTTGCTGCATTTGGCGTGGGTCTCCTCAACTATAAAACGAGGCTGGACCAGTTTGGTTAACCTTCAAATGATGGTGTGCACTATCATATGTTCACGACAATAGCCCAAGCTTTCACAAGATGCCAGTGAAAACTGAGCTGTCCCACTAAGAGAGAAAGGGGCTTTTGTTCATGGTGAGAAGCAGGTTTTCTATAAAATGTTTTGTAGAATGTAAGCTGTGAAAGTTTAGAGTCCCTGGGAAGAGTGACAGTACAGCGTGACCCTTGTCACCATAAACTCCAGGGAAGACAATGAGTGTGACTGAAAGGAGCGGAGCACACTGCTAAGTTAGGGGCCTTCTTCAAGCTGATGGCTGACGGCGAGGACCAGAGCTGGGTGATGAGACCAGCTTTCTCAGTTGTGAGAAAATACCACACGGAATCTAAACAGCCTGCTGCTTGCATGTCAGAGACCCGGATTTTCCAGTCATACTGTGGGACACAGAAGAGCTCTCGCCTGGGAGTCAAAGCCTTAGCTAACGATTCTCGTAGCTGTTCAGCTTAGCGAGTCACTTCATCTCACTGGGACCCCGTTTCTGTTTGAAATCAGGATGGTAACACTTACTCTTTTTCCCCCGCACAGAGAGGCTGTGGGATTGCAATGTGTGTGAGAAGGTAGTATATCTCACTAGGCGCCATGCCAGACTCCAGGTTTCTAATGACAGTGACTGCAGCTGGCTCCTTTCCCCTGTCATTTTCAGTGCAAGTATAGTACCTGACACTAAAGGAAAACCTCCAAGTGGACCTGGAGAAATTTTGGGTTAAATCGTTCACCACTGAATGCACTGCACCTTGAACAAGTTGCCTGACAATTAGTATGCATTGAATATATATGTATATACCTTAAGCATATGCTCATTTGAATTAATTGCTTTAAAAATAAAATATTTTTATTAATTTTTCAAGAATTTCATACATGCATACAATGTATTTTGATCACATTCACTCTCTGCTCCTTCCCCTAACTCCTTTCACATTCATTCCCAAACCCTCCACCCCCTCACAACATCATATCCTCTTAAACAAAAACAAAAATTGTTTTTATAACTCAATGAGTCCAAATTGTGCTGTCCAGATACACATAGATGTGGTCCCATCTACCGGAACATGGGCAACCTACCAGGGACCACGCCCCTAAAAAAAAACCCGACTCCCCTTCCCCTAGCAGTTATGAACTGTCAACAGCTCCTCAGATAGGGGGAGTGGCTTCTCACCTCCCTCCCCGCTTATGTAAAGGCCTTTGAGACACAGCTGAGAGCTCATCATGTGACAAGTGATCCTGGTTCTGAAAGAGCCTTATCATAGGTCTGACTTCTCTTTGTTGGATGTGTTCAAGCTTAGCATTATAGCTGAATGCTCAGCTGTGAATTTGGAATGATGAACTAAGACAAGGACATGACATATATTCATTTACTTAAAAGTGTGGGAAGAATAAGTCCAAGAGGCACCATTATCAGGCCTTCAGTGTGCTGGCCTGATAATCCCAGCCTCCTAAGAAGCCAACTGTCATAAGAATGGAAATGTTGATTGGCTTGATCTTGTGCAGGTCTTATACAGGTGTCTCAGCCAGTGTTTTATTACTGTGATGATGGCAATCACTATAAAAGAAAGCATTTAATTGGGGGTTTGCTTACAGTTTCAGAGGGACAGTCCATTGTCATCATGACAGCAGGCAATGCAGCACACATGCATGGCACTAGAGCAGTAGCTGAGAGCTGCATCCTGATCCGCGGGCAGAGAGAGAGAAAGATTGGGCCTGGCATGGGCTTTTGAAACCTCAAAGCCCACTCCCAGTGACACACTTCCTCCAACAAGGACACACATCCTGATCCTTTTATTCCTTTCCAACAGTTCCACTCCTTGGTGACTAAGCATTCAAATATATGAGCCCATAGGGGGTCACTCTTATTCAAACCACCACAACAGGCAAGCATAGCTACTGTGAATCCATCAGGGCATTGGTCTTGTCATGTCTAGAAGACACAGCTTTGTTTTGGTACTCCCTAACCTCTGGCTCTTACAATCTTTTTGCCTCCTCTTCTGTGATATTCCTTGGACCTTGAGGGGAGGGGTGTGATATAGATGTATGGCTTCATTCTCCAGTAGTAGTTTCACTAGTTCTATACATAATCTTAATGGACAAAGAAACGGTGCTATACTAGGTTCTATAGGAGACAGGTACATAGATGATTTTGTCTTCTAGTACAGCAATGATGCAAGACTAATCTGTGGCACGCACACAGAATAACAACAGAAGAGTATTACACAACAAAGGAGAAGAGCAATGTATTTGAGTTAACTGCATGCAGTTTGAGCATACATTTTGCAGGCATACATTTTGAGCTTGGAGGAAGAAGAGTCTAGCCTCAGAGTTCAACCTTGGAGGGAGAAAAATGTGGGAGAAGCCAATCATTCAGCAGTGGCAATGGTTTCTTAGAGCTGGGAGTTCTAGATATAGGACAGATCAATCATTTCATTCTGTTGTGAGGAAACAGCCTGGAATATAAAGCGATTTCCCCAAGGCACCCAGCCAAGGAGTTCCAGAACTTAGACTCACACTCAAGTATTACTTCTGGAACCACCATACTCTTTATATACAAAAGCCCAAACTACAGAAGTTCAGTGAACACACTGAACTCCTAAGACTGACAAATTCTTTATTTGGAAATAACTTGGCATCTGAAAAAACTCACATTCTGTGATGCTATCATTGCAAACACCAGCACATTGCTCAAATGTATACTCATTGATATTTATCTCTCCATTTTAAAGCAGAGAAAGGAAAAAGAACATAGGAAAAGAATGGTGGAGGGAAAATGGAAGAAAGGAAGGCACAAATATCAGGGAGGCATGCAGTGTATTGATAAAATGGACTCAGAATTCTTTGCATAGTGCAGCATAATGTGTCTCTTTCCATTATGAATTCATTTCCTTGGAGAGAATCACCCAAGTAAAGCAAGCTCGTGCATATTTGCAAATAAACAATCTCTTTTAGCACTTTATTACACTGTCTTATTTCCTAATTGTGTCATCTTTGTAAGTGAGAACATAAATTTGAACATTTATTTTTTTACATGTACCATGGACAGCATGCAGACATAAGAGCTACTTATTTATGTCTAGTTTTGCTCAATTACTCAATGAACAAATGTATTGGGCCTCCACTAGATATGAAAGCTATAGAGTTGAGCGTGGTAGACCAGACCTGTCTTTGAGAGTTTACCTTCAAGCCCTAACTTCAGCTTTGGGGACTCAGTGGCCGAAGGTATGTGTTTGGGATTTGGGGATAACATGAACAAAAGGAAATCCTGTTGAGGAGTGGAGGTTTTGCAGGAATCATAAGAGAATTAGTGATTCTACAAGCTATGAAAAATGATTTTTGCAAAGCAAGAGCTTGGATGGAGGAAAAAGTCCATTCTAAATACTAGAAGGCACATAGTATTATTATCAATAAGCATTAGCTGAACCTGAAGAAGACAGCAGGCTGAGCATGCAGGCTCATGTAGACTGTGGATTTAAAGAGAAATGCAAATGGGGAGAATGGAAATTTCAAACAAGGATGCAGCATGATATAAGAAACTTAAATATAGATGTCTGATATATTAGAAACACATATAAATATATGTTTATATATATATAAAATATAGAATGTTTCTAATATTCTACGGAGGCAATGAACTGATATTCAGATCCCAAGAATGGAGCCTCATCCCTCCCACCTCTACAGTACTTCTCCAGTAGCTAGTCCACTGGTGAGTCAGCGATGATGTATCCACCGAAGTAAGTATGGCCAGTGCATGGACAAGATAGCACCAACACCTTCGCCCACACCTGCCTTCTCCCCAGGGGATCCTGTCCTCACCATACTTCCTGTTCCTTTTTATCTATGATCACCTCTTCACACAGTCCATTTCTTCTCAGGGTTCTAAGACACAAGCTAAAACATACCATAACCTATTAAATCTTATCTCCAACTCCTTTCTAGTCATTTCAGTAAAAATCTCTCTCTTTCTTCATCCCATTGGGAGTTTATATAAGGACCTTTCAATTGGACAACGTGTTCTATGATAAAATGGAATTAAGAAAAGGTAAGCCACAAGAATGGAACTGAAAAGTAAAACTGAACATAATTGAAAAACTATAGTATTATCACAAGTCTCTAAAGCTTTTTTATGTAAAATAATTTCTGGAGATGCCTTCAAATTTTGTCTCTAGCTCCTCATTTTCTTCTAATTAAGTTTTCTTTGTTAATAATTGACTTAGATAAGTCATGTGGGAAGACTAACAGCAATATCCAAAAGCAATACTTGAAATTAAAAACACATTTAACGCCATCATTCTCTTCTGCTGCGTCTCTATGACAGCTGTCGTGTTCATGGCAAGTATTTAGTCTTCAGTCTAAAGTTGGGCTAATTGCTGTTGGTGGACTAGTATATGACTACCCATTCTTTTCAGAGATTTGAAGTTGCCCACTGGGATTGGGTAAGAACTAAAGCATCTAGTCGGGCAGCGGTGGCGCACGCCTTTAATCCCGGCACTCAGGAGGCAGAGGCAGGCGGATCTCTGTGAGTTTGAGGCCAGACTGGTCTACAGAGTGAGATCCAGGACAGGCACCAAAACTACAGAGAGAAACCCTGTCTCCAAAAACCACACACACACACACACACACACACACACACACACACACACACACACACACAAAACCTCTGAAGCATCTAACAGTCTCTTCCCAACTCGTACCTGAAGATGGAGGGAAATTACATAAACGACAGAGGGGGTATTAAAATCTCAGGTGTATGCTTAGATTTATTAAAGTAACTTTACCATTGAAGGGAAGGGAATCAGTAGCATTTGAGGCACTCTCTCTAAAACCTCTGAGCTAACTATAAAATGAGCACTTTTGTTCAAAGGCTTTGTTCCTTTTTTTTTTTTAAATCACATCAAAGAATTTTCCAAATAGAAAATTCCATTTCTAGAGTTTGTAGGTTTATTGCAGCAACAGATGTTCAGCTAATCTCAAATTGGACAAAATCATCTAAGTAATCATTTGGGGCATAAAAAAGTACTAATAAGGAATGAAAAGGCAGGGTTCTACCAGCAGTCATATTTTAAGTAGAGAGAAACAGTATATGCAACTGTAGAAACAAAGGCTTGTTTTTCAGTGTGGCTAACATGCCTGCTCTGCTACAAAGTAAAAAAGAAACAGTTCTTAGAGTCTATTTTGTTCAACGGACTTGAATTCAAATTCCATTCTATCATGGTTATTTTTTTCTGTGACAATGTATTATTTTTAATTTTTTAAATCTGGAAAAAGTATTATAAAATATTCTATCAAGAATACACCTATGTAGACATGCCTGTGAGTAGCAAATAAATTAAAATTTATTAGTCACCTTGAATGGCAACTAAATCCTTAAAAGTATGCTTTCTCCTTTTCAAAACTGTTTTACAGAATGAAGCCATTGGCATGAGGAAAGTGATATTTTGAATATAGCAGCACCTAAGAGCCTGAAGATGGAATTCAAAACAGAGTACCAGGTAGTTCTGCATGGGACAAGAAACGTACTTAACAGCCAGAAATGAAAAGATTCTGAGACCTTACTTTCAGTTATCTTAGGAAATACCACTTAAGATTTTTAATAATAACGTATCAAAGACTAGCCCTTGCCTCACTGCCCTAACCATGCTGACTGCATCTTAGCATCACCAATGCACAGACCCAATGCACAGACCCAATGCACAGACCCATAGCAGTAGTTGCCTCTGCTTACCACCTCTTCCTTCAATCCCATACTGCATCCAAGTATCATCATGTAGTTTCCCTCAACAAAGACACAACTCAATACCAACCACTGCCAAAAATTAAAGAATTCAGGCAGCAACAAATCAAGTCTCTTAAAAGATGCTACTTTCATGAGAATAACTGAGATAGAGCCACAGAGTCACATACTGCTGCTGAGCTATATAAGGATCCTGCAGTTATGAAGCTGCCTCTCACAGTATTAGAACAAGAGGGAGGTGGTACCATTCCTCATCTAAGACCAGGCCTTCCCAAAGACACTGGGTGAATGAAGCCTATATCCTGTTCCAAACAAACACAGACATGAATCTGAACCATGAGCTATTCAGCTAAATGTGTACTTATTCCTGTTTCCCACAGAACAGAGGGACTGAAAAGTTGCCTTGCCATGCTTTCTCAAAGCAGTATACAGAAACGCTGCAGGACTATAGCAATGTGCACGCACGCGTGCGCACACACACAAGTACAAACTACAGCCTCTCCTCTCTAGAACTGTGTTTATGTGCATGACTGCACATGCATGTGTGACCATGTGTATGTGGCACACAGGAACTGGCTGAGAACAGACTATGTAGCTGCTCGGTGGTGCAATCTCACAGTACACACCGGCATTTCAGCAGACAGCTGCCATGGCAGCATTTTGGGCACCTTTTGGAGGTTCCTTAGCTTTCCAAGGTTACTGTGGTATGTGCAACAGCCTGGCTTTCTCTAGAGGTGACTTCAGTGGACATAACTGCCATATCACACCTTCAGAGCAAGAGCAATTTAGAGGAGGGATTCTGGGATGCAGCATCAGAAATCTACACAGACATTGCTAAAAGGACTGGCCATGTAATTGGAAGGCCACTGACAGTCAGATTCCTGGTTAAGGCTCCCACCTGTTTTTCCAAGGTCACTGAACAATTAATAGGAGACCATTTAAACAGGAATTACGGATAGAAAGCATTTCTTAGTTTCACATGAAATTGGAAAGCAGGGGGCACTCCCCCAACGGTTCTCTAGAAACAACTGTACCCATAGTGTCACCTCTGATCCCTACTAGTGCGGCGATAACATCCTCCATGAGATGAATTTGGCAAGCTAGCCATGGTGCTACTTCAGCTCCAACGCCAGTCTTTGTTACGAGTTCCCATTTCAGTTTCTGCAGCTCAGATAAGCTTATCTCAGGCCTTCGAGCTGATGTTCTGGATGGCACACCAGACCTTATTACCAGGAGAACCGCTAATGAACATCAGGAAATGCTACCAGCTCCAGAGAACTCATGGGATAGTTTCAAGGCAAGAAGTATAAAAGGACAGGTCCTCAAATTCCCCATGGAAGGTCAGAATCAGAACGTATGCAGGTGCATTTTAATAGACCCTACATAAAATTTAGCTGAAAAAATATAGTACTTCTATAGAGATTTTTTTTTTCCCGGATGAAGATAAATCATACGGGCTTTGAATTGAAAACTACATAAATTATACTCTTTCTGTTTATCTTGCCTTGTTATTCAAAGATAAAATTAATTTTGAATTAACTAAAACTGATTTAATCTTAGTCAAAAAATCTCACTTAGCTCTCTGAAAATGAGACCAGGTGCTAAACAGGATGATATCCTGCCTCCTTTTAAGGCTACTTCCCAAAATCTGTGAGCTTCTGCCCCAGAATTCTTCACTCCCTCAAATCACACTAATGACATTTGATGATGATGATGATGATGATGATGATGATGATGATGATGAGAGAGACATTCATTTCTGATAGGAGAGAGAGAGAGAGGAGAGAGAGAGAGAGAGAGAGAGAGAGAGAGAGAGAGAGAGAGAGAGATTCATTTCTGCCAAATGAGTACAGGTTACATTGCAGGTTTTGTTGAAACTGTTTCCTTTTATTCCAGTTTAGTAAATTTCTAAGGTCCACTGACTATCGACAACTAGTAGGCCAGACCTTGACTTAAAAGGTAGCCTCTCTGCCATTTCAATGGCTGATTTGAGACCCATTATGCACTGGATTCTGTATTAAAAAATCCAAACTGGGTACAACATTTCTGCCTGTCATCTTAGGAAAGGCCAGGAGTTTAGCACCATCCTGTAATGTGGAAACAGAAAATCGAAGCCAGCACAGAGCTCCCTGCTTCTCCTCTGACCAATTTGTTGCTTTCTCTGAGGTGATGTTGGTTGTCACTATCTCAGGCTGGAAAGAGCAAGTTAGTAGAATAATGTGTATTTTAAATAGCATTTCCCAGGGAAAGTTCTCCTCACACTTAATGTTAAATGTAGTAAGATTATCGGCAAATAATCACTTGATGTTTAGCTAAGAGCCATTTCCTTTCTGAACTGGTGTGATCCCGATTAAGGAGTCAAGAGGCCCAGGTATTTTTGTTAGAGCTCTCATTCTGCTGCAATTACAGCCCCCATAAAACTCCAGTTTATGAACCAAATTTGTTGCGCCCCTCACTCCAATATTATAATGCAAACCTCAGAGATCAAAAATATCTTCTAAGATATGTAAACAGTTCACTGACAACGACAGCGTGTAGAGAACTCTGTCGATGACCTCTCCCGTCTAATGTCAATTTCTGAAAACAAGTTTCCATTGCAAAGATTTAACCAGCATGCTTTCAGGAACCTAACACAAAAAAACCTTATCTTTTCTCCCAACTTGTTTGGTCTGCGAGCTTCTTCCTAGCTGTCTCAGCTTCCTACAAACACTTGGGCTTTTCTCTTTCAAAGGGGCTGGGAGCTGTGGAGGTTCTGAGCTAGGCAGAAACCCTGTGGTTTGATTCCATTAGTCTAAGCCCTGGACGGTCGCAAGCAAACTGCCTTCTTTGCTCCCAAAAACCCTGGCAGCCAGGTTCTAGACACAGACAGCGGCTGCATGCATTCTTCCATACTGGTCTACCCAAATCTTGCCTGGAGCCAGTCAACCACAGCAGAGGGAATCCTACCTTCCATCATGGTGGCAGAATTGCATTCCTTAATTTCCAAGGAGTCAGAAAAAACACAGGAGGATGTGCTTCCAGGTCCCAGCTAAGTCCTCACAATGCCGATGCTGAGGTCTGTTCTGCTTGCTGCCAAGCCAAAGGAGACAAGCGTTAACCCGAAAGACAGGCCATGGATGCTGCTGGTGCTGCTTCACCTACAAGCTCCCAGGAAGATGCTGAGAGAGAAAGGCAGAGGAACAGCAAGCCGGCGAGCTGCACCGCCTGCACTGCCTCAGCCAATCCCTTCAGCTCTGGACCGCGTCACATGGTAGCCAGCCTGCATCTCCTGACACAATACCCCCGGAGAGCGCACGGAACCCATTTCCCGTCCCCATTCCTCGCCACCCCCACCGCCTCCCGCTCCTCTCCCAAAACACAGCCCCTTCCCCACCTGGTGACGTACTTCCCCCGCCCCTCCTCGTGGTCCTCGCAAGCCTATTGCGGCTCCCCGGCTCCCGATGATCTCTGAGCTGCCACTGTGACTGGGGACGCCAGCGAGAAAGGAGCCCAGGAAACTGAGCTGCCCAGGGGATTTTTTTTCGTTTTTCTCTTTTATTCATTTTTAAAGAAAAAACTTCTCAGTGATTCCAGGTCTTGGCAACACACTTTCACATTTCCATTCCAACCTCATTTTGACCTGAAGGAATTTCAAATGTCAGCACCTGGCCTCTGCGCACATCTGTCATCTGTGGCCGGCTCGTGCTTTCTCTCTCCTTCCCCCATCTCTGTCTCCCTGTCTATGTATGTCTCTCCGTCTCTCTGTGTGTCTCTCCCTCTCATTCACGAGAGAAAAATCAATTCGCTGACGTCACATCATAAACAACCATCCCCCAAAGGATGATGCAGAAAAAAAAAAAAAATTCACCCCAGCTGCCTTGAAAAGAGGCAGGAAATTAATTGCGCATGACATGCCCAAGGGCTGGGAACTGTCATTAAAACAAAGAAACAAAAGAACCCACCCGATCCGGGCTCTGGAATCAAACCGGCGATGCTCCAGCTCATTTCTGGGGCGAGAGGCGGGAGAAGGGGCTGATGGCAGAAGCCTAAGCCTTGGCCGCCGCCGCCGCAGGCGTGTGCGCGCTGTCTCCTCCCACGCACTCGGCTCTGCAGCCGCGACCCCGGGCTGCGGGTCCCACCGCCACCCCCGCCGTCACCGCGTCCTCCTGCCGAGCTGGGCCGCCGCTCGCCCCAGGTGGAGAGCCTCTTTCGCAGCCTCGGCGGCAGCTGCCAACGGTAGCCCCTGCTACGGGGCACGTTTTAGGAGAGACGCGCCTCCTGCGATCTGGAGTCGCCTCGGAGCCCAGACGTTCACCCCAGGGGAAATCCAGAGGGAGGCAACCGTTCCAGGTTGCGCAGGAGGAATGGGCGGAGCCCGGGGCTTGGCAACTTGCTGGGGTGGGATCTGCCTGCCCTGGAAGGGTTCAGACACAAGGTCTGGTTGAGTTGAGGGTCTGTCACCTGAGTGCTCTCAAGAGACCTAGGAGTCCTTCAAAGGGACTCCCAGGTCGGCCGTTGTCCTGCCATCCTGGGTTTAACAAGGCCAGACAGCCAAGCAAAAACAAATAAATGGAAACGCGTAGAGGAAGGGAGAGAGAAAATAAAATGATGAAGGGAGATGGGAGACTAGAGAAAGGTCTTTTTAAAATGGGGAACAGCAGAATCGGGGCTGTGAAAATTTCCTTATTGAAGATAGATCTGAGTCTCTAACAACGGTACTGATCATTCATAACACCCTCTCTTAATATTACCCAGATCCTGACAGAGTTCCGTTTTCTTCCAGAGGGAATGTGAGATACTGGTGGCCGTGGAATAATAAAGAACACAGTGAAGGAGGCCAAGCAAGAAGCAAATTAGTCGAAATCAAAAAGCAATTCAGTTCCTTAGCAACTTACAAGTTTTTTTTTTTTTCTTTCAAGACAGGGTTTCTCTGCGTAGCTTTGAAGCCTGACCTGAAACTCACTTTGTAGACCAGGCTAGCCTCTATTTCACAGAGATCCACCTGCCTCAGCCTCCTTAGTGCTGGGATTAAAGGTGTGCGCTACCACCACCTGGCAAGATTTTCTTAATTAAAAAAAAAAAAAAAGCCTCATTGTTTCCCCTCAAGGACACATTTCACTGGCTCTGCATTTCAAAATTAAAGTCTCCGCAAAGATACTCTTGCTTGTGGCCTTTTCCACTACGTCTACGAGGCAGTAGAGTTTTGAAAGGAAGAGATTACAAAATAAAACAGGTCTTAAGGACAACTTGATCTGCTCTGAAAAATTCAGTGAGTTATTGCATAAAGGGTGTGTGTGTGTGTATGTATGTGTGTGTGTGATAAGCAAATTACTTTATTGAAGGTTAAGAACGTGGACGGATCCTGGTGTCAAACAGCATGAGATGGAATTGTGTCTCATTTTCATTGGGGTCTGAGACCCTAGGCCAGCCATGCAACTCTGGGCTTTGGTTTCTTACCTATAAAACGGCGATTATAACAATACCAAGTTCAGAAGCCTGTAAACCAGTGGTTCACAATCTGTGAGCTGATACTCCTTTGTGAGTGAGCGACTCTTTCATAGGGGTAGCCTAAGACTATCGGAAAACACAGATAATTACATTTACAATTCATAACTAGCAAAATTACAGTTATGAAAGAGCAACGAAACTGATTTTAGGGTTGGGGGTTGCCAGAAAGTCGCTTAGTGTTGTGTCTAGAGGCTTGTTAAGTCCTCCGTGTTAGCTTTGCAGAATTAGTGTCATTGACACCCCACGGGCTGGCACATGCATCAGAGAAGGATGCAGCCAGAGAATGACGGGCGCGGAGAGTCCTGTGCGCTAAGAATGGCAGTGAAAGGCTAGGTGAGGCAGAGGGCCAGTTTGTTGGAGATGCCTGAAAGGCTCCTCAATAGAAAGCGGAGGCAAACAAGACTAATGGGGGAAAATTTGAAAATGATGGCATTTGGGGATAGTTTATGGGAGAAAAAAAATGAATGAATGTGGGGTGGAAGTTATAAAAACAATAAGGAACTCTGAATGGGGAAAGTCAGGTGGAGTCTGGAGGTGAGCAGAGGCAGGAAATGCAGGAGGCGAAGCAAAGCTGCAGGTAAGGGAGGCGTTGGTCAGCCTTTGCTCCCAGCCCTGGCTCTCGTGAACAGAGCAGACCTCTTGCATTCACTGCAGCTCACACCAGTTTGGGTTAGGATTGCAGCAAGCCTAATAGCTAGGCAGAAAGTGTGCTCAAAGATTCTTGTTCAGAATAGAGTTTGAAAGTTTGGATCCACATAGAAACATTGTACCTATTTATGAGGCACAATGTGAGATCTAAATGCATATGGAGCATGTTTAGTGATGGGATCAAGGTAATTCACACATCCACAGCCTCAATAAATGTGTGTGTATGTGTGACTTTATAAATCTTTCCTGCTAGCTGTTTAGAAGTAAACAAGTATGAGCAACCACAGTGACTGAACTGCACCATAGACTGTTAGAAGTTACTCTTAGCCATCTGCTCCCCCTGACACCTGTCAACCATCTTCCCATAATGCTGTTCTACTCTCTACATCAGTCAAATCAAATATTTAGCTTCCACGTTTGATGAGAATATGTAGTATTTATCTTTCTATACATGCCTGGCTTATGTCACTTAATCTAATATCCTGGAAGCTCGCTCATGTTACACTAAGTAGCTATGTAGCAGTTTTATTACTGAATAATCCACTGTGTATGTGTATATATGACATTTTCCTTATCTATTCGTCTGTTGATGGACTTTTAGGCTGATTCCGTATGTTGGCTATTGTAAATAATAACACAATGCACAGGTAGGTGCAGATGTCTATTTAACATACTAGTTTATGTAGTAATATATTGTGTACCCTAATAAAATTTGCCTGAATATCAGAGGTCAGAACAAGCCACTAAATTAAACATAGATGCCAGGCAGTGGTAGCACAAACTTTTAATCCTAGAACTCAGGAGGCAAAGATCCATCTAGATCTCTGTGAGTTCAAAGCCACCCTGGATTACACGAGATTGACTCAGTCTAGGAGAGAAACAGAGCCAGGCAGTGGTGGCACACACCTTTAATCCCAGTACTGGGAAGCACACATGCCTTTAATCCCAGAAGTGATGGCTGGGCAGAGAAAGGTATATAAGGCTCGAGGAGACAGGAACTAGAGTTTTTCAGGCTGAGGAGTCCCAGAGGTAAGAAGTGGCTTGTTCCTTTGTCTCTCTGATCTTCAGGCAAATTTTATTAGGGTACCCAATATATCAACACAAGTTTCCTTCTTTTTGGATGGATACCTAATAGCAGAACCATTGGATCATATGGCAGTCCTCTTTCAAGTTGAGCAAACTTTCTATTGTTTTTATAATTGCATTTCTACTAACAGTATGCAAGAGTTCTCCTTCTGCGCTTCGTCAGCATCTGTTATGTTTTTGTCTTATTGTTAATAGTCAGTTTTAAGTGGCTTTGTATTTCCCTGGTAATTACTGGCATTGAGCATCTTTCATATATTTCCTGGTTATTTATATCTTTTAATAGATGTTGATTCAGAACATTTGGTCAATAGCTGTTATGTTTATAGGAAAAACAAAATTGTAGCCAGGATTACACTAGAAAGACCAACAAAGAGGTGTGTAGCAAAAAAATGGACAGGTCAGTCCTGAGGCCAAATACATTTCTCTACAGCTTTATCAGCTGCTTGCTTGTCTTGTGCCCTTTTAAAAAAGACAATGCTATTATCAATTATAAGAATATCTAAGGAACAAAGTTGCACTTTACATTAAAAACATACTCAAATACGTTGTCAGAAAAGATCAAATACCTTGATTTTGTTTCCTCATAGATTTTTTTTCTTTCTTTCTTTTTTTTTTAGGGAAACATGGTTTTGAGCAAGAACATAAGTAACATTTTAGATTATGCTCCAATTTCTTCATTTTGGGGGGTAGCTCTTTCCTGGTTGACAAGCTCCAAAGAAGGATTTCTTGCTGCTGAAATAATAGGATGTTTCCTACAAGCCTGAAATTGCAGCCAAAATACCTTGGAAAAGATGGGCTCAGTTGCTGGCTAGCATCAGAGCACAAACCTTGCCTGGGAGCCCTATCCAAGATGATAAAGACAGACCCACGTCATACTAGGCTTACAGAGTGTGCTTTTGGCCAGCCAAAGACCAATAACCTAGGTGCTGATGTCACTAGACATGGCATTATCTTTCTGAAATAAGGTTTATATTGTGGTGATGATGCTTCATTAGTTATCTGTGATTTAGAATCAGATTCCAGTTGGGTGTGATGACCAGGTCTTTGATTCTAGTATTCCAGAGGCAGAGGAAGGTGGAGGTGTGAGTTCAAGGCCAGCCTGGTCTACATAACAAGTTCAAGGCCAGCCTGGGCTACACAGTAAGACCCTGGCTCAAAATAAAGAAATAAATTAAAGAACAGAAGTCAGATACCTATCACGTTCTCAAAAGTCGGGCTTCTTTAGTCCTTTTTAATTTTAGTATTTTAGGAGATTATCTGTTCCTACTTAAAAAAAAGGGAAACAGGGCTGGAGAGATGGCTCTGTTGTTAAGAACACTGGCTGCTCTTCCAGAGGGCCTGGGTTCAATTCCCAGCACCCACATGGCAGCTCACAACTGTCTGTAACTCCAGGATCCAACACCTTCATACACACCTTCATACAGGCAAAAGACCAATAAAAGAGTAAATAATTAAAAAATTATTGTTTTTATAAAAAAGGAAACAAAGACTGAGAACTGAGTCATGAAGGAGGAATGAAGGAACCGGAGGAGAAAGTTTTAAAGTGTGTATATGTCTACATGCACATATCTCCAAGGTAGTCATCTTAGCAGAAAAATTGGCTCTTTCCATTTTACTTTCTCCTTGGAGGCAGTCAATGGTAGTAAAAGGGGAAATGTTGCCCAAGCACTAGAGGTAGCAGTCTTGCCTGAGGAGACCAAGTTCTATGAGTCACTACAGTGAGAGATTCTCATGTCTGCATTGAGGTGAAAGCACATGAGTTTTTGCTGAGATCCTGCTGGGTTTTGGGTTTGTTTGTTTTTTAACACAGCCATGTATGAATGTATAAAACGCCTCTGTGTATATGTATATTGTATATACATGTATGCATATACTATACTCGGTTGAAAATGAAACAATTACAACTTGAAATATTAAAGAAATAGATAAAAGGAATTTGTCTGGTTTACAAACTACAGGAAGAACAGCTGAGAGGAAGCTGGAATCAGGAAATGTCATGAAATTGTCACCAGAACCAAGTACTAAAGGACCAAATTTATTTTTAAAAAGGATCTATTTTTAAATTTTGATATAGTTTCAGGACTACAGAAGCAGTAAGGGAACTACTCAGATCTCTCTCTCTCTCTCTCTCTCTCTCTCTCTCTCTCTCTCTCTCTCTCTCTCCTCTCTTTCCAGTATATCCTCTCTTCATAGTACTTTTTCTCCATGTAATCAGGGGTTTAGCTATATTCTATCGACTCCCCAGTATCTCCATCCAGGAAGGAAATAGAATATATGGTTATGGAGACTCAGAGGGAAGACTGGAGTGGGAAGATTAAATGGGGAGAGGGAGAGAAAAGAGGATACAGGAGAGAATACAGTAAGGGACACTAACACTAAGGGCCATTTGAGGCGTCATATAGAAACCTACTAGTAGAAGATTCTTAAAATACATACATGTATGAAAGAAATCTAAATGGAGTCACCCAATACTAGGGGAGACAAAGCCCCAATTAGACACTTTCACCACCAAGTGACTTCCAGTGCCAGGACTGGGCTACATCTAATTGAGTTGTTGGCCAAAAGGGCCCCATGGAAACGCCCAAACAACTCAGGTTATTGTCAAGGCTATGATTGCTCTCCATTAACTGATTGTAAGCCCCTATTGTTGAAGACAACACTTACACAACTCATTAAATACAGAGAAGCCAAGCGGATGTCTTGACTTTTACTGACTAGTTTTCATGGTTCTAGAAGGTACTCTGCATGCTACCAGAGGAGAAAGGGAGCCACCCCGCTAGCTACAAACCCTGTGATTTACAATGGTGACCTGCCTCCATGACACACTGGTGCAATACTGGCCCAAATGTTGTATGAGTAAACAACCACTATCTGATTGGACTTGAGGCCACCCCATGAGATGGAACCCATGCCTGACACTGCTAGGGTGGCCAAGAACCCGAGATGAGATGGGCCAAGGGGATAGGGGAAGACCAAATGCTATTCTTATGTTAAAGGAACATAGCAATGAAATGACTCCTAATGACATTCTGCTGTACCTGTAGATCAGTGACTTAGCTTCCTCCTGCAATAGATGGGAAGTGACACAGAGACCCAACACTGGACAATGTGCAGAGTGAGACACTTTGGAACACTCAGTCCTAAATGGAATGTCTTCATCAAACTCCTTCCCTTGGGGCTCAGAGAACTATGTGGACAAAGAGGCAGAAAGAAGAGCCAGCGGGGATAGATGCTGCCAAAGAAACAGACACAAACACAACAGGGCTATTGCACATAGGAACGCACAGAGACTGTGGCAGCATGCACAGAGCATGCATAGGTCCAAGCCAGAGAACATCCCAGTGCTGAGAAGGGGAAGTGGACATGAGCTCTTGCCCCTAAACAAAAAGCTATCTACAACTGAAAACTGCTTGCAAAGGAAAAGGAAAAATTAGTTTTCTCCAGTGAACCCTCACTGAGTAATAAACCTCACTTAAGGATAGGCCCATGCTCATAGTAGATGATAGATTTTTTTGTCTTATATGTGCATGTTTCTTATGCTTTTTCTTTTAAAATTTTGATTTGTTTCTGTTTGTCTGAGAGAGAGAGAGAGAGAGAGAGGAGAGAGAGAGAGAGAGAGAGAGAGAGAGAGAGAGAGAGGAGACAGAGACAGAGAGAGACAGAGGGCATGAAGTTGGATATATGGAGATGTGGGGAGGTGAGGAGGATCTGGGAGGAGTTGAGGGAGGGGAAATGGTGATCAGAATATATTGAGTGAAAAAATGTATTTAAAAAAAGTGAAAAAAACCAGTAAAAGTGGATTGCTGTGATGGGCATAACAATAACCAGAAAGAATTCATGTAAGTAGTATATCATACATAAAGACTTTTAAATACTGTGGTGATATTGTGTCCTCCATTATTGTGCACCCTAATAAACTTATCTGGGGTCAGAGAACAGAACAGTCATTAGATAGACATAGAGGCCAGAAAATGTGGCACACATGCTTTTAATCCTAGCATTCCGGAGGCAGAGATCCATCCAGATTTCTGTGTATTTAAAGCCACACTTGGAAACAGCCAGGCATGGTGACACATGCCTTTAATTCCAGAAAGTGGTGGCAGGAAGCAGAAAGGTGTATAAGGTGTGAGGACCAGAAACTAAGCTCTTTCAGCAGTTCAGCTGAGATCCATTCAGTTCAGCTGAGATCCATTCGCAGAGGCTTCCAGTTTGAGGAAACAAGATCAGCTGAGGAATTGGGGAGATGAGGTTAGCTGTGGCTTGTTCTGTTTCTGTGATCTTTCAGCGTTCACCCCAATACCTGGCTCCGGGTTTGTTTTTATTAGTAAGACTTTTTAAGATTCATGTTACAAAATACTGTGGCTATAATCAGTGATTTGACACACACTGCCAGGATTGAACACCAACAGCGCCAGTGTACTTAGAGCATAACCCACAACTCAGGGTAGCCACTGCAGAGGGAAGTTTCTCTGTGTCCCATCCAGCCCCGGAGTTGGGACGAATCTCTTTTTAAGTTCTCTCAGGTTTTAGGTGGAAACTCTTGCCCCACATTGGGCCTCCTCTCCTTTTAGGAGGTCACATCAGCCACTGTGCAAGGAGCAACAAGATTCCAGCAGACTGGTAATGCCATGTGGCCATGTGGCAACATATAGATTAATAGGAATGGGTTACTTTAAGATGAAAGAGCTAGCTAGCAAGAAGCTGAAGCCATAGGCCATGTAGTTTGTATTAATATAAGCCTCTGAGTAATTATTTTACAAGTGGCTGTGGGACCTTGGGTGAGAGAGATTCGTTCAGACTGCTGGGCAAGGCAGGACCGGAGAAACTTCCGGCTACAACCACTGCCCTGAATGATGGACTCAGACATGATTTTAACAGTCCAAGAATCTAGACAACAGAAAAAAAAACCCTCAAAATTTCACTTTGTAAATTATGAGTCATGACAAAATTGATAAAAGTAGACTATAACTTTCCTTGCTTATGACTACTGATGCAAAATTTTTAAGTAAGTTATCAGCCAACATAATCCATAAAGCATGACATGATATATCACAATGTATTATCTTCTAATTCTATGAGTAATAAAGATAACTCGGCATTATCTGCCAGTGCAATTAACAATCTAAGCTTCTTGTCCTGGTTTCATTGCTGCTGCTGTCGTAAAACACTGCTCTGAGAAGCAAGTAGGGAAGAGGGGGCTGCCTCGGCTTTCACTTTCAGGTGACGGCTCATTATGGTAAGGAAGTCAGGACAGGAGCGTGAAGCCTCACAGCCACGGTCCAGAGCAGAGCGAGAATGAACACATGAATCCTTGCTTGTTTGCTCCCAGAAGCCTTCTTCTCTTTCATACTGTTCATCTCTCTCTCTCTCTCTCTCTCTCTCTCTCTCTCTCTCTCTCTCTCTCTCTCTCTCTCACACACACACACACACACACACACACACACACACACACACACAGCCTAAGCGTAAGGAATAGTATATCCCATAGTGGGCTGGATCTTTCTATGTCAAATAACAGTCAACACAATCCCCACAGACGTGCCCATAGGCCAAATCAATGTAAGACTTCCGCTCCGTGTGATTCTAGGCTGTGTCAAGTTGACAAAACTAAGCATCATGCTACCAAAAAGAAAGTCATATGCTACTATCTCCACAGATTTTGCAAAAGTATTATCTAAGTTTTTACTGTAGCTCTTATTAAATATATTAAAGTTTTAACAACAACAAAAAAGATTTTAAAAAAATTTCTGAGGATGGTAGGATATGCACATTTCTACAGAAAACATCTTACATTCTGTTAAGTGGAGAGAAAATAATTTATTTTTCATTATCAATAACAGAGACCAAGAATAAGACTTAAATATAATTTTCATTATTATTAAAATATGATACTCTTCTCCAGGAGCTGGTGGTGCATGCCTTTAATCCCAGCACTCAGGAGGCAGAGGCAGGTGGATCTCTGTGAGTTTGCGGCCAGCCTGGTCTACAAAGGGAGTTCCAGGATAGCCACGGCTGTTACACAGAGAAACCCTGTCTCAGGAAAAAAAAAAAAAAGTGATACTCTTCTATGGATACCAGCCCCAAAACCGGGAAGAAAAAGCAATTAAATGTTGTTAGAGATAGCATTTGCTCATTGCATTGTTTTCTCTGTCTGGGTACATAGGAAGGCTGTGTCTGCCTGTGGATGGGATAACATGACTAAGTCACAGACAACAGCATTTTCCTGATGTGGATATCACAAATATCCTGCAGAATTTCCGTATTTTCCTCCCACTTGCAAAGGAGACCTATTCCTGATCACAGAAGGTTAACACATAGCTCCTCTTGTCTTCTCTTTGGACAGAGACCTGTCTGGTCCTTGAAAAGTTACAAACACAAGCGAGCTGAGTGTTCACTGTGACTGTAGCCATAGCCTCAGTGTACACACCTGAGGAGTAGTCCACATCATTGCTATTACCAAAAACCACATGCTGAGTAGTTTATACATGGATTTCTTACCATTTTAGAGGCTGGAATTTCAAAATCAAAGTGCCAGGAGTGTGTCTGGAGAGGGCTTCCTGTTTTGCTCATAGATAGTGCCATTTCACGCATGCTCACATTATTGAAGGGCTGAGTATCCCCGGAGTCTCTTTGATAAGGGAACCTAATACTTTCCATGAGTTCTTTATTGCAAGATATGAGCATACTCTTTTGTAAATAATTTATTGAACGTTTGCTCTAAACAGAGCTGGTGGAAGGTGATGCAAACTGGAGCCTTCACATGAGAAGTGACAAGTGAGAACTAACTTCACTCTAGATCTAGAAGTTCCCTGTGCAATGCAGCCGTCCCTTGGCTGCATGCAAAGTGCCTAAGCTGAAAAGAAGTGCAAATATACAATACACCCTGGGTTTAAAGAGAGTGCAAAGCAAAGAGAATATAAAATATCTCATTATTTTATGCTTATAATATGTAGGAATAGCAATGTTTCTCTACATTTGGTTAAGCAAATCTATTAATTTATTTTAAAATGTATTATTATTATTACTGTGTGTGCACGCATGAAAGTGGGGAAATGGGTCAGGAAAGGGTGATGGGTGGTGAATATGATCAAAGTGCATTTGAACAAGTGTGTCATTGTGAAACCCATTGCTTTGTACCGTGAATAGACACTTAAAACCTCAGGATAAGCAAAATTAGCTGAATTATACACAAGAACAGGGGGGAAATACAATAAAATGATAGGAATATAGTACAGAGATAAAATTTTGGCGATAATTAAAGCAAACAAGAATGACCTCCACAAGCCTGCAGCATAAAGTCTTGGGGTCGGTCACAAAAGTGGGAAAAAATGAGCCCTTCAGGAAGCTTGTAGCATAGGGAGGCAAATGCTCAAGTAGTACTGGCAGCAACACAGACTGACTGCGGATGCTCCAAGTTAAGGCATCTCAGTAGATGAAGGAAGGACACACAACACTCTTCCCGGCAGCTCGAGCCACCCCTCCTAGCACAAGGGATGTAAATACGTTTTAAATAGTCTTACACTGGTTTATTTTTATTTGATTTTATTTTTGGATACAGCCTATCTGTTGCCTAAATTGACCTGCAACTCGCAGCTCTCCCACTGTCTCAGCCTCCAGAGTCTGGGACTGCGGGAACACTCCACCATGCTCAGCTCTCTTAGGCCTGTCCTTATTCAGCCCCTTCTCACCCCCATTCTCCTCTCCAGCTTTAACTCTCCTTTCCTAGCCCTTGGAGCCCCTGTTCAATGGAAAGTTGAAGAAACACCCATCGTCACCCACTTGTCTAATGTCACCGCTGGTTTTCCTTTGATTTTTCTCCTTGACTTCCAAAGCCAGCCTACTGGTAGTCACTTGTCATTTTCTGAACCCCCCTTTTGATCCTCCCTCAGCTGGCCAAATAAAGGGGCAGATGCTGTTTTATTTCCCACCTTAGCTCCCGGGACATTCATTTGCTGCTGATGGAACATATGGCAGAGGCCCACCCTTCTGCCCGCCTCCTGCTGGATCTTTCACCTGCCTCTCCCCACTTCCGCTCAAACTTCCCTCTGTGACCTCAGCAGCTGTCTCACAGGCCTCTCCATTGCCCCACCTCCCCTTTCCCCAGTGACGAGGCATCTCCTCTGTAACCAGGACCCTACCTTTCAGCTCCTTGGTTTTCTCAGTGCCAGCGAGCTTCCATGTCTTAGTTACCCAACAGATAAGCACCTTTTCAACCTCACCTTTGTTTCTGTTTAACATTTCACACCACGTGTTTTCCTAATGTGTTTACCAACCCTTCTCTGGTCCACACGAACCATGTCTTAGTATTAACATATTATTTTAGATTTTTTTTCCTACAGATTTTGATTCTTGAGTCATTTTCTTTGAATTTCATAGGTTTCTCCCTACAATCCGAGTCTTGGAAGCTGATGGTTACAAATGTGTGGTAAGGTAAGAGGGAGCAACATTTCCTTCTTGTATAATTATTATTTCTAACGTTTTTCTCAATAGTTCGATAGACTTCTTGATAATCCTTTTCTCATGACTCTCACCTAACCTCGATGGGAACACATGTGCCTTCCCTTCTCTTAAGTCTTATTGCACTAATTATATCAGTTTTTTAAAAAATATAAATCCTATATCAGTGTCCTCTAGAGAAATAGAGTCAAACAGGCTGAGCTATAGGTACATAGATCTACACAGATGTATGTAAAGAGATGGAACACGAGACATGACTCTGCAGGTAGAGAAGTCCCATGACCTACAACCTGTAATCTGGAGGCCCAAAGCTGGTGGTGTGTGTGGTTTTGATATAAGCCCCAAGGCCCAAAGACAAGGAGATCAATGTCCAATGGCAGCAGAATACTCCACTTGAGTAAGGAGAAAAAAATGAGCCTTTCTGCTGCCTTTTGGTTGTATTTAGGCCCTCAAGGGATTTAATGCCACCTTCCCACAGTGTGAGGATGTATCTGTTTTTACTCTGATTCAAATGCCAGGATCCTTTAGAAACATCCCTACCATCAACATATCCAGAAATAATGTTTTAGAAACTGTCTGAGTGTAACTTAACCTAGTTAAGTTGACACAGAAAATTAACCATTACACAGCCTAAGTCATCTCTTGATTATTCCATGCCCATTAGTCATTGCTTACTTGAGTACCCAGTGAATAAAGGATCCTTAAGCCCAGCTTGAGCTTCTTGATTGTCAGAGAAGAATCCTTTTTTTGGGTGGCCAGGTCAGGTCATAGCTTAGGTTACAGGGATTACTGATCCAGCCAGGGTTAGATGACTCTCTCTTGATCTGTCATTGTGACTAAAGAGGTACAGTCAGCACTGGTAGAGGACTGTTGTGAGGTGTTCACTGGAGAAGACCACTCAGGCACGGGTTCAAGCAATAGAAAGTCTTTATTAGCAGGCCAGTGACTACACTGGGTGTTCAGGACCTGAGTGCAGTTCAGAGCCTTTCTCAGGGTGGGCTTTTAAGCATGAAAACCATATCCTGAGATGACACACCCTGTTATAAAGAACAGTTATCCAAAAGTGGAACTACAGAAGCCAAAAAGCAAGATTAGTACATTCAGGGACTTCCCCAGAACTGTGGACTTTGATGGATTAGATCTTTGTTCTCTTTTTGGCAAGTGGTGTTGCCTACATGTTGGGTTCCAAGGCCTGAATGGTACCTCCGTCATGCCATCAGTTGTGCTAAGGTCTGGGGGCCTGTTACATGATAGACACCATTTTTCCATGAAGGTATGTAATAAAAAAGAAATCTGTAAGCATTGCAGCTTGGATGGAAAGATATCCTGGCAGTCCTGGGCCAAGGAATATCACAAAGTTACTGTAAGCATAACATCTTACAACTTTGCTCCAGGAGAAGGTTTCCCCAGTGCAAGTGAGACAACTCTGCTCTGGGAGGGGCGGGTTTCTCCAGAGAAGTGTTACAGCTCTGCTCCGCTAGGGAAAAGTTTCCCTGGCCAAAGTGTTACAGCTCTGTTCCCATTCTCTTCTGCTCCTGTGAAAGTTGTTACAGCTGGGCTCTGATGAAAAGTGTTACCCTGTCTAATAAACCTTACTGAAGAGATTCACTGGGAAGGAAGAATCCAGAAGGGTGGCTGCCTCTAAGATGAAAAGCAGAAGCCAACTGAACAGAGTACAGAGCTTGTATAGTTTCTTAGGAGAGGGTGACAGAGCTTTCCAGGGTGGCTTGAGATTGGTGGAATTTTGTGGCATGATTCTGGGGCAAGCTCAGGAATTGGTGGGATTCCATGCTCAGGGATCGATGGGATTTCAAGCCCTGGTCCTGGAGTCAAGTTAGATTCAGGGCATTTTTTCTTGACTCTTTTCACCCTACAAAATCTACAAGAAAGGACCATACATTCCATTTTTTTAGTTATTTCCTACACAAACAGCACAATGCTAGATATTATATATTTATGTCTTCAATAATTTTTTTATAAACAGATAGTCTCTGCTTTATTTTGTTATTTAAATCCAATTTACAAATGTTTCTTTTTTTAAAAAAAAAATCATGTTTATCATGGTTCTCTATGGATTTTGTTTTTGTTCTTCCCAGCAACAGCCCCACCCATGTTGGTCTGGCTTTTGAGACTCAATGAAAGGGGTAATTTTGTGGGATTATTTATATTCCTACTGGGATCCCCCCACCCACCCACTTTCTGGGGAAATCAAACAGAAGTCTATGCTTCCTTAAATATCCTCTGCTTGGAAAAGCCTGTGTGCCGGAGATAATGAAACTGTCATAGAGAGAGAAGCAGCCAGCTTTACTGACGGGTGCCTGTTTTTCCTATTGCTCTTTGTGAGAGGAATGCAGTCTGCTTGTGCCGTCATAATGAAATACTACACGAATAATTTATAACAACACAAATCTATTTCTTACAGCTGGAGTCTGAGAAATGCAGGACCACCAGCAGGCTCAGTACCTGCCAAGGGCTGCTGTGTTGCTAAGATGACCCAGTGTTGCTGCTTCCTCTAGAAGGGGCCATTATGGGATGGAAGAGAATGAAGGGTAAATGGTTCAAATGCTGTGTGAAGCCTTTTTTTTTTTAAATTCCTTAATCCTATTTATGAGGAAAGTTTCTTTGTGATATTATTTTTCTCAATACTACCTACTGCTCCAGATGTTAAGTCTCTACATGGATTTTGGAAGGCGTATATACATTGAAACTGTACCGAGTGACAATGTGTTCCCTCATGTTGCTCAAATAAACTTAGGCTGTTCACCTGTCACTTGCAAAGGAATACTAAATGAATCAGCCCACCCCAGGAAGTTCTGGAGTCTAAAACTCAGTAACACTGGGACCTATAAACACACTCAAGAAACAAATGAAATACAGAACCTGAGACAAAGAAAAAAAAAAAAAAAAACAGGAAGATGTGAGTCAGGCAGCACCAGAGGTGGCTCAGGGGGTAAGAATGGGATGGGAGCCATCCCAGACCATGCATTCTCAACGAGCTCTACCAAACCCGAGTACTCTCTCTTTTCTAAAGGTTGCTAAGAAAAATGAGAATCAAGGGTCAGCTTAGTTCCATGTCACTGGTGCCGGCTCAGCGGTAGACAGTTCTTAGCATGTCTACAATGTCATGGAGTCTGCAACCCAAAACACAAAATCCAAAAAACAAACAAACAAAAACACCAACCAGCAATAACATTCCCCTAAAAAAATAGATAAGCGTGGAATCACAGTAATCAGGATTTCATTTGACAAAAGCATTCCTTTTAGGAATTGGGTCTGAAAAGGCCAAAGCCATCTTAAAATAGTATTTTCCACAAGCATTCACTACTTTTTTATAATGACTATTAAAACCTAAATGATATTGTAGGTCCAAAAAAAATTTTCAAAAGGACAGTCAAAGACAGCTGAACATGTAATGGACCGCATTGGCTGAGGAACTTAGGCTACACAGAACTAACCCCGGAAGAAAAAGTTCCATGGCTCTTGACAAATTTAGTGTCATTGGGATGATGTGCTGGGGTTTAGGTTAGGAGATAATCAATCTGTGATGATAGACCTAGGAGGCACACACCATATCTAATTACTTAGCTGTTAAGACACACACACACACACACACACACACACACACACACACACACACACACACACACACACACACACAAGCTTTCTCACTCTGCATTTTCATTTTGAAAACATAATTTCATAAGCTTAATTTCCTAACTGGGTTTAACTGGATCAGTGTCAAGCAGTCAGCTCTAGAATGTCAATATTTCCTGAGTTCACCTTGTGATTACCATAGCTACCAAGGACCTTAGTGCTCTGACCTCTGGAATGGAGGGGTGAAGGCTCTGGTTGAAGCTTTAGTTAGCAAATCCTTTCCATTTAAAAGCCATAAGCTCCTTGTCCCTGTCAGCAAGCAACCAGAAGGGGCCTTGTCGACAGATCCCATTAGAAGGGGCACTATTGGGAGCAGAGAGCTGGGAAGAGCCCTGAGAGTGTGTGCTATAATTAACTCTGACACGCATATGCATATGTTCAAGTACAGTGGGTGGATGACATACGTACATGCAGATGCCTTGATCAGCTGAAACTGAGCAGTCTTGCATACAACAGAGTGCAGGAAAAAAAAAACCTGATACTGTTTCTTGGAAATTGTGTAATTGTGGTTCAGAAGAAAGAGGATATCCAGTCCAACTCACAGCAGAACCTACCACCGTTAATACATGAACCATGTTTTGAAGAGTTGTTCATGAAATGGATCAATGTATGACCATGATGTAATAGTATTAGTCATGCAACCTATCTACTGAAAGTTAAGGTTTGGGAGGGCTCAAGGCTTGTACACAAGAAGAGTGAAATGATTTATCACAAAAGGGACACAACACAAAGCTCTCTAATCTTATCACTTGCATAGTTGACAAGTAAACCAAATTACTACATCTGTAAACTGGAGTCAGAGAAGAGTCTTGCTGAAGAAATCAATTCACTTTCAAGGTTGCTTGAAAAATAGTGACAGGGATATAAATCTTATAAAGTAGGAAACTTTGTACTTTCAATGGGATGAGCACATTGAACTTGAGGACTAGATTGGAAATGAGTATTTCTTTCTGTGATCTAAAGTAACGTAGTGAACTGCTAATTTCATTATGTCATTTGCAGATTATGATTCAGTGTGTTAATTTTATATTGGTGATAAGCTTTACCTTCATCGTACTTTGCACTATAATTGATGGGAGTGTATTTGTATCCCCATCCAAATCTCCCATTGCTGATCTCTTTCAGCTGCAACCTCAGCTATGCCAATCGTGAACCGAACTTGAGAAATGCTGTAAAGAATGTTACGAATGGCGTTCATTCCAAACAGCAGGGAAAGCCTGGAGCGATTAGTTTGTAGTAAGCACCAGGAAGGCAGCCTCTGGATCCTGGAGCTTTGCCTTCCATTTATTCTGGTCTCTGTACACGATCTGCCATTGGTTGTCTTGCTGACATCTTCATGTGGCCTGCTTTTCCAACACTTATTTTGCTTTTTCCAAACAGTTTCCCATGCCCATTTTCTCTGTATAGGTTGACATCACTGGTCGTAACTTCCACAGAGGTTGTGGTGACTAAAATCAACCAGCAACAGATGGTCACTCACTGTAGTAGTCTGAGTTGGCTCAAGATAACATAACTTCCACATATGTTAGAGAGTATGTCTTGATTTTATAAAGAAAATGGGGCTCATGCAAATATGGAGAGAGCTGGAGAATAATAATTTGAATGGCTGAGATCAGAGAATCAGGAAACAGTTGCAGTGAGGAAACACAGGACCAAGGAAAGAATGATGCATTTAGGGGAAAGTTTTCAATCTGATGTGGCTGCTAGGTAAGAGCTTGTAAAATAGCATGGGATCGCTTAGCCTAGGAGACAGCAATGGCATTCCCAAATTGTAGCAGGAATCTTAGAGAGTCTTATTAATAAAATCAAACCCGGGGCCAGTTATTGGGGTGAAATGCTGGATGGTCAGAGAGACAGAACAAGCCACAGCTAACCTCACCTGGCCAACTTCTCAGCTGGTCTTGTTCCCTCAGATTGGAAGCCTCTGTGTCCTCATATCCGAATGGCTCTCAGCTGAACTGTGCTGCTAGAAGCCGGAAAGCTTAACCAGCCAAATGCTTCTAGTTTCTGGTCCTCACGCCTTATAAACCTTTCTGCTTTCTACCACCACTCCCTGGGATTAAAGGCTCTTCGCTTTCTGGGATTAAAGGTGTGTGTCACCATGCCTGGCCGTTTCCAATGTAGCCTTGAACTCACAGAGATCCAGAGGGATTTCTACCTCTGGAGTGCTAGGATTAAAGGTGTGAGTGCCACCATTTTCTAGCCTTTGTATCCAGTGGCTGTTCTGTCTCTGACCCCAGATAAGTTTATTAGGGTGCACAATATTTTGGGGAACACAATACCACCACACCAAATCTCATTTATTTAACACCTGTCTTTTAAACCTCACTTGAGTAATCAATATTGGAAAACTCTAACCCAGAGCCATGCATGGACAGAGATTCTAGGAACACATTTCCCTGGTCCAAAGGCAAATATCAAGCCAATGCTAAAGTAACAGCAATCTATCTCTCTTTGGAATTTTGGCATTTACTCTATTTCTTTGGACAATATTTAACTCATGAATAATAATTAAAGAAATAACATCATGCTTTTCCTTTACATAATGCAGCCAACTTTTAACAACAAAAGTTTTAAACACTCCCTTTCCCTAGGAAGAGACTCTAAGTCCCATACATTGTTTTAAGGATGTCTAGACAATTTCTAGCCTTCTTTAGTTATGCTCCACTATGTCTGTGAAATCCTTTGATACAAATACCAAATATGTGAGTGACATATGATTATAATGTGTTAGATGATGTGAGATTGAAGATAGGAAAAAGAAAAGAATAATTCACAAATGTATGCAAATACAAACCAAAACAGCAAAGAAAATGAACACAGTCATTATTTTGACACCTGATGATTTGGTTATAGAATTTTTATCTTTCTTACCCTTTTCTTGGTTGCTTGTCCTCAGAAAGTGGTTCAGTCGCCTGAGCTCTTTACCTAGCAAATGTCCTTCTTGGAGGACCCTGGTCATCAACAGTCCTGCCTGTATTAGATTTCTATAGCTTTCCATCATCTTTTGCCATACAGAGATATTAAAAGGTATTCAAATGAATAAAGTTCTAGTCTGATTTCCTTAACTCCTGTTTTTTAGTAGAAGACTAATTTCTTTCTATAATCATGATGACTCTCCTTGTTTTACAGTTGATTTGGTGACAGGAGCTGCCCATAGTAGTCAGATGGCAATGTAGTATTTTATTCATGGTAATTATTGTTATGTTCATGGATGTGAAGAGGTTAGGTGGCACATGAACATAATCTCAGTAGTTAGGAGGCAAGAAGACCAAAATTTTGAGGTGGGTCCCAAAGACAACAAGATTCTCTTTCAAGCAAGAAAGACAGCCAACCAGAAGCCTAGCCAGCCATCCAGCCAGCAAACAAACAAAAAGTAGCAAACCAAATTGCAAGAATGAGAATTAAGTTTAAAAAATGTCTTTCTCTTATTTTTTGAGAATTTCATACATGAGCACTGTATTTATATAATTTCCATCCTTCCCTTCCCTCTCAATTCCTCCCATGTCCCCTGACTCCTCAAATTCATGACTTCTTATTCTTAATTATCAGAAACATATTTATAAGTACAATCTGCTGAGTTCAGTTAGTATTGCTCATATGTATATGTGTTTATGACTGATTACTTGAGATTGTATAGTCTATCATGAGGCTCTTCTTTGGAGAAGGCTGCTTCTCCTAGTACAGTGTTTTTAGTGGGTTCTTTGGTGTAGAATGAGATGAGCTATTTCATTTTCACAGTGAGGTTCCAAAATCCATTCATCTGTATATGGGTGAAATCATGTCTCAATAACAATAGACTAACTGATGATTCAAAGAACAAGTGTCATCCTGATGGTGATGGTTTCTGTAAGCCTTGTGTTGTCAAAAGGTTGTGTAGGGTGAAAGCTGGGCAGCTGCTTAAGGATGATGGGAAATATTGTAAGCCAAGTGAACTCTGAGGGCATGAGCTTACCCTGACGTTGATTCATGGTAAATTTGTTTTCTTGGTTGAAGACAATATCTGTATGGAATAATCACACTGTGAATAAGGAGTTCTGTGGCTCCACAGATGATGGTTCTATCCAAACCACTCAAGTAATTTATATACATATTCATAAATGTTTGTTCCCTTAAGAACAAATTGTGACCACGCCACTCCCGACCCCAAACAGCTGCCTGGTCTTCCCTCAGAAAGTGCCATGCTGAAAAAATAAGTATTCATCTTTGCTTTTGTCAGTTTCCTGCACACACTATCAGATTGACACACACATCCCAGGAAAGCTTTGCCATTTCCCTGAGCCTCATCTCAGTGGGAAGACTTTGACACCTCCCTGGTGGGTCTGAGGCTATGGTCTTTGAAATAGCCACATCCATGTCAAATAATGCACATTCTCCCAGGACTTCACTTACTCAAGGCTTTCTTGTTCCCTACAGTAAAATCTCCTGACTAAAAGAAGTCTAGGCCCAGACAGATTCACTGAATAATTCTACAAGACCTTTGAAGGGAAGAATTAGCATCAAATCCTCCTCAAATTATTCTATATAAGGGAAAAGAAATGAATGCTTCCAAACTCTTTCTTTTATGTGTGTGTGATTCTAGCCCTGCCCTGATACCAAACCAGATTTTAAAAAAAACCAACATAGAAAATGATAACCTATTACTTTGATACACATAGACATAAAAATTCTCAATGAAATACTTGCAAATCACATTTAGACACACAAAAAACATTAGTTGCCATGATCATATTGGCTTCATTTCTGATATTTAGAATGATTTGGAAGAGATAAATCAATAAACAAAATAATTGACACAGATGAGTCAATAAATATAATAATCACATAAATGGATTCCGGGACAGAAATTACATTGTTGTCTCAATAGATGTAGAAAAGGCTTTTGACAAATCCAGTATATTTTCATAATAAAATTCCCAGAGGCTAAGAATACAAGGAACATCTTTTAACATAACAAAAGCTATTTACTATAAATATATAGACAACATTACAATAAATGGAGAAAAATTCAAAGCATTTCCACTAAGATCAAGAACAACAACAATAAAAAACTATCCATTCTCTCTACTTCTATTTCATATAGCACTTGAAGTCTTATTTAGAGCAATAAAAAGAAAAGGCGAATACAAATAGAAAAGGAAGAAGTTAAGTTTCCTTGTTTATAGATGAGATTTTTCTATATGTAAGCAAGTCCAACAACTGCATCAGAGAACTTTTATAATTGATCATTTCAGCAGAGTGGCAAGATGCTAAATTAACACACATAATTCAGAAGCTGTCTTATATGCTAGTGACTAACACACCAAGAAAGAAACCAGGGGTACAATTCTGTTCACAGTAACCTCAAAAAAGTACCTTGGAATAAACCTGACAGAGTAAGTGAAAGACTTATGCAATAAAGGCTTTAAAATACCAAGGCAAGAAATAAAGATACCAGAATATAACAAGACTGTCTTTGCTCATGGACTAGAGGAATTAATATTGTGAAAAAGGCCACTCTACCAAAAGCAATCTACAGACTCAATGCAATCTCAATCAAAATTCCAATGTCATTCTTCACAAGGAAAAACAAACCAAATTCATATGGAACCATAGAAAATTTCAGGTAGCTACAGTAATCTTGAGCAAAATGAGTAACACTAGGGGGAATCACTATGCCCGATTTCAAGTTATACTACAGAGATAAAGTAATAAGAAGAGCATGACACTGGCAGAAAGACAAGCACATAAATCAATGGGATAGAATAGGGGGCTGAGGTGTAAGCCTACATAGCTGTACCCACCCCTCCCCTTTTTTACAAAAAAACAAAAATGGCAAAAATACATGCTGGAAAAGACTACTTCTACAACAAAAGGTGCTGGAAACATTGGATATTTATGCTTGGGAGAAGGAAACTAGCTCTATATCCCTCCCTGTGTGCAAAACACATCTTCAAGTGCATCGAAGACCTCCACACAAGACCTGAAGTTATTAAACTGCTAGAAGAAAATGATGGAAATTGCTTCATGATAAGGCCTCAGGTAAGGACTTCCTGAACAGAATTCGCTTGCTCAGAAATAGTGCCAACAAGTGACAAATGAGCCATCATGAAACTAAAAACCTCTGCACAGCAAAGGAAGCAATTAGCTGAAGAGACATGCTACAATGTAGAAAATCTTTGCCAAATATACATCTGGTGAATGATTAATACCTAGAATATATAAGGAACTTAAAAAACTAAATACTAAGAAAACAAACTATCCAACGAAAATTCAGGCCAAATTTCTACCAATAAGATATCCCTCCTTCCCTCCCTGCCCACCTGATCCTCCTGTTCCCACCCCCCTCATCTCCCAGTCCACCTGAGAAATCTATTCTATTTCCCTTCCCAGGAAGATCTATGTGTCTCCCCCACACACTTGGGCCCTTCTCATTACTTAGCTTCTCTGGGTCTGTGGATTGTAGCATGGTTATCCTTTACTTTACAGCTAATATCCACTTATACGTGAGTACACACCATGTTTATCTTTCTGGGTTTGGGTTACCTCACTCAAGATGATTTTTTCTAGTTATATACATTTGCCTGCAAATTTCATGATGACTATCTTTTTAAACAGCTGAGTAATATTCCATTGTGTATGTGTACCACATTTTCTTTATCCATTCTTCAGTTGAGGGACATCTAGGTTGTTTCCAGTTTCTGGCTATTATGAATAGAGCTGCTATGAACATAGTTGAGCAAGTGTCTTTGTGGTAGGATAGAGTATCTTTTGGGTATATGCCATGGAGTGATATAACTGGGTTTTCAGGTAGGTCGATTCTCAATTTTCTGAAAAACCACTGTATTTATTTTCAAAGTGGCTGTACAAGTTTGCACTACCACCAGCCATGGAGGAGTGTTCACCTTGCTCCACATCCTTGCCAGCAAGAACTGTGACTTTTGTTTTGGACCTTAGCCATTTTGACAGGGATAAAATGGAATCTCAAAGTAGTTTTGATTTGCATTTCTCTGATGGCTAAGGATGTTGAACATTTCTTTAAGTGTTTCTCAGCCATTTGAGATTCCTCTGTTGAGAATTCTGCTTAGAGCTGTACCCCAAACCTAGTGCAATAAAGCTCCCTGGAATCTACATAGGTGACCCTAGAGGAAACTTTTAGTACTGGGGATACTAAGCCTGAACTGGCCATCTTCTGTAGCCAGGCAAGTCTTCCAGGGAAGGGACTGGAACACCAACCCAGCCACAAAACCTCTGACCTACAATTTGTTCAACCTACAAGATGTGCTGGGGTGAAGGTAGCTCAGTCAGACATTAGGCAGAGTTCTGGGAATCCTGCAGAAGAGGGGGAGGAAGGACTGTAGGAGCCAGAGGAGTCAAAGATATCACAAGAACATGGCCCACAGACTCAATTAACAGGGATAATAAGGGTTTACAGAGACTGATCCAACAATCAGAAAGTCTGTATAGATCTGAGCTAGCTGAATATGTGTTATGGTTATGTAGCTTGGTGTTCTTGTGGGACTCCTAACAGTGGGAGCTGTGGCTGTCTCTGACTCTTTTCTCTGCCTTTGGGACCCTTTTCCTCCTACTTGGTTGCCTCATCCAGCACCGATATGAGGGGATGTGCCTAGTCTTATTGTAACTTGCTATGCCGTGTTTGTTTGACATCCCTGGGAGGCCTGCTCTTTACTGAAGGGAAATGGAGGAGGAGTAGATCTGCTGGAGAAGAGAGAGGAAGGGAGAAATTAGGAGGAGAGGAAGGACCAGGAGTATAGGAGGGAGGGGAAACTGTGGTCAGGATGTAATATGTGAGAGAAGAATCAATCAATCAATCAATATTAAAAAAGGAAAGGAAATTCAGGCTAAGGACTAAATAGAGTTTTCAAAGTAAGACATACAAGTGGCCAGTAAGTATTTTTTAATGTGTTCATGGGCTTGGAGAGATTGCTCAGTGGTTAGGAGCACTTAACACTCTTTCAGAGAACTAGAGTTTGGTTCCCACACCCACACTGTGTGGCTCACAACTGCCTGTAACTACAGGTCCAGGGGATCTGATGTTCTCTTCTGGCTTCCTCTCTCTCTCTCTCTCTCTCTCTCTCTCTCTCTCTCTCTCTCTCTCTCTGTCTCTCTCTCGCCCCCCTCCACATTGACATAAATAATAAACAATAATAAATGTGTTCAACATTCTAGGCCATCAGGAAAATGCAAATTAAAACTAATTTGATATTCCATTTCCCCTCAAACAGAAACAGCTATCATTAAGAAAACAGATGAGAATGAATACCAGTGAGGGTACAGGAAACGGGGGATGCCTGTCCACTACTGAATTAGATCAACTATGTTCTCAGAAGAGCATTGTGCAGTTTTGATGCTTACTGCTATGGTGAGTCATCATATATTTACTTAATTCTTTGATGTCTCTAAATCCTGCGAAGCTGTAAGTCTTAGGAGAGACTGCTATTTTTGTTTATCATTACATCACAGTACCTGACACACAATAGGTGCTCAGTAAATATTTGATGTGGGTGTCACTTGAGAGCATCATGCCGTCTCCTGCAAAGCAGAGAACAGGATACACAGGAAAGCATGACATGCCCAGCAGGAGAGGTCTGTTCCAGTGCCACTTCAGTGACTGCCTTGCTAGATGACGTAGACAGGTCACCTGAAAGTCTGCTTCACTGGATAGTGAAACAGTTGTACCCCAGAGAATGCCTGTCAAGGTTCTTCGTTTAACTTTCCTGTGTGGTCAAATATTGCACACTGGGTTTTAACTTTGGTGACTGGCATTTTCCCCTAAGCAATAGCAATCAAAATCAATAGGTCAAGGCAGTTATCCTTCTTTGGTTTCAAAGTTAGCAAAGTCTTCGTTATTTTATCCATGTGGCCAGTCTTAGTGACTATATTCACGCCTCCATTGTTCTTCCTAGCTGTTGTGGTAGCAAATTCCTCAGTTTAGAAATTCTGTATATCTTTATATGTATATAATTTTAATCCTGAGTCTGTGCTTGCTGGTTACTTGAGCTTGATGAAATAGCCTCTGTCAGTTTCAAATTCCTCTTCTATAAAACAAGAGTGAAAATAATTTCCCTGTAGGATTACTTGAGGAATAAAATTAGATTATCTGTGTGAGTTTGAAACTCTGGGGGTAGAATAAACTGATCTGGGTTTAAAATGAAGAAACTGAGAAAATAGGAAAAGTGTGTGTGTGTGTGTGTGTGTGTGTGTGTGTGTGTGTGTGTGTGTGAGAGAGAGAGAGAGAGAGAGAGAGAGAGAGAGAGAGAGAGAGAGAGAGAGAGAGAGAGAGAGAGTTGCTGAAACTCATACAGTTATAGCACCTGCTTCTTCATTCTGTCTAGATCCTTGATCTATCTTACCAAGTCTGTTAGTCGAATTTCTAGAAGGTCTTTTAATAAAAATCTGGGGCCAGATATTGGTGTGAATGCTGAAAGATCAAAGAGACAAAGGAACAAGCCACCTCTTACCTCTAGGACTCCCCAGCCTGAAAAGCCTCTAGTTCTATCTCCTCACACCTTATATACCTTTCTCCACCCACCCATCACTTCCTGGAATTAAAGACGTGTGTGCTTCCCAAGCAAAGTCATGAGATCTCAAATACTAGGATTAAAGGCATATGACTCCCAAGTACTGGGATTAAAGATGTGTGCCACCACTGACTGGCATCTATGTTTAATCTAGTGACTTGTTCTGTCCTTAGATCTTCAAACAAATTTTATTAGGGTACACAATATATCACCACATTTTCCCTTTTTTGTCTAAAATAATAAAAGAAGGTTATAACTAATATAAGAAAAACTGTATACAATAAGTATATACAATATACACAGTCAAGATTACATTAACAATGTCCAGTCCATAAACATTTGGCATATTCAGAGAAAATACTCCATTATTTATTCTATTTTGGTGAGTCCAAAATGTTATATACCTAATTCACGTTCTAGCCTAACATGCATTACCAACCGAAAACTATCTTTTGATGTCTTTTAAACTTATATACTTCACACCTCTTTAGTGAGTTTCTTTTCTGAATTTGTTAACAAGGAAAACTATAACTACCTAGACTTCAACTTCATCAGAGACCTGAGTAGGAAATATATTACCTAAGTAAGCAGGAAGTGCAAACAAGCAACTTCCAAAAAGTGTGAGAATTGACAGAAACAGCTGGCTGCCTGGACAGTCACCCGAGGTTCCTCTGCAACGTCGGGGCATCCATCTTCAGCCTACAGGCCTAGCATATCTAACAGACTTTTCTGTGAAGCAGGATTTTCTGAAGGGTCTTCCTACTTTAATGTTGCAAAGTTTGGCAGTCCTTTCTTTTGTGTCCTGCTTGTCTTATTTGGACTGCATACTGTCAGCAGTGGCTAATTTTGAAAATAAACTCCATATGGAGTTTCTTTGATGCCCATCATCTTCTCTGAAGTAGATTGGTGCTGCCAGGAGCAGACATGTCTCATTGTCATTAAAAAAAAGAATCTATGTTATTAAAACATCTTAAGTGCCATATTCTGTAGATCTCTGAGGTGTTTAAAGATGACCTGTCTATCTAAAATATAGCTCTGTTTGACCTTGAAAACATACCTAACCTGACTACAAGTTTGGTTGTAATAGGTAACTAACTACTAACCTGCATTTCTTTATATTCTAATTAGTTGGTATCAATAACATTCAAGGACTAGCAATTTGCATTACATTGTTAAATGAACTGTATAGGTATAATACCTTGAACAAGATTAGAAACTTATGTACAATATGTTCTAACAAAAATAATCTCGAATTTGTATCAATATACAAAATTTGTATACAATATACAAAAATCCAATCCAATGTAAAATATTTAAAACTAGGAGTTGTTTTTTAAAAGTAGATTTGTAATCTACCATTTTATTTTATTATATCCATGTTCTTCCTTTTTTCTTTTCAGAGTAGATTCAATAATCTACCCTTCTATCCTATTATTTCTATCTCTCATTTTTTTCAGAGTAGATTCAATAATCTGCCTTTTATCTTATCATTCCTGTGTAATACATTTCTATATTATAGGTCTGTCCTGAGAAATCGGGAAATGATACATTATAAAACAGGATCATCCAGTAAAGGAAAACCATTCATCCAGTAGGTACATGGGGGCATAAGCAGTTCTCAGTGTGTAACAAGGGTGTTAATGATACTGGGCATCTTTCTTGTTATTTCTTTAAAAGATTTTTAAGTCCAAGAGTAGGGGGTGGGGAATAGCATTCCGTCTTGGAAAGCACTGAGTACAACAAACAGCATTTTATACTATCAGGTGTATTGAAAGGTGTTTTCAGTCAACTAAACAGCTCAAGTACCTAAAAACAAAACAAAAACCCTCTTAACCCCATTTTCCAACCCCTACTCATGAACTTGAAAATATTTTATGGAAAATGCTTTAAAGATTTCTATGATTTATAAAATATGTACATTTTAGGATTTTTCTGGTATGTGCTTGAGGGTCTAGCAATGGCCTATAATATCACTAACAATTGTGCATTTTAATTTTTTCTATCATGTGTAAATGTGATGTTTTTACATCTTTTGGGATCCATTATGGTCACTCAAATCATGCATTTGTGACAATTGAATGTGTGATAATCGAGTTAGGACAGTAAGCATTACCATCTCCTTAACTATCAATCAGATTTACATGTTGGAAATTTCATACCATTTTAGGCATCTTGAAACATATTATAGATTATTTTACCTGATAATTATCCTATTGTGTTACAGAAGAACCGGAAGTAATTCCTCCCTGTTATTCATTGGTTCCCCTTATTAAGCTTCTTACCATCCCTCAGCCCCGCCCTTCCTAGTCTTTAGTGAGCAACATTCCACTCCATTCTTTTACAAGACTGTCTTATTTCCAAACATGAGTGAAAGCATATGGTATTTGTCTTTGTGTGCCTGGCTTATTTCACATAACATAATGACTCTCATTTCTACTCATGTGGCTGCAAATGACAAGTTTTCATTCTTCCCATGGTTGAGCAATATTCCATTGTGTAAATAAACCCATTCTATCTCTTCTCTCCATGAATTTATGGAAAGGCATCTGAGCTGCTCACATATTTTAGCTAGGAATTCTACTGTAATAAATGTGGGAGTGAAAGCATCCTCTTGATCCAGTGACTTCATTTCCTTTAGATACGTATCTTGTAGTAGAATTGCCGGTTTCTATGACAGCCTGTAGCTTTTCTTTTATTGAATTTCTGTAATGTTTTCAGTATTGGCTACACTAATTTATATTCCTATCAGCAGTATATAAGAGTTACCTTTTCTCTGCATGCTTGTGCTTCATTGTTTTGCCTTTTTGGTCATATCAATTCTAACCAGGATGAGATGATAGTTCACTATGGTTTTGATTGTATTGTCTCTGTCTCCATACATAGACGCTTACCCATTTTCTTCATCCATATCCTCAATCTGGCTGAGGCACTGCACTTATGTATGACATAATTTAGCCCCCCATCCCCCAAGAATCCTTTGCAGTGTTCACGGTCCTCTCATCACTGGCTGATATCTAGCATCATCTCTTTTCCCACTGCACAGGCATCTTTTATTCCAAGCATTGTATGCTGCCTCGGGTAACCAGGGAAACAGCAGGGTCATCCGGGAGCCCTACAGAGAGGTTTGAAGTTCTTTCAATTTCACTTATTCATTCATTTACTTTTATTTTATATGTGTGGGTGTTTTGTCTGCATGCATGTCTGTGCACCATGTGCATTTGGTGCTCATGAAGACCAGAAGAGGGCACTGGATCTCCTGTGGCTGGAGTTAAAGAAGTTGTTAAGCCACCATATGGGTGCTGGGAATAGAATCCAGGTCTTCTGAAAGAGCAGCCAGAGCTCTTAGCCACTGAGCCGTCTCTCCAGCTCCTGTCAGGCATTCTTGTTCAGGAGTGTAAGGTAATATTCTCCATTGGGATGGAATACCGAGTGTATGAGTTTAAACAGGGAGAGAAAAAGATGGGCAAGGAATTAAGTATGCACAAGCAAGAGACTATAAATATTGACTGTGGTTTTTAAGCAGTTAAGAAATGAGAAAGACATTGTAGTGCAGGGGGTTAGAGTGTTGGCTAATTTTATGTCAACCTGACACAATCTAGTGTCATTTGAGAGGAGGGAACGAACCTCAATTGAGAAAATGTCTCCATTAGATTGGGCTGTAGGCAAGCATGTAGGGCATTTTCCTAATTAATGAATGGTGGTGGAGGACTCAGCCCATTGTGGGTGGGGCTACCCATGGCCTTGTGGTCCTGGGTTCTATAACAAAGCAGGCTGAGCAAGTCATGAGGAATAAGCCAGTAAACAACAATCCTCCATAGCTTCTGCTTCAGCTCCTGCCTCCAGGTTCCTGCCCTGACCTCCTTTAAGGATGAACTATGATGTGGAAGTGTAAGGTAAAGTAAACTCTTCCCAGGCTGTGTTTAGTCATGGAGTTTCATCACGTCAACTGAAACCCTAGTAACACAGGCAGTGAAAAGGCAGAAGTGGTCCACTGATTGCAGGTGCCTTGAGTCAAAAGGAATGAATTAAAAATGAAACTAACATATAAGGTAGGTAGAATAAATGGTAATTGTAGCTGGGCTGTGATTAATAAGGTCTAAAGGTGGTTAAGGGAGTTTGGGCTGTTTTCTTTTCTTTTGGTTTGATTTAGGGAGGTGTCACATATGTCTAGGGCTGGTCCATGCCCACCTTGAGCTTAACAGTTCTCCTGCCCTAGCTGGTGCAGGGTTGGGATTGCAGGTGTGCACTATGGGCTCCTTTGTTCTGCTTTTGCAACTAGAGTCTCTAACAAGTGAAGTCTGAAGAAGTATCTGCACATCTTCTCAGGCACCCTTTAGCTTCATTGGCATTGTGTCCCATTTCTACAGAATTTCATCCAATGTTAGTCACGTTGAATTAGTATCCTATAACTAATGTATCTCAAATTATATTCTACATACATTATTTTACAAAAAGTAGAACACTGGCCCTAAAGGACCTCGGCGAATACCCATTCAACTCTCCCAGTTTGTAAGAGAAGAGGTAGAGAGTGAAAGTGAGCTTGCTGGGGTCACAGCAGTACTGCAGAGCTGAGCTAGAATCCAAATTCTTTTTTGTTGATCTGTGTCCAGTCCACCCCACCACACCCCCCTAAGCTGAGGACAGAAGTCAGGGCCTTGTGCTTGCTAGGCAAGTGTTCTACCATTGAGCAAACTGTTGTATGAATCCTAAATGGTCTTATAATAAAAAACCTGGACCAGATATTGGGGTAAATCCTGAAAGATCAGAGAGACAAAGGAACAAGCCACAGCTACTTCTCACCTCGCCAATTCCACGAATCATCTGATGGAATGTCTCTGAGTCCTCAGCCAAAAGGGTCCCACCTGAAAAGGGGCTTCAGCTGAAAAAGCTCCAGCCGCAAAGGCTTTAGTTCCTGTCTCCTCACACCTTATATATCCTTCTCCGCCTAGCCATATCACTTCCTTCTTAGTGCTGGGATTAATAGCATGTGTGATTCCCAAATACGGGTTGTAGATGTATCCAACCTTCCCATCAAACAATAAACACAGAACCAATGCAAAGAAGAAAGCCAAGAGGTCAGAGCCAAGAGCCAAAACCTTACCCTTCCTCCTGCAGTGGTCCTACCTCTCCGCAACCAGAGCTACCCCTGTGTTAAAGTCTTTATATAGAGTTCCTGTCCTGCCTTCTCATTGGTTGTAAACCCAACCACATGACCGCCTCCTCACAGCCTGTCTGTATAGGCCTCCAGGTTTTCCATGATTGGTATTAAGATTAAAGGCATGTGTATCCAATAATGGCTGTATCCCTGAACACACAGAGACTTACCCAGCTCTGCCTACTAAGTGCTGGAATTACAAGCGTACGCTACCACTGCCCTGCTTTCCTATGGCTTGCTAATAGCTCTGACCCCCGGGCAACTTTATTTATTAACATACAAATAACATTTTAATACAAATAAAATATCACCATATTTCCCCTTTTCTATTTTAATAAAAAGGAAAAAAAAGAAAAAGCTTATAACTAATATAAGAAAAACTATATACAAAAGGACAATAACTATATACAATATATACAAGTAATAAATACCTAAACAATGTCTAGTCCATTTGTATTTGACAAATTCAGAGAAAATAATTTCATTATCTATCCTATTTTGGTAAGTCCAAAATGTATCCTAATTAATCTTCAACTATAACTAACTAACCTTCAACTATAACTAACTAATCTTCAACTCCCTCAGAGACCCAAGAAGGAAATAATATTAGCTAACAAAAATAAAAACAGGAAGTGCACATAAGCAACCTCCAAAAAATTTGTGAGTTGACAGAAACAGACAGCTGTCTGGACAGTCACCTGAGGTTTCTCCAAAGTGCTGGGGCATCATCTTCAGCCTATAGGCCCAGCATATCCGACAGACTCATTTGTGAAGCAGGATGTACACAAGGTCAACAGTTCAACCTCACATTGAGTGAGAGTAGTCCATGTACCAGAAACACCTGAATTCCACCAGTGTCATGTCATGATTCAGGATTTCAAATTCTGGAAATTGCTGATGGTTTTCCAACTCAGCTGTCCATTCTTCCTGGCTGTGTATATATGGCTTCATCTCAGCATCCCATTCTTCTCCATATCCCTCCATCAAATGCCAGTCTACTATTGAGAGGCGTGAGCTTAGTTACTCTTCAAGAATAACTGTTTCAGCTGCTGTTCCATTGCACATCAGAGGCCATCGGCCCACTGCCTGTTCAGCTGCCTTCGAAGAAAAGGGCACTGTACCTTTTTCGAATTGCGAAGGCCACTTCAGGGATGGTGCCATATTGTCCTGGCCTCTGACGATGCCTTTTGATAAAGCCATAACCACACTTGTTTTGGCAAGAATCAGTAATCCTTTGTTTTATGTCCTGTTTGTCCATTTTGTCCTGTTGATTCGAGGATACTTTGTTGTCCAGTGGCTAACTTTTGCCACAATGAAAGTTAACTCCATATGCAGTTTCTTCAATGCCCATATTTTCTCTGAAGTAGATTGGTACTGCCAGGAGCCGACATGTCTCATAGTCATAACAAAAAAGAAAAATTTTCTAAGTTATTAAAACATTTTAAATGCCATATTCTGTAGATCTCTGAAGGGTTTGAAGATAACCTGTCTATCTAAAATATATCTACTCAATCTTGAAAACATACCTAATATAACTACAAGTTCTATTATAATATCTAACTACTAACTTTCATTTCTTTATATCCTAATAGTTGGTAATAACATTCAAGGATCAGAAAATTGCATTACATTGTTAGATGAACGGTACAATTAGAAAAATATATATAACATTTTCTAACAATATCAATTTCAATATATATAATTTGTATACAATATAAAACAATCCAATCCAATGTAAAGTATTTACATTTTTCTTTTCTTTCTTTCTTTTTTTTTTTTAATAAGAACCTTAAATCTAATCTCCTTTGCTTAGCCTTTTTCCTAACCCTTGACAACAACTTGTAACCAACCCCCCTAATCAATGAAAATTATCCCAGACCCAAAACCCATTAAAAGACCAAAAAAACCAACCGCCCCACACCACCTCTTTGGGAATGTGGGCGTCGTATTCTTGAAATTGCTTCCTGCTGGGTATGGGCGAAGGTATCTTTATCCTGAAAGAAAAATTTTAGGTTAATTGTCAAATTCTAGGAAAGGTAAATATATCCTTCGTTATCCAGTCTGTGTATAATGCCAAAATTCAGGGTTTATCTCAAATCCTTATTCAAGTAGTCTTTGAGATTGGATCATCTCAGCTAGCTCTTCTCAAAATTGCTCTGAGCACTTTGTAGTTCAAAGCTGATCTGTAGATGATGTTTGTCAGCTTAGTGATGTTATTATTGTCCACGTGGAATTGTTGTTGTTGTGGGGCCCCATCTTCTTCCTGGAGACTTCAGTTGATGTTAGGCCTAACCGTGATTTCCTGCAAAAAACTGATAAGAGACTCGAACACAAAGACTATATATGCGACTTTTTAGAATTAGTTAGTACTCTATATGACCATTTATATCTTAACAAAGTTTGAAATGTATATATATCTATATATATTGATCTTGTAAATTTTGATATAAAATTCATACTTTAAGAAAAGTTTAAAGAATCAGAATAGAATCAAAGAGTTGAGATTCGTAATAGAATAGTCCCTTAATTAATTTGGCTTTTCTCCTGTCCCATAGCAGAAGATGGCTCTTTTCCTCTGGCATGATACAGGGAGTTTGCATTTTCCTTTTAACAACATGCTTGAGTTTAAAGAAGGAGAGAGCCATTCTCCAACTCCAAAGTCAGCTTTAAATTTTAATTGAACTGGGACTATTAGAAGTTAAATAGTGTTAAATCTTTAAAGAAAAGCAGAAACAAACATTTAGGAAGACATAAAATTTTTTTAGATAACATACCCATACGCCATTTCACTCTGTTTCTTAGGATAGATGATTTGTTCCTTTTCTTCAGTTGTCTCATTTGTCCAGTGTTCTTCAAATTCCTTAACCTTCATTCTCCTAAAAGACAAAAACAAAAACCTTTCCCCAAGGTTTTTTGGGGATGTTCCTTTTTGACAAGTTATCTGATTAAATGAAAAGGCATGTGTTACTGGTGTAAGTTAGTTTAAATTGGATGTTTACGATAGTTGATGAACTATCACCTCCTCTAATTAAGAGGTCTCTCTTGTTCAAATCGAACCTTTATCAATTTTGATGGTACCCACAGCTTGTCTTCTCCTGTAGAAATAAAAGCAAAACCTCGTCCCCAACGTAACACATACCCTGGTTTCCATTCTGAGGTCAGCACATCCTTAAAGTATATAGGTTGATTTAATTCTGTAGTTTTTTCTATTATCCAATGTCTCTCTGCAGCTGTTGTTCCTTTCTCATTGGCATTGAGAAAATTCAAAGTTAATAGAGCATTATGTAGTCTATTTCTGGGGGTTTTTGTTACTCCTTTTTGTTTGTTTAGCATATCCTTTAGAGTTCTGTTTGATCTTTCTATAACTGCTTGACCTGTAGGATTATGTGGTATACCTGTAACATGGTTTATATTATAATAAGCAAAAAACTGTTTCATTTTAACAGAGACATATGATGGAGCATTATCAGTTTTGATTTGTGCAGGTATACCCATAATGGCCATAACTTCTAGCAAATGAGTGATTACAGAATCAGCTTTTTCAGAACTCAAAGCAGTTGCCCATTGAAATCCTGAATAAGTATCGATAGTGTGGTGTACATATTTCAGTTTTCCAAATTCTGCAAAGTGAAACACGTCCATCTGCCAGATTTCATTCCTCTGAGTACCCTTTGGGTTACATCCTGCTGGTAATGGTGTTTGATTGTAGAAGGAACAAGTAGGACATTTCTTTACTATTTCTTTGGCTTGTTGCCAGGTTATGGAAAAATCCTTTTTTAAACCTTTACTATTTACATGATGTTTTTTATGAAATTCTGAGGCATCCAGCACATTTCCTATCAATAATTTATCAATCTCATCATTGCCTTGTGCTAGAGGGCCTGGCAGACCAGTATGGGATCGGATGTGAGTTATATATAAAGGATGACTCCGTTTTCTGACTGTATCTTGTAATTGAATAAATAATGAAGTTAATTCTGAAGCATCGTGGATAAATTCTGCAGTCTCAATATGTAATACTACTCTTTCAGCATACTGAGAGTCAGTTACTATATTGAGAGGTTCTGAAAAATCCATTAATACCAACAGAATAGCATACAATTCTGATTTTTGAACTGAATTATAAGGACTTTGAACCACTTTACTTAAATTTTCTGATTTGTAACCTGCCTTTCCTTGTTTGTTGGCATCTGTATAAAATGTACGAACTCCAGATATGGGTTTTTTCCTCACAATTTGAGGCAAGATCCAATCAGCTCTCTTTATAAGATCAATTCTATTGCTTTTGGGATATTTGCTATTAATTTCTCCCAAAAAATTACTACAAGCTTTTTGCCAAGCTTCATTTTCTATCCATAATTTTTCAATGTCCTCCTTAGTTAAAGGTACGACAATTTCTGCTGGGTCTATTCCTGCTAATTGACGAAGTCTCAATTTTCCTTTCCAAATCAAGTCAGAGATTTTTTCCACATAAGTTTTTAATTTTTTATTTGGTTTATTTGGTAAAAATATCCATTCCAATATAATATCTTCCCTTTGCATTAATATTCCTGTTGGGGAATGCCTAGAAGGCAAAATAACCAAAATGCAATCCAGCTTTGGATCAATACGATCTACGTGCCCTTCATGTACTTTCTTTTCTACCAAGGCCAATTCTTTCTCAGCTTCAGGTGATAATTCTCTTGGACTATTTAAGTCCTTATCACCTTCTAAGGTTTTAAACAAATTATTCAGTTCATCATTTTTTACCCCAACAATAGTTCTTAGATGAGAAATGTCTCCAAATAATCTTTGAAAGTCATTAAGAGTCTGTAGTCGATCTCTCCTAATTTGCACTTTTTGAGGTCTAATTTTTTGAAGTTCTATTTTATATCCTAAATAATTAATAGAATCTCCTCTTTGTACCTTTTCTAAAGCAATTTGTAATCCCCAGCAAGGCAAAATTTTCTTTACTTTTTCAAACATTCTTTCTAAAGTATCTGCATTTGAATCAGCTAATAAAATGTCATCCATATAATGATAAATTATAGATTTAGGAAATTTTTTACGTACCACTTCTAATGGCTGTTTTACAAAATATTGGCACAAAGTTGGGCTATTCAACATTCCCTGTGGGAGAACCCTCCATTGAAATCTTTTAACCGGTTGAGAATTATTATAAGTAGGCACTGTGAAAGCAAATCTTTCTCTGTCTTTTTCTTGTAAGGGTATTGAAAAGAAACAGTCTTTTAAATCAATAACTATGAGAGGCCAGCCTTTTGGTAACAGAGTAGGTAAAGGAATTCCAGATTGTAAAGAGCCCATTGGCTGAATTACTTTGTTAATTGCTCTAAGGTCTGTTACCATTCTCCATTTACCAGATTTTTTTTTTATAACAAATACAGGAGAATTCCAAGGGCTGGTTGATTCTTCAATATGATGAGCATTTAACTGTTCTTCCACCAGCTCTTGTAAAGCCTGGAGTTTCTCTGTTGTTAAAGGCCATTGCTGAACCCATACAGGCTTGTCTGTTGACCATTTTAAAGGTAGAGCTGTTAATGTTTTTGGAAGATTATCAGTTGTTGTGCCCTGTTCTTGTATGACATGGATGGCTGGTGAGCACTCATTAGAATAATATCTTTTAATATTTCTCTCAGAAACATGTACTAATTTATGATTTGTTTCTGAGATTGGAGGGATATTAATCTGAGTATTCCACTGTTGTAACAAGTCTCGACCCCACAGGTTCATAGCTATGTTAGCCATATATGGTTTTAATTTTCCTTCTGTCCTTCTGGACCTATACATTCAAGCCATCTTACACTTTGTTTCACTCTAGATAATGTCCCAATTCCTAAGAGTTGAATGTTTACCTCCTGAAGAGGCCAAGTTGGATGCCAAAATTCTGGTGCAATTATGGTAATGTCAGCACCTGTGTCTACCAGACCAGACAACAAAACACCATTTATTTTTATTGTTAGTTTTGGTCTTTGTTCATTAATAGAAGTTTGCCAAAAAATTTTCTTTATGTTTTTTTCCTGTATTTCCTATTTTCTCTGTTTCATCATCTCGACTAACATGATTTATTCCAATAGACATTTGGTTATTTAGTTGCTTTGAGTAGGGGTTTCCTCTACAACTGCAGGAAAGGTTTGAACTGGATTTACTGTGGGGGCCTGCCTGAGGCCCCTCTGGGAGTTTCCCGAAACTCGAGGCAGAGGGTTACCCTGTCTGTCCCTTGTTGATCTACATTCGTTGGTCCAGTGTTTTCCCTTACCACACCTTCTGCATACTCCAGAAGGAAGGGGCATTCTGTTGCCAGTGTTCCTTGAATAAACATTATTTCTAGGAATGACCTGTTTACAATCCCTTTTCAAATGTCCTTGCTTTCCACATCCAAAACATCTAACATTGCTCAAACCTTTTGAAATTGCTTTTCCTACCCACATATCATCATGGTCATAAGCCTCTACATTAACTGTATCTCTAATCCAATCTTCCAAAGGTGCAGATCTTGCCTTTAACGGCCTAATTATTCTTTTGCACGCTGCATTTGCATTCTCAAAGGCTAAAGATTCAATTATTATCTGACTAGCCTCTGAATTCGGGACCATTTTTTGTACTGCTGAAGTCAATCTTTGTAAGAAGTCTGTGAAAGATTCTTTGGGGCCCTGTATAACCTTTGTAAATGACTCAGTTTTTTTTCCTGGTTCTTCAACTCTGTCCCATGCATTCAAAGCTGCCGTTTTACATAGAAGTAGGGTTTGGACATCATATGAACATTGTGTTTGTACTGAAGCATATTGGCCTTCGCCAATAAGCTGATCCTGGCAGACTTGTATTCCGCTATCCCTCCATTGTCTTTCTATATTTTTAGCCTCATTACTGAACCACATTTTCCACTGGAGATTTTGTCCGGGTTCAAGAACAGCCTGTGCCAATTCCCGCCAGTCCTTTGGTATAATCCTATTACAAGTTGACCAGGTGTTTAACATTTGCTTTACATATGGGGAGTGCATGCCATAAGATGCTATTGCCTCCTTAAATCTTCGTAAGTCTAACATTTCAACTGGAACCCAAGTATTTTGTTCATTCTCTTCATCAGGTAGCTGCTGTACGGCTACTGGATAAATTAAGGGTGATTGTGTGAAAACTGGCTTTCTTTCTGTAACCTTACGATCCAATTTTGAAACAACTTCACTATTTATTTCTTCTGTCTGAATTTGAATTTCTCTATAATTCATTTTTACCGGTTTAACAAGTTTTTCTAAGACTGTTATCCTGGCACTTAAGTTGACGATCTTTTTAAATAGTAAAATGAGGATAAGAAAAGTAATAAACTGAATAATTCGATCAATATTAATCTTTTCATATAGTTGTTCCATTGTCAGAGTGCCTAAAATTTCAAACAAAGCCCAATTTTCTTCCAATGTACACATAAAGCCCATTTTTTTTTTAATGTAGAAAAAAATTCTCTTTTAAATAGATATGTTAATTGACTTACCAAGTCTGGGTAGAACAGTAGAATCCCAGGGAATTTCACAGCCACCTGGTGTTCGAGGTGTGAATCCAGCGAGAGAGAGAGAGAGAGAGAGAGAGAGAGAGAGAGAGAGAGAGAGAGAAAGTGTAGCCGCTTGAGCCGAGTCAAGCCTTGGCTTTACAGGCAGGGGCCCTGTTCAGCGGGGCAGGCCTGAGTTGTTTGTAGCAGTTCCAGCTGCGGGTCAGTCAGGCCTGGGCCCAAGCTAGGCAGCCGGGCCGCCCAGGCTGGAAACCGGACCTGCCGCCAAGCCAAGCCAATCGGTTTTTAATGAATTCTTGTCACGTTGGGCGCCAAATGTAGATGTATCCAACCTTCCCATCAAACAATAAACACAGAACCAATGCAAAGAAGAAAGCCAAGAGGTCAGAGCCAAGAGCCAAAACCTTACCCTTCCTCCTGCAGTGGTCCTACCTCTCCGCAACCAGAGCTACCCCTGTGTTAAAGTCTTTATATAGAGTTCCTGTCCTGCCTTCTCATTGGTTGTAAACCCAACCACATGACCGCCTCCTCACAGCCTGTCTGTATAGGCCTCCAGGTTTTCCATGATTGGTATTAAGATTAAAGGCATGTGTATCCAATAATGGCTGTATCCCTGAACACACAGAGACTTACCCAGCTCTGCCTACTAAGTGCTGGAATTACAAGCGTACGCTACCACTGCCCTGCTTTCCTATGGCTTGCTAATAGCTCTGACCCCCGGGCAACTTTATTTATTAACATACAAATAACATTTTAATACAAATAAAATATCACCATAACGGGTAGCAAAGGCATGAGATCTCAAATACTAGGATTAAAGGCATGTGATACCCAAGTACTGGGGTTAAAGGTGTGTGCCACCACTGCCTGGCATCTGTGTCTAATCTAGTGACTTGTTCTGTTCTCTGATCTTCAGGCAAATTTTATTAGGACACACAATATATCACCACAGCCACCCCTGAAGGTGTGTGCCACCATGTTCAGCAACAATTTTTTAAAATTTATTGTTATTTTTTGGGAGGGAGGCGGTTCGAGTTAGGGTTTGTCTGTACAGTCCTGGCTGTCCTAGAACTCTCTCTTTAGAACAGGCTGGCCTCAAACTCAGAGATCCACCTGCCTCTGCCTCTAGAGTGCTGAGTGCTGGATTTAAAGGTATGTGCCACCACCCACCTGGCCTAAAGACCATGGTTGCCTTAGTTTAAGACCTTTCAAAGTACTTTTGTTAGAAAACATTTTAAGTACAGAAGCTTACAGAATTTAATATGTTAATATGTGTTGTATTGAATGTGGGTATGTGTTTAGATGTGAGAATGAAATATAAAGTTGAAATGCTTCCTCCCAGAATTCTCCCCATGCCTCTCTTCCTTGGGGGTAATCATGACAAACTGGGTATTTTTTCGAGAACTTCTTGAGGAGCCTATCTAAAAGGAAATAAATTCTGAAACAGTTGCCTTTTTTAAAAATTTAATTTTTTTTTTTTTTTTTGGTGAGTTTTAGTTCTTATTAACCTGTGTGGACCTTTAAAGTTAAAAGTTAAATGCAAATGAAGTCCATTTACAGACCCCGTTGCCCAGGGAAGAAAAGAACGTGTCCTTAATGGATCCTTTCCAATGGACTCCCACATTGAAACTAAGCTTTACTGAATCAAGATAATGGTTTCAACCAGAAGAACCAAATCTTGTTTTCCTAAGAGTGAAAATGGAGAGAGGCGCTTCTAGGTAGGACGAGCTTTGTAGGCTGGTATCCTGCAGTCACACGAAGCTACGTAGCTCATGTGCCCCCATGCTTGGTTAAATTCTTTGCTGTGTGTGTGGTGAAATCCCGTTGGTTTCTGAACAAGGGCGGGCGTCTTTCATCAGCTCTCTCTCTTCTCTGGCCGGCTGTGCGGCTAGTTCTGGCCCCTAGGCGGCAGCCTGAGTAGACAAAAGCTGTCCAACACGCTTTGTCCTCAGGAGGGCGCTTGTCTGCTTTTAATTCTCAGTCCAAATAGTGTATGCAGGCATCTTGTTTTTATTCCCCAATGCAGAGCTAAACAAGCAGAGTTTCTATAGGTTAGCTATTTAAAAGAGGAAACGGACATGAAAATATTGACGGGTGCTCTGCTAATGAGTGAGTGTCAGAATTTCTTTTACAGGTGAAACACCTAACCGTAGAAATGGGCCATCCCTGTCCCTCTGTTCTCAGGCACCTAGAAGTTTAATATAAGGGAAAAGAACTAGTAACAGGGTGAACTGGAATTTGAACTCAATTGTGTTTGTCTTCAGACACCACAAATGGGAGTTTGTCTAGAATCTAAGAAAAAAGTTCTAGAGAAAACAATGTAAAAACAACTGTGTTAAAATGAATTTTAAGCTCCTGTCCATGTGCTCATTCATGTGTCTCCGTGGACACAAGGAAGACTTTGCACATTTGTCATGGGCCTTCTGAACTCATCGTTACTAAGTAGGCGCAAGATCCCCATACTGCTATCCATTTCCAGTAAACATGATCTCCATTTCCAGAAGCATCTAGATTTCCCGTATGCTGTCCCAGTTTCTTTTCAAGTTTTCTTTTGCATTTCATGCAAATGAGCTTTGACTTTGGGGCTTTGGAAACACAGTCATTGCAAGAGAGATAGACATTTAAACTGGTATATTTCAACTCACATCACCAGCAACCAACTTTACTGACAGCACTTTGAGGGGCTGTCAATTCACACATGCCTCTGAAGTACCATGTATATCCAACTGTTGGTAGAACAGATAAATATTTATCATTGGGATAAAATGGAGCCTATGAAATTTGACACCCATTCAGAAAATGTAGACACTTTTTAGGAGAGAGGGACCATAGGCCTCTACTATCATCTTTGGCTCATACAGGCTCTTTCAGCATATTAAACAACACTTTATACACTATCAATTAATTTTAACTTATACATTTATTTCTATGTAACTTTGCAGAGTATTATTTCTGCTCAGTCTTGATCTGTAATATTTCTGACTGTGAATTCATTTGGCCGGAAGCTTATATATATTTTAGGAAACTGACTCTAACATGTTTTCTCCCATAAGGGGTCTATTTGTTCTGTCTTTGCCTGTCAAACTACCAATATGGGGCTACATTTATATCTTTAACTTAAAGCTCACTAGCTACAAGGGTGGCTTCTTGTCCTGTGTCATGTGACCTTGGGCTTGGGTTTGAGAACTCTCTGAGATCTGTTCTATTCTGATCTTTCCACTCATGGTCAATTTTGAGAAGACAAATTCCTCTATTTCTTCCTCTCTAGGACACTGGCTTCCCCTAAGGATATATATCTGGGATCCCAGATCAGAAAGGTCATTTCCAGACACCTCCATACTCACATTCCAAGAATGGCCTCTGGTCTTCCAGGTGAAGGATGAAGAACCAAAGACCACCCACATTCAAGTAAAGAGCTATTGGGCTCCTCTTTCTTGCTGGGTTCCCACACGCTCTTCTCTCTGGCTTATTTTGCTCTAACTCAGTTACCTCAAAAACACTTTTATCAAGCCATTTTTAGTGCTATATTTTAGGAGATGTCCTCTCTGCTACTCAACATGTCTGTCAGACATGAGCATCTAGGAAGTAGCTCTCCTGAAGGAAAACTATCACCTGGGTACATAAATGCATTTTTTTTTTATTCAAGGGCTTTTGAGTGTTAAGAAGAAAGCTCACTCAAGAGAAGGAATCATGGGATACTGTTTAGTTAGATGAGTAACTAAATGTAGTCTGTCCAGAAGAGTTCCCCTTCAGGCACAGCTTCCACATTCATTGCTTACCAGTGTAGTTTCATTTTATTGGCTGTTTCTCTGTCTCTCAAAAATGGGTTTCTTGTTTTTGTTTTGTTTTGTTTTGAGACAGGATCTCACTACACAGCCCAAAGTGGCCTAGAACTCACAATACTACTGCTTCAGCTCCCCAAGTGCTGGGATTATAGGTATATGCCACCATGCATCAAAAGCATCTTGATTGGCTAATGGGTTATGCTGGTTTCTAGTTTTCTTGTCAGTCAATAAAAATCATACTTTTAAGATATAGTAACAGTAATTATGGGAAATGATAAATTATGGCTAGAGAGGGAAATAATGACTACAAATGAATATTAGTTGTAATAACTGGGATGTAACAGAACTTAAAATAACTATTGCCCTTTAATACCTTGAAGCTTTCTTTAATCTATGTTAACAGGCATCAATTTGGGATAATAAATGTAAGAAATAAATCCTTACTAAAATGAGTGACATCTATGCACTGTGCTCAGTGCTACACTGTTATTATCTAATAAAAAGATGGTTCCAAATTTCAACTTGAGGTTCCAGTTCTCTCTCTCTCCCTTCCTCTCTCCATGCCTCCCTCTGTCCATCTCTCCTTCCCTCCCTCCCTCTTCCCCTGCAGTGTGTGTGTGTGTGTGCTGTGGGATGGTCTGTATGTCAAATGTGTTGCTGATTGGTCAATGAATAAATCACTGATTGGCAGTGGCCAGGCAGGAAGTATAGGCGGGACTAACAGAGAGGAAAATTGAGAGAACAGGAAGCTGGAGAGGGAGACACTGCCAGCCGCCATCAGGATAAGGAAGATGTAAAGTACCGGTAAGCCACAAGCCACGTGGCAAGGTATAGATTAATAGAAATGGATTAATTTAAGCTGTAAGAACAGTTAGCAAGAAGCCTGCCACGGCCATACAGTTTGTAACCAATATAAGTCTCTGTGTTTACTTGATCGGGTTTGAGCGGCTTGGGACTGGCGGGTGAGAGAGATTTGTCCTGACTGTGGGCCAGGCAGGAAAACATTAGCAACATGTGTGTGTGTGTGTGTGTGTGTGTGTGTGTGTGTGTGTATAAGTGTGAGTGTAGGCCAGAGGTTGACATCTGCTGTTTTTCTTCATCACTCTCCACCTTATCTTTTGGGACAGGGCCTCTCATTGAACCCATACTCAACAGCCACTCTATACGAGGGGTATAGAGATGCCCTGTCACCGGTCACCTCCAGCTTCTATGTGAGTGCTGAGGTCTGAACTCAGATCCTCATGCTTGTTTGGCCAGTGGGCACTTTACTGACTAAACCATCTCCCCAGTCTGGGATCCCAATTCTTTTAGAAACTGGAATATATAAGAAATATATTTTAAGCTGAGCGGTGGTGGTGCATGCCTTTAATCCCAGCACTTGGGAGGCAGAGCCAGGTGGATCTCTGTGAGTTTGAGGCCAGCCTGGTCTACAGAGTGAGATCTAGAACAGGCACCAAAACTACACAGAGAAACTCTATCTTGAAAAACCAAAACAACAACAACAAAAGAAATATATTTTAACACTATATGTATGAAACAATGGTTTCATTTTAGCTTGATACCAATGATACGTCGTTATATATAAATATATCTATTGGTAAGTTTATACATTTTTACAGATCTATAGAGGCAGATACATCATTGATATATATTAATATGAATTTTCCACTTAAATATAATTATTTAGATTGTGAGAATCAAGCATATTTATTGTAGTGCTCATATTCACTTACTTTCACTGCTGAAATCAACCATGGACCCAGTCACAAGTAGAAGGCTTCTTCAATTATTTTCTATTGAAAGTATATGTTTGTAAACAAATATATGTCCTTTCTACACACACACACACACACACACACACACACACACACACACACACACAGATGAGAGCTGGATTAGTGAATTATTTAGTGCACGTTTATTTTTAAATGTATTAACTATTGCTAACTAGTCCTCAGTGACAGCCCCATCCATTTACTCTCCCACAGGAGGCACATGTATGCTTTTTCACACCCACACCCTTCCCAACATTCCTTAGTACTAGGTTTTTGTCACCATTTGCCTATGTGAGGGTTGGTTTTAATTTGCCTTGGGCCTCTCTTCATGTTTCCACTCTGCAAAGTGCTGTGCATATATTTTGCCCTTTTAAACAACACAGTTCTTTTGTTTTCCTTAGTGAACTATAACAGTCATTGGTGCGTTTTTCAGTTATACTCGCTGTAAATATTGGTCCTGGTATAAATGTGTCTTTTCCCTACATTTCCTATTGTCTTTTGTGAACACACATGTTCAATTTTACTGTAGTTGAGTTATTCCCAGTCTTTCCTTTATGCTGATGATTTTGGGGTCTGGTTTAATGGCTCTCTTCTGCCCAAGCACATGATAATGTCCTATATTCTAGATGCTAAATGCTAAATCTCCCTAGATTTCATGCTTTTTTCTATTTGGTAGATATTTTTTTAAATTAAAAATATTATAATTATTCTTTGAGGATGCCATAGACGTTTACAACATGTTTTGATTAAATTCATTAAATCCACCTTCAGTCCTTCTCCTCCAACTGCTCCCATATCCTTCCCTGAAGCTCTTCCTCCCAACTTCCTGTCTGTCCTCTTTTAAACCACTGAGTCCAATCAGTGCTGCGAGTACTTTATGGGAATACGACCATTCACTGTATCTTGGGCAACTACCCAGCTGCATCCCAGAGGGAAACTAACATTCCTTCCTTGACAACCATCAACTGCCAACAGCTCCTCAGCTAGGGGTGGAGCTTTGTGAGCCCCTTCCCAGTCCATGTTGCAATTTTTACTGGCTTGATCTAATCTTGTATATGTAACCACAGTCGTTGGGAGTTCATGTATGCAACGGGACTATCATGCCCAGAAAGCACTGTTTTGCAGCAGTCCTCAGCATCCTCTGGCTCTTATAATCTTCCAGCACCATCTTTCCCAGTGAGTCTTGAAGGGAGGATGTGTGTTACAGATGTCCCATTTACACTGGGCTCCTATTTCCTGCCGCTAAACCCGTTGTGAGACTGTATTAAGCGCCATCTACTGGCAGTGACTCTTATGTTTGTAAGAGGTAAGAACTGCATTTCACTTTTCCGAGGCAATTCACCCTGTCCCATCACTCTCACCGTGTCTTTTTCTGTCTGTCGTCTTTCAACTTTACTGAAACAAGGCACAGTCTCTGTCCTTTCTATCTGATTCCACTAGTCTACATTCCTGCTGTGGTTTGGAGAAATGTCCTCAAAAGTCCTTGTGCTAACATCTTAGCTCCCAGAGTGCCTCTATTTGGAGGTATTGGAATCTTATTTATTTATTTATTTATTTATTTATTTATTTATTTATTTATTTATTTATTTTTTGGTTTTTCGAGACAGGGTTTCTCTGTGTAGCTTTGCTCCTTTTTCTGGAACTCACTTGGTAGCCCAGGCTGGCCTCAAACTCACAGAAATCCTCCTGCCTCTGCCTCCTGAGTGCTGGGATTAAAGGCGTGCGCCACCACCGCCAGGCCGGTATTGGAATCTTTAGGAGGCAGGTCCTGTTGAGAGGTCCTGAGGTTGCTGGGTATGCAGGCAAAGGAGACTGTGAGACCCTGCTTTCTGGCTGTAATGTCAGCCTTTTTGCTCTGTCACGTGATCCACCATGTCATCTAACACCCCCAGCAGAGGCTCCAAACAATGGAATCACTCAGTCCTAGACTAGACTCTCAAAACTTGTGAACTATATAAACCTTTTCTCTTGTAGATTAATTATTTCAGGTATTTTGTAGCAGTGATACAAAGCTAAATAACACAATCCCCTCACAACCTACCCTGCTTCAGTGAGCATAACTTAAAATAATACACTAGTACTCTTCTTAGACGACTTTATTTCTTTTTCAAAAGTTGTCTTGTGTGTTCATGATCCTTTGCTCCTCAATATAAAGTTATAACAAGTACTACGTATTCAGTGACTCAAGCAAGAGAAATTTGTGTTCACACAGCTCCGGAGGCTTGGAGGTCTGGAATGAAGCTTTTGCCAGACTTGTTCTCTTTTGAGGTCATGAGAAAACTATTTGCTTCAGATGCTCTTGGCTTAAAAATGGCCATCTTCTCCCCAGAGTGTCTTCATGTCATCTTCTTCTTATCCTTATTTTCAAATTGTCCTTTCTTCTGAAGGTACTTTGGCAGTAGAGTAGTGGCATAGAGAACGGGCATCATGATTACCTTATGAATGGATCGAGTTGATAGAAACACTAGAATTCCCTCTCCACCAAGATGCCAAACAACTGAGCAGCGAGCCCCAAGAAGAGCTCTCCTTGAGAAGGTGGCTCTGTGTAAACATAAGGATCAGAACTCCAGTGTTCTGGGGCTCGTATGTTCCCTGCTCACTATCTCAGTTCTACCCTTGAGAGTACCTTTCCCCTTTCATAACAAGCTGCTGCTATTTCTATCACTATTCATGTCTTCTTGGTCCAATTCATTGTTACAGGATACAAGAAACCTGAATGTTTTTGTAGAGGTGCTTCAGACATTGATCCATACTTACTAAAATACTAGTCATGTTGGATCAGGACCTTTATGGATGATCTCTTTTCACCTCCCTGCTGACCCTTTCTCTAAAAGCACTAGCATTCTGAGGTCCAGGGGCTAGAATTCAATGTAGACTTTTAAGGAGAATACATTATAGCCTGTTACAGAGTGTGCTGGAGTGTTTTGTGTCAGGTTGAGACAAGGTCAAGCCATTGGAGAAGAGGGAACCTTAACTGAGAAAATGTTTCTGTAAGATCGGGTTATTGGCATGCCTCCACGGCATTTTCTTAATTAGTGATTGATGGGGGAAAGGCCCAGCCCACTGTGGGCGGTATCATCCTTGGGCTGGTGGTCCTGGGCTATATATGAAAGCAGGTTAAGCAAGCTATAATGAGCAAGCCAGTAAGCCGCATCCCTTCATGGCCTCTGCATCAGCTCCTCCCTCCAGGTTTCTGCCCTGTTTGGTTTCTGTCCTGACTTTCTACAGTGATGAACAGTGCTTTGGAAGCATAAGCCAAACAAACCCTTTCCCTTCACAAGTTGCTTTGGTCCTGGTATTTCATCATAGCAATGATAACCCTGGCTAGGACATAACCCATCAAGTTATAAGAAAACCTGGGGTGGGATTTTACTATTCATCTTATTTGAGATGAGGAGCTGGAGGGGATCTGTCATCTTGTTTTAAAATCTGCGAACATTTACTTAGATCTTTAAATCCTTTCAACAAAAAGTCCATATTTTCTCATAAAAATCTTGCACATATTTTGATAGATTTATTTTTAGTTTTTTCATTTTAAGTGTCTATACACAAAGAATACTATTAGAATACATGCAAATATATACTTCTTATTTATGCATAGTATAAATGTGTATGTGTGCATGCATGTGTATGTGCATGTGTGTGTGTATGTGTGTGTGCATGCATGTGTGCATGTGTAAGTGTGTGTGTGTGTGTGTGCAGGCACACACTCTATGCTTGAGCCTATGTATTTTTCTTCATCTCAGTGTAAGCATCTCACCCTGTGCAGCTATAAAAATCTCAGTGTAATTTTAGGTGTGTGAGCTAACACCTCAGTTGCCTACCCTCCCCTTCTGAAGTTTACATTGAAAATGCCTCTGCTGCCTTCTAAACCCAATGCATATATTTATTAGTTCAGTTTGTGAGGTAGGTTTTTCATTCACAAGCAACCATAAAACTTGGAGTATACAATTTTCTCTATAAAAATTATCTGTATAAAAGCTGTATCAGAGCAAGAGGTAAATGCTGGTGGTCCAGGGAGCTGATGCAGTCCATAGCTCTCTAAGTCATACTCACCACATTTAAAGCAATGTTCCAGCAAGACTCCACATTTCCTCAAGTGAGGTCTGTGAAACTGCTCACAAAGGATTCACGCCAGGAATCTGTGAGTGGTGAGGTACTGATTTGACCCTAAATGACGATTTCGGTAAAGAGTGAACATTCACCATATTCTAGGACTCCAGGCATTGTTTTTAAGCATTTTACACATTTTCTCTCCTTTCAGTTCCCACCAACGGCCCTGTGAAAGAGATACTGCTATGTGTGTTTTGCAGCAGAAGACACAAAAGTCCACAAAAGACACATCTCCCAGGAAGGAGTGGAGCTGCTTGTCTAGAATACCTGGTATAATTTCCTCTATGCATAGTTAAACCATTACAAAGTGTGTTTTTATACTAGAAGGGACTAGAACCTGGGGGAGGTTGTGCTGGTCTGTCCAGTGAACAGACATTCTTTGAAACCATTGAGAGGATATTTTGGAACAGAGATGGCTGATGTATGGCACTTCTTGCCTCTTATTAATTCTCTGGCCATCAGCCACGCTGATCTGCTTATTTGACCTTGAACTCTGATCTCACAAGGTCACACATCCTAAAGGAGGGGCCGACCAATGCTGACAGAAATGATAGTGGAGAACCATGTTTATCACTAAATATAGCTCCTCTTCCAGATTGTAGTCACACATCGGAATCTGGGCTCTCTTTCTAGGCTGCATCCCTCCTCAGTCCCACATTTGCTCCTTCCTGCCAAGAAACGGTTTTGTCCTCTCTGACAACCCCAGCACTGTTAGAAACACCCTAATTATCTTTGACTTCGCCATGCCTCAGACCCCAGGCAGTTGACAGCCAGACTGAGAAAGGGTCCCAGCCATCAAGACACACAGTTCTAAAGTCCATCACCCTCTTCCTTGCCACCAAATCGATGACAGTCACTTGCAGAAAGTCGTTCTAGATGCAGGCAACTACTCTCACACACAGAATTTAATCTCGAAAATTACTTTTACTTGTTCAAACACAATTTTGCAGCAGTACACACAGCAGTGGATTTCTCTCCGGCATTTTCATGTGTGATCTATTTTGTTGACGCACACTTTATGTCTTCCAGTCCCCACCAGTCTCATCTTTCACCACTGAAGTATTTTCTGGAAACTTAAGTCTTTCCTTAATTGTATTCTTGATGGAATTATGCTTATAGTTATTTTATTAGCAGCATAGAGTTATTTTTTAGTTCCTTATCCATATACCTAAAATTCAATAACAAATGTGAAAACTTGGAATATGAAAGCAGTTTTCTGAATTATTAATAAACATAGTTGGCTAGTAAACCTGTCCAAAACTGATATAGAGCACATCTAGTCTGAAAAACTCATAAATATGTTATAAATTTTAATAAATGTTAAATATAAACACTAACATTTTATTGGCACTGAATCTCTTAAAATAAAGGCTACTTCCTTTTCAAAGTTAATATAAGAACCTATAGATGAATATTAAAATCTCATTAAAATGATTCAACTATCTGTATCAATTCTATTTCATTTTTTATTTTAATTTAAAAAATTACTTTTAACATAATTTTTTTATTGATTCTTTGGGAATTTCACATCATCTACCCAACTCATGCCACCCACTCATTTCCCAGTCCTTCCATATCTGCCCTCCATCTTTGTAGCCTCCCAAAAAAGAAAATTAAAAAAAAAAAAAGAAAAAGAACATTTGCTTCTTCATCTTTCCCACCTCTCCATCACATATTCATTTGTTATAGTGGCCTTGGGAGCCTCATGGTGTCACACAATACACCCTTTTGCCCAAACAGCTTTACTTGCAAATGTTCATTGCAATGAGTTGTTGGTTTGGTTCAAGGCCTCTGGCCTCTGGTACACCATCAATACTGGACCCTCAATGAAACTTCTCCAGTATCCTGCAATCGTCCTGAGTCATGGAAATTCTGCAGCTGTGGTTCTACAGGGCTGGTCCCTCCACAAGATCCAGCAGGTCACAGGTGGGGTAGGTGTTGGAGTGGGCCAACTCAAAGGCCTGGATGTGGGCCTGGATGGTCACTGATGGTCAGTCTGGACCTCCACCAGGACCAGCTCTCCTGAGTATATGGTGAGGGGTAAGACCAGCTTCCCCAAGTACAGGGCCAGTTCTCCTTTTGCTACAATCAGTGGGTAGAGTAGTTCTCCCAGGGCCATTGAAGGTTGGTGCCAGCTCACCCATGCCCACACCATTGGGACCAGTTCTCCCGGGGTGGGGACAGCTCTCCTACTGAGGCAGCCAGTGAGGTGTCAGACCAGTTCTTTTGTGTCCAGGTCACCAGGGCCAGCTACTTCCATATAAAGGCTACTTCCTTTTCAAACTTAATATAAACATGAACACAGACAAGAACCACAGACCTAGACATGACCTTTGGTCACATTTTGGGCCTGGATGTCACCATGGTCTTGGGTGGCAGTACTGGCTACTCAGTGGCAGCACGGCCCTCTGACACCAATATGGACTCAGGTGGTGGCCCAGACCCTGGGCATCCTTACAGCTTAAGGTGGTAACATGCACCACTGACATCAACACAGATGCAGTAGGGCCAAGGACCCAGACATGGCCCTCTGTGGCAGCACATGGCCCCAGGTGACAACATAGATCAGAGAAGCCTGTTCCTCACCCGCTTTGTGCCTTCTGTTCACTTCTTTCCTCAGGGCACAACCCACTCTGCTTCTCCTTCTCTCCCATTTCTCCACCGTATACCTGTTCATCATAGTGCTGCCTGCACACCCCTGGGTGAGGGGTGCTGGGCAAGTCTGTCTAAAATTAAATTTCATTTGCTGTGGATAGGTGTTTTGTTAGGTGCACCACATGGATGCAGTGACTGTGAAGGCCAGTGGAGGGCGTTGGCTCCCTTAGAACTGGAGTTATAGATGTTTGTGAACTACCATATAGGTGCTGGGAATCAAACCCAGGTCCTCTGTAACAAATGAGCCATCTCTCTAGCCTCCCCAACCCCCTGCTGCCATTTTTTAAATCTGGAAAGCTATAGGTTTGTCTTGGTTATTTTTCTATTGCCATGACAAAACACCATGATGAGGCCAACTTATAAAAGAAAGCATTTGATTTGAGGCTCACGGTTCCAAAGGGCTGGAGTTCATGACCAGAATGACAGGAAGCATGGCAACAGGTAGGCAGGCATGGTTCTGGAGCAGTAGCTGACAGCTGATATCTTTTTTCAAGACTAAGCTCTGCTGAGTGGCCCTGGCCATCCTGGAACTCCATCTGTAGACCAGGCTGGCCTTGAACTCACAGAGATCGGCCTGTCTCTGCCTCCCAGGTGCTGGGATCAAAGGTATGCACCACCACTATTTGGCAGAGGGCTTATTATATCTTGAGACAACAACCACTGTGAGAGAGAGAGAGCTAACTGGGGATAGCATGGGCTTTTGAAGCCTCAAAGCCTGCTCCCATTGGCACTCTTCCTCCAAAGCCATACCTGCTCATCCTTCCTAAACAGTTCAGCAACTTGGGATCAAGCATTCAAACATATGAGCCTATGGGGGAGGAGGAGTCATTTCCACTCAAAACACTGCAAGGTCCTAAGAAGCCTTTCATGTAAATAATTAGACACACGTGGAAGGAATACTGATATAGCTGTAGCCAGTGGATCTCGTGTCTGTGAGTTGTAGCCTAGAGAACATGTGGCCCATTATCAAACTGCTTGGTGACTGTGATGGTTTACATTGATGACTAACTTGAAAAGACCAAGAATCACCTGCTGGAGAAGCCACTGGGTAAGTCTGTAAGAGACTTTCTAGGTTCAGTTACTTGAAGCAGGAAGACCCACCCTAATGTGGGTGGTACTATTTCCATCGGCTGGGGTCCTGGATTGCACAGAAAGGGGAAAAGCAAGTGCCAACCCTCCTCCTTTTCTGCTTCCTGAGTGCAGACCCAGTGTGACCAGCTGCCCCACATTCTTGCCACTGTGCTGTCCACCATGATGGACTGTACCCTCCAACTGTCGGCTAAAATAAACTCTTCCTTACATTGCTTTAGTCAGCTGCTCAGTCACAGGAAAAAGAAAATATCTGATGTGATACCTAACAGTAGAGGCTCCTTAATTTCCTCTTTAGTCTGTGCAAACATGGTACCCAGACTCCATCACTCTTATAGCATGCACTCGTGGGAAGTGTTCCCTTTCTCCACATCTAGAGTGATGCAGTGATTTTTGTAGCATCCCGTGGCCATTCACAACATGGAGCATTTCCCATGGCCATCTGGAATAAACGTGATGCTTACTTTTGTTTGTTTTTTAGTAGACAAAAGGCAATTACAGGAACTTCTTTGAGCACAAGTGACCTCACAGGACACTGAGTTTAGGAAGAAGGGCAAACAGAAGCAGGATATCTGGAAATCAGTTCCTTTAAAGTGGCCCTTGCTTGAGTTCTCCTCAGAATTTTTTTTTATTTTTTATTTTTCATGTTTTGGTTTTTCAAGACAGGGTTTCTCTTTGCAACAGTCCTGGCTGTCCAGAAAATCACTCTGTAGACCAGGCTGGCCTCGAACTCACAGAGACCCACCTGCCTCTGCCTCCTGAGTGCATGAATTAAAGGCCACTGCCCGGCTTCCTCAGAATATTTATAATGTACATACAGGGGTGCACATACTTTCAAGATTGTTACTCTACGTAACATGTGGTGAGGAATCACTGAAAACTCGATAAAAGCAGTGGTTAGTTCACATCAGAATTTGGGGAAGATATTTAGTTGAAGAAGAGAAAACTCTGTAGATAGGACATAAATTGGAAGAATTGGCACTGGAGGCTAAAGGGACAGCCGAATCAGTACCTCAGAGGGGAGCAGGGTGGGGAAGGGCTTCTACAATGTGTCGAGACTCGGAACTACAGATTAGCACTGAGTACTTATGAGCTCCTTGGTGTTTTAGAGTCACTCAGACTCTAGGCCCTGTATGAACAGCACCGCAGGGAATGCTGGGTAGAAGACACAATCACACATTGCTTAGTAACAGGGATACGGTCTGAGATGTGCGTCCTTAAGTGACCTTGTCAGGAGAACATCATAGAGTTTGCTTACACAAACTAAGATGGACAGTTGATAAAATATCTTTGAATCTCTGGCATTGACCTCAATGTTGTTAGACAGCATAGAACTACATGTGTCATATGAGAAATTACATCAGGAGGTTTTGGGGTTTTTGTTATTGTTTTTTTTTAGATCTGTAGTAATCTCCATTCAAAAGGAAACTGTCAAGAAATGATGAATTTGTTTTTTGTTAGAGTTGTGTATGTTTTGGAAAGAGGTAAAATAAATCATCTCCTATCCACAAATTATTTTGGTAAACTGGGCTGTGTCAAATACTGAGATTGTGCTCTATGTAAACATCATATCCTTTCAACGTTATATCTGTCTGATTTCTGGAACCTCAAATGAAATCAGCCTCTGGCCATCCCCCTTTTGTACTTGTTTACAGTCCATTTCTTCTGTCCTGTACCTGGACATGGGTATCATCTCCTCCTTTGGAGTTGTATGTTGGTATTTATCACATACATTCGGTGTTCAGCTTCATCAGTGTTTACTGCTGGTAGCTCTTATGAACTTTCAGTTAGAGTTTTTCAAAGATGGAACTCAAGTCTCAGGCTTCTCCTGAGTGTCCAATGCAGGACCACTCAGAGTGGACTCAGTCAGCATTTCCCTGTTGATTCTGTTATCTCTTGGTGTCTTGTCTGTTTTTATCACCATCTAAAGAAGATGTCTTCTTTCTTCTAGTTCTTTGTTACATAATATTTTCCTCGTGTCAACAAACACGGAATTATCTAGTAAACATGAGGAGAATGCCGGGAGGTGGCCTAGCCCTTTGGCTATTTTAAGGTGCTCTTTTTTCAGTGCCATTGAAAATAGGGTGTCTGCATTATCACGTCCCCCACAAACTTTACTTTTGGCTACAAAATGAACACAGCTTTATAAGCTCAAAGATGAAAGGAGAGTTGGGAAGAGAGGCCCTGTTTAAGCGACACCATGCAAAGCACAATTTATATAAACTGCCCGCCCTGTCACACCAGCAGTCACGAGCAAGGTAGAGAAAACACAACACACAAACACTAGAAGTCTTTGCTCCTAACAATCCTTTCTTCGTGTTTTTCCTAATGCTCCATAATATGCAGATCCCTGACATTTTCAGATAACCCAACCTATGGAGACTCACTTAAGTTTTTTTTTTTTCCTGGAGAAGTGTATAGGTGCCACCAAAATCAGATTAAGGAAGTGAACTACTTGTCTCCTTTCTCAATGGGTAATTCAAGCTATGGAATTATTTTTAGTAGCAGGAAGGATGTTTGGCAAGAAGAGTATTCCTTAAAGCCTCTGGCTACAGTTGGGTGAAGCTAAGACCCCTTTCTGCTCTATGTAATGAGGCTATGGGAGCTCCACAGCCTCCTAGTCCAGGGGAAACATTGCTTGCAGAGATACAGAATCCAATAATGGCCTGCAACAAGAGTGTGGCCCTGTGCCTAGAGGAAGGTTACAAAAAGTGAGAGCAACTTGGCTTTGGGAACTCCTGATCTCGGTGTGGTCAGCTGAGTTTTGGATGCACAGTGGGGAGGAGACATGAGCTTTACCAGCTTCCTGGGCTGTGATGCCAAAGTCCTTCTCTTCTACATGTTACATCTGAGGAGGTTTGTAACACGAATTTTAAGTGGTCTTTGAATAAAAAACAAAACAAAACAAAACCTGGAGCCAGATATTGGGGTGAAAGCTAAAAGGTCAGAGAAACAGAATAAACCACAGCCAACCTCACCTTGCTAACTCCTCAGCTAATCCTCAGACTGAAAGCCTCTGAGTTTTCATTCACCCCTGAGGGTCTTAGCTGAACTGCTGCTTAGTTCCTGACTTCTCATGCTTTATATACTGTTTTCCAGCCAGCCATGTCACCTCCTGGGATTAAAGGCATGTGTGCTTTCCAAGCAAAGGCGTGAGATCTCAAGTGCTTGGATTAAAGGCATGTGCCACCACTGCCTGACCCTGTTCCCAATGTGACCTTGAACTCCCAGAGATCCAGACAGATCTCTGCCTCCTAAGTGATAGGATTAAGGGTGTATGCCACCACTGTCTGGTCTCTATGTCTAATCTAGTGGCTGGCTCTGTCCTCTGATCTGTAGATAAATTTACTAGGGTACACAATATATCACCACAGATATTTTTGATTGACACATTTATTTCTCTTTTCAGTCCTGGGTGCATCCCAGGCCCCTAAATCTGGTGAAGCCATGTGTCTAGGTTTGGTGAGTGGTTAGGAAACAGAACACTGGATATTTCTGAGCAGCAGCAGCATTTAGGGTAGATGTGAGTTCTGCAGGATCCTTCTTTAGTGAGTTTGGAAATTATCCCTCAAGTGGAAGGAGCCTGGATCCCCACTTGGGAGGTGTCTTAATAGACTGGGTGGCTCGTAGCAGAGGAACATTTGTGTTTCATAGTTCTGGAGTTCAAAGTTCACGATTAAAGCAACACCAGAGCCAAGTTCTAGTGAAGACCATCTTCAAGGTTGCAGGCTTTCAGCTCCCTGTGTTTTCACATGTCTTTGTAATCTCATTCATGAGGGCCCTACCTTCATCACCCGACTCCCTAACGATCTTACTTCTCAATGCCTGCATTGCAGGGTAGGCTCTCAACGTAGGAATTCAGGGCAAATGTTCAGTCCATAGTAGAAAAGGGACAGCCTTGGATCGCTGTTTAACCTACAGGAGATTTAATGAATGAGAAACAAAGTTTTATTTGTAAGATTTCAGGGCTATTCATTGCCAAAACATAGTCAATCCCATTCTAATACTGGCTGTTTCTATTTGTCCGTTTCATTTTGTGCACAGTCTGTGGCCACACTAAGTTCCTTTTCTCTGTATTCTATCTAAGCAAAAGAGAAAACAAAGCCTTAGTAAGCGATCAACTCTTATTATATATTTTAAAAGTTAGGACATACACACACACACACACACACACACACACACACACACACACACACTTGAAGCTAAGATCTCGGGTATTCATATATGAAATAAGGAAGTGGGCTTCACACTTGCATCTTGTCATCTCCATGAATTGTATGCTCATGTGATGTGGTTGCCCTTCCATGGATCTAGGCAAGTGATGCACTTTGCCCTACTTACATTCCTATTTTATTTATATTCATCACAGGCTCTCCACTTCTCATTGCCATATAAAAAGGCAGAACAAGGAAGCAGCTGCTTTTAGAGTAGATGTTTGAACCATTTATCTCATTTTTATGGCTCATTTCATTAAGCAGCTGTTTACATACCACCTATTGTGACCTGACTTGAATCTTTGATTAGAACAATTATTTACAATTGCAAGTCTTAAATGAATGCTTTTGTAACCAACAATTTGATGGGGTAGGGTATTGATTTTTATTTCCATAGAATTAGAATTAGGTCACTCTCTTTATAATTCCCTTTTGTTATATTATCCCCTCGCTCCTAATTTACCTTTGAATTACCCTCCTGCCTATTTGTTTTTCCCTTAAAAAATGCTGCTATCATTTTATATAGTTGTCAGAGGACATTTCTCTGTTCTATTTTACTTCCTTTCTTAACATAGCAATTCAGAAATCTTCTCATGGGAAGAGAGAAAATAACTATAGAATGATTAGATGGCTGGTGAGTCAGTAGCAGGCTGAAGGGTTGAGTATTAACATGCACAATTTGGACATCCCAATACCGTTACCAAGAGAGCTACTTGAACCTTCTTTAAACTGAGCCCTGAGAGTGTCATATCAACCATTAGTGAGGGGACACTGTCATCCCCACATTCACACATATGCACAGATGGAATTTAATGGTTTGGGCCATAAGTGTTCAGGAGTCTTGGCAATTAAATGATTTGAGCAATTGTCAGAGACCTGGAGAAAGGATCTCATAGAATCCCTTGACCCAGAATGTCAGTGAGTCCATGATGTTCCCATCAATGATTGACAGTGCTTGCAAGAGGGCTCCAGGGAGCCTTCCTGAATGATGTGAATCCAGAAGGAAGTGCTAAATGACAGCCACACTTAACAGCCTTTTACCTACCCCAAATCAGGAAGTAAGCTTGGCAGCATAAGAAGGGTAAAGTACTTAACATAGACAATGATGGTGGTGACAAAACTCTTCTGCAGAGAAACTGGTGGTAAGTAAGAAATAGCATTTCTCTTATAGGTAAGAAAGCTAAAGTACAAAAAACTTAATTCACTTGTTCAATGTTAACTACCCACTTCAATATTTAATGTTAGAGTTTAAAAGGGGACATGTTTGATATTGGAGTCATGAAGTATGTACATATATATCTTATAATTATTTACATAAATTACCTTTGATTCCCATAACAGCATCACTGGGCAGGCATATCTATTTTATAGTGAAGAATCTTAGGCTCAGTTTTAGTGATGCAACCATGGTCACTTAGTATGATGGTTGACTGGTCATAGTGTCAACTCAACTGGATTAACAGATGCCTAGGACTGGTGAACACAGTTCTGGTGTGTCTGTGGAGGATCTCCTAGAGAAAACTGGCCTATGGAACATTAAGAATGGGTGGTATCATCCAACAGGCTGGTAGCCAGGATAGGAAGAGGTTGACAGAGGAGAAAGGACTCACTAAGAAGAAAGTCCCTTTTATGTCCTGAGCAAGTGTACCCATCATTGTTGCCATTGTCCTCAGACACCCTACTCCAGCTTCATGCCAGTGGCCTTTTAACATGTCCAATGCCAGTGGGCCTCAGGTAAACCCCAGCCTTCAGTGAAGGTCAATACCTCTGAGGCATCCAGCTTCTTGGATTGAACAACTACTGAGTCATTGGATGTCCTGTTTGTAGACATCCATTGTTGGACTACTCATTCCCTATCATGTAAACCAGTTTCACAATCTCCTGCTTTCTATATGTTATGATATATTTAATTTCATTTTATATATATTAGATGTTTTTTATTTTTACTTATGTGTATTGACTTCTGGCCTTAGCACATATACATACACAAGTGCATATTATACCTGTAGGTATCCTGTGCATGTATCCTTGTGCACGCGCACACACACACACACACACACACACACACACACACACACACACACACAGAGAGAGAGAGAGAGAGAGAGAGACAGACAGACAGACAGACAGACAGAGACAAAGAGAGACAGAGAGAGACAGAGAGAGAGAGAGAGACAGAGAGAGAGAGGGAGGGAGAGAGAGATGAAGTAAATATTGGAACAGTTTCTTTCCAGGTTCTTAAACCTTGGAAACTGCCAGTTGTACGCATGGGGAGGAAGGGTCTGCTAGCCTGAAGGCCCTTGTCTGTCCTATGATTTATGCTGGTGTTTGGCCTGTACTGGACAAATGTCTAATGTCTGCTACAACTATCTTTACTTCTTTATGTACAGAGTTCTTTGCTAGCCACCCTTAACTTTGCAATCTATGATCTGTGCAGGCTTCTCACCCTCCTGAAACTCCCAAGATGGAGCATCTGCTGTGGCTAATACTGTAGCTGGTGATCTCTCAAGTGTGTTAGGGGATGGGAAGCCGCCATAACACTGGGATCTATAGACGTGGAAAGCTTGTTTTTGTACTTTCAACATCTGTGTGTTCATCAGCCTACTGGGAGCACTTACCTCAGTGTGGGGCTGGACAGTGAGTGGCAGATGGGGGCTCTACAGGTTGGGCTACCTGCTGATGCCGAACTTCAGTTGATGAGATCTGCTCTCAACCGCGGAGGGTAGGGTTTGGCTCATCAAGTGTAAAGCCAGCCTCCTGCCTCCTGCACTTCCCAGCATGTCAGTGTCTCAGCAGGCCCCACCCCCTCCAGAGCTGCGTGGCTGTCTAGCTCTCTGGGAGCTAGTGGGTCAAAGCCAGGCTTCCAGACTGAGGTTATTCCTTATCCACAATCCCTTAGGGTGGGCGAGTTTTGAAAAGGACTCCCTCTCTAGACAGTGCCAAGCCATTTCCCTCAGAATGAAAGGGACAAAATGAGCTTCCTCAGCGCTGTTGGCCCGTCTGCTGGAGGGACACTGTCTCAAGAAAACTTGGGAGTAGATTTAAGGCTTGTCCTGATGTCTCTTCAGGGCCACCAAGTTTAGGAGCTTATGTTGTGGAGGGGGTTTCTGCTTGCCCTCCCAGGGAGTGGAGCAGCTGGAGCTGTGCTCAGCCACTGTTTTTCAGTGTTACCTGGGACAGCACTTTCCAGGGGTCTGTCACAGCGCTCACCAGTTCCCAAAGCTCTTTCCATTTTGTCTTTGGAATATTCTTTCTTTTTTTTTTAAAAAAAAAAAAAAAATTCATTATTTAATACAGTGTTCTGCCTGCATGTATACCTGCAGGCCAGAAGAGGGCACCAGATCTCATTACAGGTGGTTGTGAGCCACCATGTGGTTGCTGGGAATTGAACTCAGGACCTCTGGAAGAACAGTCAGTGCTCTTAACTGCTGAGCCATCTCTCCAGCCCTGGAATATTCTAATATTCCTTAAACTACTTTTTCTTAACTCAGGTCTCAAGGTGGTAGTTTCTAGTCTTCTGTATTACCTGGAAATCAATCTTCTTTTATATTTCCAGTATTTTACAATAAAAAGTTAACTTTTTCCTACTGATAATGGCTGCAACATATGCAACAATTGATTCTAATTCTTGAAACATTCATTTACATTTGTGATTCAACCTTTTAAATGTAAGAATTGAAAATCATTAAAAGCTGGGCATGGTGGCACATGCCTTTAATGCTAGCACTCAGAAGGCAGAGGCCGGCAGATCTCTGTGAGTTCAAGGCCAGCCTGGTCTACAGAGCGAGTTCCAGGACAGCCAAGGCTACACAGAGAAACTCTATCTTGAAAAACCAAAAACCAAAAAAAAATAAAGAAGAAGAAAATCATTTGAAAAAGTCTTGGTTACTACACGTACACACACACACACACACACACACACACACACACACACACACACACATTTATCTATCTATCTACCTCTCTCTCTCTCTCTCTCTCTCTCTATCTATCTATCCTATCTATTTTCTACATAGGGAGTTCCAGGCCAGACAAGGCTATATAGTGAGATATATATATATATATAGAGAGAGAGAGACCAGGCTGTACTTGAACCCACAGAGATTACATCAGCCTTTGCTGTGACCTAAAGCTATGTGTGCCATCACACAAAGCTTTTGGTTACTTTAATTTTTTTCATATTTATTGTAGAAATATTTTTAAATAGAACATACAAGAAAAAAGAAATAAAATTATACAACCTTTCCAGAAGTAAATATTGATTAAAATACAAATGTCAACATATGTTTATTTAACAAGTAAAAGAAATTTTATTAAAACTAGGTTCAGTAGCTCAACAAAACAAACAACAACAAAACTAAGCAACAAGAAAACAACTCAATTTAAAAAATGGGCTAGGCTTGTGTGACCGAGTTAGGCGACATGCTCTAAGGGTATTAGCTTCTTGCCTCTTCTCTAGTTCAGTCCCTCCCAGGCTTCTTTCCTCACCTTGTTTTTCCACTGTGGCCACTGATGAGACCAGCTAAACCATATTTTTAAATATGATTATATTGTTATTATTCTATGATGATGCCATAATGAATATCATCTCTTAAGGTTAATTAAGAATGAATTAAAGGCTGGGCGGTGGTGGCACATGCCTTTAATCCCAGCACTCGTGAGGCAGAGACAGGCTTGATCCCTGTGAGTTCGAGGCCAGCCTGGTCTCCAAAGTGAGTTCCAGGAAAGGCGCAAAGCTACACAGAGAAACCCTGTCTCGAAAAATCAAAAACAAAAACAAAAAAAAGAATTAAAAATAAAATTGTGATGATGGCTTAGTTTTCCTCTTCAAGTGTCATTTTAAAATGTTTTTAATTTTTGCATTAATATTTAGTTACTGAGGGCTAATGTATCTATATATAGATACATAAATATTTATAAAGAATTCATTTTCTTTTGAATGCTTATGAATTTGTTTTGCTTCTTCAGTGATCAAATATCTTTTATTAAATTTAATACTTAAAACTGGGCTAGAGAATTGAGTAGAGTTCTTAAAATAAGGACAAGTAGATAATAGGTATTTTTAAAAGTGTTCAAAATCCTCAGTTATCAGGATAATACAAACGAAAATTACTTTGAGATCCTATCTCCCCTCAGTCAGAATGGCTTTAGTGAAGAACACCAATGAGAGCTAATGTTGGTGAGGATGTGAGGAGACGTGGACACTTATTCACTGTTGGTGGGAGGGTAAACTGGCGCAGCTACTACGGAAATCAGTGTGGAGGCTTATCAAGGCTAAGAACAAATTACCACAAGGTTCAACAATCCCACATGCCCAAGGACTATATCCTCTTACAGAGACACTTGTACATGCGTGTTCATTGCTGCTTCATTCATAACATCCAGGAAGTGGAATTGACCTAGATGTCCAATGGATGATGGGTAGATAATGGAAATGTGGTACTTATACACAATAGAATTTTACTCTGTTTAAAAAAAAAGAGAGAGAAAAAAGAAAATGAATGACACTGGAAAGGATTATACTGAGGTAACCCAGACTCAGAAGGACAAACTCTGTATGTTCTCCCGAGTATGTAAATACTAGCTTTGCACTTTTATAGTAGTATATGTGATATTGAGCACCTGTAACGACCAGGAAAACAGAAAGGAACCATTGAAAAGGGGTGGGAGAAAAGAGGTTCTGAGGGAAGGGGGATAAGAGAATATATGTGAAGTGGAGGGAGAAATACTGGGGATAGAAAGATTTATGTGGAATTAGGGGTGGGAGGTGGAGGGAAAGGAGTGGGAAGGGGTAACCAAATAAAGGTTGTTAAAGAAGCTTTATGGAAACCTGTTTTGTAAGCTTATTAAGACATACAAATTTATACATAAAACAAGAGTTTGAACAGAGGCACCATGCATGGGTGCCTAAGTAGTCCTCCCCCAAGCCATCAGCTACTAAATGAAAATCCCAGGGCCATATGGGGATACCTTTTATAGTCAGTGCAGCCCCGGAAGCCCTCAGATCATACAGAACTAAATGATTAGACCCTATGGCTAGAGACACTCTACACCTGGGTTGTTAGAGATAAAAGAGTAACTAGAATTGAGCTGGCAACTTCCTCCCTGCCACATCGCTTTCATAAGTACCAGACGTGTGCAGGGTGCCGGGGAAAATAATGCATCACTGGTCTTACCCAGTTGTGACCCATATAAGCTATGATTTGAACCTTCCAGGCATGATGTGCCCACTGCACAATAGTGCCACCACTCTTGTAAGGGTAATCAACTGCTTTCTTACGGTAATCAACATGCCTTTTCTACATGAATGCTCTTGTTTTTGAAACTATAAACATGATCAAGAGTCATAGGCTCTAGGGAGAAACTTACTGTTGTTTTTTTAATTGGACACATTGTCAAGCTGCCTTCTCAATACCTATGATTACTATTCCCACATGTACATTTGAGTACATATATATTATTGCCTAGGTTCTGCATATAAGGGAAAACATTTGGATTTTTTCTGGGATGGTGTGACTTTCCTTGATAATATACATTCTAAGTCCATTTTTTTCTGTGAATTTTTATTCAAGTTTTGTTTAGAGCTTGTGGTTGATATATTGTGCACCCCAATAAACTTACCTGGAGCTCAGAGAAAAGAATAGCCACTATATTAAACATAGAGGTTAGGTGTGGTGGCACACACCTTTAATCCCAGCACTTGAAATCTCATGTCTTTGCTTGGGAAAGACACATGCCTTTAATCCCAGAAAATGATGGCAGGAAGCAGAAAGGTAAATAAGGCGTGAAGACCAAAAACTAGAGGCTTTTAAGCTTTTAGCTTTTAGTAGCAGTTCAGCTGAGATCCATTCGGATGAGAACTCAGAGGCTTTCAGTCTGAGGAAACAAGATCAGCTGAGGAATTGGCAAGGTGAAGTTGGATGAGGCTTGTTCTGTTTCTCTGCTCTTTCAGCGTTCACCTCAATACCTGGCTCCGGGTTTGTTTTTATTAATAAGACCTTTTTAGAAATTCGTGTTACAAAAGCTGAATAGTATTCGTGTGTGTGTGTGTGTGTGTGTGTGTGTGTGTGTGTGTGTGTATGAGAGAGAGAGAGAGAGAGAGAGAGAGAGAGAGAGAGAGAGAGAGAGAGAGAGAGAGAGAGAGAGAGGGAGAGAGCATGCATTCACACACACGTGCACCAGACTTTCATTTCAAATGGACATGTGGGTACAATAAAACATGTGGAAAAGAGAAGAAGGAAGGGTAAATGTTAGGGGATGAGGAAAGACTGCGGATAATAGACACAAGTTGTGGAAGAACACATAAAACTGATTGTTTTTCTAGTTCTAGTTCTGTCGTGGACTTTTGGTGGTAGTTAAGTGCATAAAGAAATAAGTTGGAAAGTGAAAGAGTAAAATCCAATGTGAAGCTCTACAGCTTCAAAGTGACTGTTTTAGGTGTGGAGAAGTTCTCTGAGATAAACTTTGGGTCTGGTTAATTTGGGTGCATGTTATTTTTTTAATTGTGAGGTTTTTTAAAAATAAAGTTTATAACATCCAAAACATACTTATTACACCCACTTATTAGTGCCATTCAGAAACTTCATCAGAGAAACTTCCTTCTGCAGTAGATGGTGGTTAAATCAGAGACTTGTCATTGGACAGAGTGCAAAAACTAAGTAGCCATTGAGTGCTTGGCTCCATACCACCCTTTCCAACGGTCAGGGGACATCAAGGAAGGGGAGGTAGAAAGAATGGTAGAGCCACAGGTGTGCTGCAGAAACATAGCATCTGGACATTACATGGTTGCTGAGAAAGTTTTCCTGTGGAAGCACTTATTTTTAAACAATTCCTTAGTTTGCGGATGTACACATACGATGTACATGTTTTATGATAAGGACATATCATGAGAAGTGAATGCTTTGGTGACTTTTCACTGTGTGACCATCATAAAGTGTGTTTGCACTGACCTAGATTTCATGGTTATAGGAACATCCCAGACTGTTCTCAAACAAACTGAGATGTAACTCATCAGCCATGTGCTGGGGCCTTGATAGACTCAAAGGATGATATAAATGGGAGATAGGAGAAGCTGTTGCCCAAGCAACATAGATTTCTATCTTTATGCTAAACACTATCCATTACTTCTCTGCCTTTTGACTGACATCAAGTGAAGTAAACCTTTTTTTATAAATAAAAATAAGTGCTAATACAACAAAATCATAGCATAATGAATACAAAAGACAGGAACTTAGTCAATTATTTGCATTATCAAGTACTATGTATTACACATTGGCACCTGAAGGGCAGTACAGGAGGTTTGTTTACAGCAACATCATCATAAGTACATGAGTAAGGTGTTGTGCAACGGTGTTCTCATGGCAACAGTGTCACTAGGCAATGTGTATTTCCCAGCTCCATTATAGTCTTAAGGGACTAGAATCCTATGCAGGTTTTTATCAACCAAAATGACACTGTGTGGTCAAAGACTGTATGAGCATATGTACTCAGACAGGAGTGCTTTTACAGCTATGTTATTGTACACAATTCTAATACCTTTTAAAAGACAAAAGCACCAAACCAAGATAATTGAGTTAGAGAGTGTTAATGATTCTGAATTGTGGTACTGTTTGCCAAATTTTAAGAACACCATTCTATTAGTTTAGAAGACAATCTCCTCTACTCTTGCCTCAACATTAGAAACCTTAGTAAACTGGTGGCCTAAGACAGGAGTCTCTTTGTGTCTTTATTTCCACTGCATATATTATTTAAACACTTTTACACCTACCTGATAAACATGATCTTAGCCACTTTTAACATGTTTTTCTTACCAGCTTATAAGATATTATCTTGTATTAAATAAATTTTAATATAATACTTTATATACATACATATATACGTGATGCTTATGTTTTTTTAATTTTTTTTTTGTTTTACTTTATTTGATTATGGAATTGTGTGTCATGTTTAGGAGTTCAAATTTTTACATGACTAAGTCTATAAAACCTTGCATTTGGTGTCAATAGTTTTTCCTATAGGCATTCACATCATCTTTTCTATTTTAAGGCCTCATCTATATTTTAGAAATTCTTTGGTGAGTTTGATAGCTCCTTATGATACTGAAAGTGTGCACCTACTTTTGTGTTTATCAAAATGTTACTGGTGCCTGGCAGGGTGGCTCATGCCTTTAATCCAAGCACTCAGAAGACAGAGGCAAGTGGATCCATATGAGTTTAAGGCCAGCCTGATACATATAGTGAGTTCCAGGCTAGTCAGGACTAGTGAAACTCTGACTCAATTTTTTTTTTTTCAATGAAAATTTGGGGAATGGCATTGCCAGTATTCTTTCAAGCAAAAGAGGAAGAGGTGGTTTTTAAGATTCTTGGTCCTTCAGATAACTCCATTAGTCGAAAGATCACTGTCATTCCCAAGATGTTTTCAGTAGGGAAGAAAAATAACAGTTGTATGTAGCTTAAACAATGACGGGTCCATTATTTAGCCAGGCGCGTGAAGGTTGGGGCTTGCCTGGCTTGGCAGCCAGTGGGATCCTGCCCTACTAAAGCCTCGGGAATCTGCTCTCCTGCATCCTTCCTCCTGTCTGAAGCAGCGTTAAGTCTCACACAGCTGCACAGATAAGCAAAGGGAACAAAGAATCTTCCCCATTCAAATCAGGAAGTGGAGAAGCAAGCTTCTGTTCAGTCTACTGGCCAGAATTACACAACATCCCATAAATGGCTGATGATTGGTGAAGGCAACAGAGTGACCGTGATTCTAGATAAACTGTGTTCATTGCTAGTTGCTTCCTGGGAGTGGCTTGTGTTTGCTATCTGTTATGACAAAATACACATGAGACAATTCACTTAGAAGATAAAAAGTTTGTTTGAGGCCACGATTTGAGCTCCTAGTCTGGTCACTGTTGTGTTTAGATCCCTGGTGTGGGTGAGGGTACCACATAGCCTTGACAGGAAACTCTGATGAAGCAAACTATTATTTACGTCTCGACCAGGAAGCACAAGAGGGAGAAGGGAAGTGCTGGGCATCACAGTCCCTTTTGACTGGTGGCTCCAATGACCTAAGGACCTCCCACGAGCCCCTACCTTTTAAAACTTCTATCACCTCCCAGTCAGGTCAGCCTGGGGACCCCAGCAAATGTGTGGCACCATCCAGCAGCAGTGATGTCTCTGCTTCTAGGACTTCCTCCTCTCTCACGCAAGAACCATCTTCTGCACTCCTTCCTAACAGCGGAAGATCTGAGTCACACAATCAAGTCACTTAGGCTCTTTATTTAGAGAGATTGCAGCTGCGTTTGCAATCAGTCGAAAGCAGGGGTGAGTCTTAAAGAATGTGAAAGACTCTGCTTGGCTGTGCTTCTGACACCTGCATGGCAGCTGGCTCTCATACCTGCTCTGAGTCCTTTGATACAGTTTTGAGACTCTGACCTTCAAGGTCCTTATGTCCTGGGCTCAGTCCCCAGGTTGCTGGGAAGTTGTTGGGAGGCCCTCTGGGGGAGAATTTTAGGTGATTGGAAATAAGCCATTTTTGCTTCCTAGGTATGAGGCCAGCAGACTGTTTGCCACATTCTGAGTGCCATTTTCACCTGGTATACCCGCAGAGAGCTAAAAACACCATGGGCCTGCCGTGGTGGTGTTAATCCCAAGAAGGACTGACGGGGAATAGGCTGAAGGGGAGAGGTGCTTCCGAAGGTTTGATGTGATAGTCAAGGAAGAGAGAGACACAACAGAGAGACAAGGCTTTGAAAGTTCTACACTGAATTTCAATTGTGAACTTGTGCGCTGTAACCTCACAGTAACAACAATTTTATTAGTTGTTCTCTTTCTAGTTGAATTTTGTTTGTTTTTATGTTATAACTAGAGCAAATGATTTATACAAATTACATGATTTCTCATTATACATATTTTATGTGAAATGTAGTTATTATTATTATTGTCATCATCTGCATCCATGGTTCTCAATCTACAGGTTGCAACCCCTTTGACAAACCTCTATCTAAAAAGCTATTTTTATTATGATTCATAATAGTCACAGAATTACAGTTATTAAGTAGCTTATGAAAATATTTTATGGTTGGGGGTCACCACAACATGAGGGTTGAACTGTATTGAAGGGTCGCAGCACTAGGAAGGTTGAGAACTATTGGTCTACACAAAATAACTTATTTTTATAAGTTATTTTGCCAGTGACACAGTAATCAGGGCTCTAACAAGTTCTGGGGGGATGCTACAACCTACCGTCTGCCCCATTATTTCTGATGAAGGGGGGACCATCCATCAGAGCAGATTCCAAGTTTAACATTCATACGATGGAGGATGTTTGCCCCATCCTCTCACAATTTTGTGATCATCACTTAAGACATGGAAGGAGATAAGGATGTGGATGTAATGATGAGTCGGCTCTAGTTTCTGCTTTCATGGGCTCCTCAGAGACTCCTTAGGAGTCAAGCAATTTTATCAGTTCTGTGTTGTGTTTGACTATGAGGAGGGTGTGATTGAAAAAACACCCAGCTTACCAGAGGACATGATATCTAATCTCTGCATCGAAACATAAGCTGTGGTGTGATGGGCAATTTGGAAGCAAGAACAACCTATGTCGAAGACAGAGCCCCGAGAAGCTGGACCAGCAGAGAAAGCAGCTTCATGGAGAGAAAGAAAGGTTGAACATGGGAAGGCTCTGGATTGAAAGCAGGAGGAACAGGGTATTGGGTTACCCTGGAGACAAGAAGATAGCCTTGGGTGCTTATTAACTGCTGTCCTTGTGTGAATGACTAGCTGAGATCCTGAGTGTCTAGGAAACACACAATTACACTAGGTAGGATTTGCTTTTTTTTAAAAAAGGGCTGCTATGTCTCCACTCATTTTTTATTTTATTTATTTATTTATTTATTTTAGTAAATCACACACACATAGGGTTATTAATCCTTACTCTTTGTTGTAGCTAGAGTTTTCCTGCCTGACCCACAGTCAGGACAAATCTCTCTCACCTGCCAGTCCCACAGCCACTCAGACCCGAACAAGTAAACACAGAGACTTATATTGGTTACAAACTGTATGGCCGTGGCAGGCTTCTTGCTAACTGTTCTTACAGCTTAAATTAATCCATTTCCATTAATCTGTACCTTGCCACATGGCTCGTGGCTTACCGGCATCTTCACATGCGGCTTGTCATCATGGTGGCTGGCAGTGTCTCCCTCACTCAGCATTCCACTTCCCAGTTTTTTCTCCTCCTTGTCCCGCCTATACTTCCTGCCTGGCCACTGACCAATCAGTGATTTATTTATTGACCAATCAGCAACACATTTGACATACAGATCATCCCACAGCAGTTTGTCTCAAGCCATTGCATCCTTATGGTAGCCAAACTTGATGCCAGAGTGGCTCTGACCCTTCTGACTTCTGTTTCTAGCTTACCCTTGGGCCATGAGAAGATTTAGTCCTCTGTGACTCTGATGATGACCCCACCCTCACCCCCAAGCCTGATGCTATGATCCCAGCATTGCAATTGGTAAGGGAAACTGAGCGTCACAATCAGCAAAGGCCAGTAAACATCAAAGTAGCCAAAGGTGGAGACCCTGGCCTCCACTCCATCCATTCTGGTCATTAGAATGTCTGTGTCTGGAAATCAGAAGGAACCAGAGAAGTGATTTTTTTAAATGTAGTATATTGCCTTGGTAACCACATTAACTATGAAATATAACTGTTAATTAGTGTTATTGTTAAAAGGCCTCAAGACTTGAAGAGGACACGTAAGTCAAGAGTGAATATGTGAGAAATCTGGGCTTTGCTGGCTTCTCTTCTTTTTGTGCTTGCTCCTACACTCTTGAAAATCCTGAAACCTAAATACAGTTCTAATTAAAGCTCACTTTTGCTTTTCTATGTTTTTTTCTACATGTGGTATGATTGTTAATGAGACTCTGGACAAGCTAGTGTGAAAGGCAAAGGAGGTAACACAATGGGACAATTGTCTATGTGCTAGGAAGGCACTGACCAGAACAGAAAACAGAAAGCCAGGCGCGTCCATTCTCCTTGGGCATTGCCCTCTCTCTCACCTCCTCTTTCCTCTAGTGTGGGCATCAGACGTCTCCTGAAGGCCCCTGTGTTACCTAAAGACTGAGCCACAATGTGTGGCTGTTGGAGATGAGGATCTGTTTAGGTCATGGGGGCAGGTTGAAGGGGATTGTGGGACTGTTTCCTCCTTGTCATTCTGTTTTCCATCCTGGCCCTGGGGTGAGCACGTGCCTCCTAGTTCCTTTTTCTTGGAGGGTGCTCATCGAGCTGTCTTTACTGTTCACTCCAGGAAAGAGGAAGACTGTGGTACATGAGGTGAAATACTTATCAGGGACCAAACATTCCCAGAAGGACAAAGTCAACACATCTCAGCTTACACTGGAGGGAGGTGAAGTGCTACAGGGCATGTACCTAAGATGAACAGCTAAGTAGCCTTAGTGCAGCCACATGCTCCAAGCCTCATGGTTGCCTCCATTATGACTCACTGACTTATCTCACCCACGATGAGATCAACACATGGTCTCTTATCTCTTTCCGTCTTCCACATTGTTGTTCCTAGTGTCCAGGACAGTGCCTTGTACCAAGTAACATTTGAAGAATGGACGCTGAATAAGTCTTTTAAAACTTGACTTTTAGAGAGTGAAACCTTCCCATGTGTCCCCAAAGGACCCTGTTCCAAGGCCTTTAAGGGACACTGAAGGGGTTCCTGGGCAGTCAGAGCTCTGTGTCTTTTCTACTCCTGACCTATACAAAACAGCTCTGCTGGGGTTTTTTGGTGTGTGCAGCCCTGTGTGCGTGTGCGTGTGCATGTGCATGTGCGTGTGCGTGTGCGTGTGCGTGTGCGTGTGCGTGTGTGTGTGTGTGTGTGTGATGTGTGGTTTGTGTTGTATGAATCCTAATTTGTCTTTTTTATAGTATCTCATAAGATAAAAATGCTCTGCATTGATCTCTACCCAGGAACTGTTCAAACTAAACTATTTTCTCCTGCTCCTTCCACTTTCTCCCTCCTCCTCTTTCCTGTCATCCCCCCTTCTTGTGGCTTACCTCTTCTTCACTTCCCTCCCTCCTCCTTTCTTATCCTCCCTTCTTTCTTGCCCTCATCTTCCCCCACTTCTCTTTTCTTCCACCACGTAGATGCTGGGTATCGAACTCAAATCATCAGGCTTGTACAGCAGCACCTTTATCCACTGAACCACCCTGTCAGTCCTCAAAGTAGAGACCTTTAAAGAGTCCCTTTGATGGCTGGGTTTCAGGTCATTCTCTAAGTCCCCTGGTTTCCTTGGTTTGAGTGTATAGTGCTACTATGAGACAGATTTACCCAAGCCCTACATTAGTCATACTGCAAAAGCACTTTGAAAACTTGATACCTGATCCATATGTATTTAGTTAACTCTATTTTATTCCCATGCTTTTAAAAGAAAAATCTTTTTGCTATAGACATAATACCCACCTTTGAAATGTTGCTATTTGCCACGCACTCAATTCTAAACTGAAAGGTTTTGTATTTTAAAATACTCTTGATTCAGCCAATGATGTAGACATCATACCATTTTATAAATAGAGAAACTGAGGCCCAAAGGGATAACTAGCATGAGCACCCAAATCCACACTTGGTGAATACCTAAGCCACAATGTAGAACAGGTACTTTTTTAACTTCAAGTCACTGTATTTGTCTGCACACCATGAACAGATGGCCCTTGGTTGCTGTACACTAAAACTTGTGTGGTCAATTAGCCTTGCATACCTTGTGTCTTCCATATCCTTTGCCTGAGTTCTGGAGCTGCCCGTCTCCATGTAATTGCAGCTTCTGCCACATGTCTCTGCTGAACTCTCCATTTATTCTAAGAACAGCCTGCCGGACAGGCCCAGTACGCACTTCATATTGGGTACCCCTTTCTTTTCGTTCCTGGGATCTTGTTCAACCCACCAATCAGAACTTTGTTAATTCTCATGTGGTCTGAAATTATATTTGAATTTGCTTCCTGTACATTATTTCCTTTTTCAAGTTCTATTGATAACCCAGTGCTCCTTAGTCCTCTATTAATGTCTGTTTATGACACTCTTCTGTAAGTTCGAAACATATCCTCTGCCCTAACATGCTTGAGAAACAGCAGCAGCTTTCTGGAATTTATCCCGAGACTTGCTGCAGCATAGGTTTTCGGCCTATACCTTAATTTTATTTCTCTCTTCTGTATTTTGGTGAGTTTTCTTATTAGCAATTGTCCACTCAAGAACTGAGCAGAGCAGCTGCTGTTGATTGCAGCACACCTGGAAATAGCAGCTGTTTCAGGTGGTGCAACCTCTGATTCCACACAAATAAGCTGATAGAGGGCTGCTGCCTAGCTGACAGAACAGGGAAGCTACCATGCAAACACTCCGGGTCAACTAACTACCTTTTCTTACCTTTGCCTTTTCTGCTCATAACTGCTCTCTTTGTTTATTTGTTTTTTGTTTTTTTTTTCTTTTTTTTCCCCCCGAGATGGAGTTTCTCTGTGTAGTTTTGGTGCCTGTCCTGGATCTCACTCTGTAGCCCAGGCTGGCCTCGAACTCACAGAGCTCCACCTGGCTCTGCCTCCCGAGTGCTGGGATTAAAGGTGTGTGTCACCACACAAGGTCCAGCAGCCTGCTCTCTTTGTATAATCATTTTGATCCTGTCTTAATGATTTATTCTAGTAGACCCTTGCTCAAGAGCAACTTAGTCTCTGTAGCTCTCTCTGTCTCTCTGTTTCTGTCTGCCCCCTCCTTGCCCCACTCCTTTCTATCATGTGACTGACCATTACCTGAACATCTCTTATCCAAACAGCTCCATCTGACAAAGTGAAAGAGAAGTAGCAATTGTCTTCTGGTATTACCATTTTCTAAACAAGCAGTTAACCTTTCTCTTTTTGTTTTATTGCTTGCAAACACATTGAATATTATCATTTTTTTTAAAAGTCTGTGGTGGTTTGAATAAGAATGACCCCCATAGGCTCATGTATTTGAATGTTCAGTCATCAGGGAGTGGAATTGTTGGAAAGGATTAGAAGGATTAGGAGGTGTGGTCTTATTGGAGAAAATGTGTCACTGGGGCTGGGCTTTGCTTTGAGGTTTCAAAAGCCTAAGCCAAGGCTAGAGTTTCACTTTTTGTCTGCAGATCAGGATGTAGCTCTCAGCTACTTTTCCAGCACCATGCCTGCCTACATGCTGTCATACTCCCTACCATGATGATAGTGGAGTAAACTTCTAAAACTGTAAGCAAGCCCCTAATTAAATCCTTTCTTTCATGAGAGTTGCCTTGGTCATAGTGTCTCTTCTCAGGAACAGAACAGTGACTAAGACAAGGTCATAACTTACTTCTCTAATTACTAAACAACCCCTGTATTTTAGTAAAATACCACAAATGGCATGAACTTGGTTGATAATCTAGCTTCTGTTTCAGAGATTAAGGTCTATGGAAAGCTGAAGAGGCAAGCAGTCATTGATAAACACTTACTTGGGTAACCAAAGAAGCGGGCTGGTATCAAAAATTCCATGTTGCAGTTTTATGCCTGCCCCAGACTTTACGATGTTGGAATTTCCTTTGTATTTTTGTATAATCTAAACATCTAGAAACTTGAACCACATCAGTTATTAGGACATGCATCTATTATACATTATAACCTTATTTTAATATTTTGTTTGGAAGTAGATGCTAACTTATTGAGGCTTCTTTCATCTCATCAATATCTACCAGATAGTTTATTTCTACACCTTCCAAAACAAATAAACAAACAACAAAGCACCCTGTCATCAAGATCACTGATTCAGTTTCTTGATGATCTGTGTTTATTTCCCTTTGTTGTATCTTCACATCATAAACGTTCACTTGTTCAAACTAGTTCTTGCTTCATCTGGCCTAGGCAAAGTTGAAGGAGGCCTAATTATCAGGTTTGGAAAAGGTATGGGGGAGGGGTGTGTGGGACAGCATGACGGTATCACAGATAATAAGGGACAGGTTCTAAAAGGAAAAGTGGGTTGAGAGTGGACTGATTTCCCAAATTTTGCTCATCAGTTCTGTCTCTAACTTAAAAGCTATGGGTTTTACTTTTGCTAAGAAAATGCGCTTTAGACTTTACATAGAATAAGTATGCTGACAGAAATGTTTGACCTACTTCTCTAACCCTGTTTATGAAGTTTGGTTGGCAAATAAAAAGTGTGTATCCTAGGGCTGTGGAGATAGGTCAGTCTATAAAGTGTTTGCTTCTTAAGGATGAAGACCCAAGTTTCGATCCCTAGCTCCCACATAAAAGGTGGGCACCTGGAATCCTATTGATGGGGATGAGGAGGCAGGAGGATCTCAGCTACTTGCTGCCTAGTTAGTCTGTGAGCTCCAGGTTTAATAAGGAGGGGACCAACAGAGGAAAACATTTGACACCCTCTGGTCTCCATATGCATTCACTCACACACACACACACACACACACACACACACACACACACACACCCCACACACACAGATGCATAACATGTACACACACACACACACACACACACACACACACACACACACACACACACACATATATATATATATATACAATACATAATTTTAAAGTATGTACTAAGTGTACAATGTGATGATGTGATGTACATATACATTGAGAAATGATCAGAGTTGAGTTAATAAACTCATTACCTTTTACATGTGTGGGAGAATACATAAAATTTACTCTCTTAGCAATCGTCATGTATAAAATATGCTATTGTTCACTATAATCACTATGTCTATGTTAGATAGCCAGAACTTCTTCATCTTAAGACTAGAATTCTATACCCTCTGATCACCATCTCCTCTTGATGAAAAAGGCTCTTGGTCACACTATCTTCCTGAAAAGAGAAAAAGACAATTGTATGATGGAGAAATTTGGTCACCCAGTTCCATTCAACTAAATTATGAAGAAATATGAAACATGGGTATCTGACTTTATCTAGAGAAACTGGGTCTGGGGGGCTTTTAATGGGAAACAGAAACAAAAACAACTGAAGACTGTCTCATAGAAAGAGGATCTAGTTGCCAGCAGAAGATGTTGAAACCTGCTGATTCAAACCAACGTCTACCTTTGAAGATTTGATCTCATCAATTCATTTAGTTATCAATCCAGATGTATTCAGTATTATGCAATATGTGCGATATGATTGTAAAGAGGAAGTGTTCTCAGGCTGATTACAATCTAGCTGGATCTTTCATTTGTCACAAATATGCAAATAGACTATGCTATGATATGCAACTGAGAGAGCTTTATCACATACTGCTCCTGCACTGACAGTCTGAACCCTGTCTTTCTCGGCGTGGGTTGAGAGTTTCATCTCTTCTGATGACTGAGGACCTTAGAGAAATATTTTCCAGTTTGTTGCTGATTCTCCCTTGTGTGGGAAAGAAAGGCTCAACTGTTGCCTAGGGAACCTATTGACATAAAAACATGGTCTTGCAACTTGTAATAAAGGGGATAAACTAAATTTCTTAGTGTATGCCCTAGTCTTGCAGTTGCAGTTCTGTTACTCATCTGTTCCACTAACTGAGATGATCCTAGAAATGCCATCAGATGAGACAATGCATATCTCAGTGCAGATGAGGCCAATGTCCCTCCAGTATGCAGGGACTCTCCAACAATTTCAACGGAAGTAATGCAGATCTGGGTGACTTGGGGTTTCCTGTGGAAGCCTGTGATGTAACAGATTCAGTCATCAGCATTGTAGTGATGTTGGTGGTGTTCCTTTTTAATTAAGAATCCCAAGTATTGTGGTTAAGTTATGAGAGTTCCTGAGCATCCTGGAGCATCCTTACAAAATATCATTTTCTACAGCCTGAGACATTCCAGAAGAATTTAGGGTGCCATTTCATGCCATTTGCTGAGAGAGTTCTGTGACTAGAGGATGTCAAACTGCTTTAGGGACAAACGATTAAGAAAGTCACAGCTGAGTATGTAAACTACTGCTATAAGCTCTAGGCAGTAATTTTGAGGAATATGCAATTTTGTCTAAACCATAGTCCTATCACTTTAAAAATAGAAATAATACTTTTCTCAATGTGAACATTTAGAAGAGTAAGCAAGACTTTGTATGTCAACAGGCTATTACAATGCTTAACATATAGAAAGCACTCATCTTAATAATGTGTAGGGCCCCTTCTGGTTTTATGAGTCCATTTAAATCCTGGAAGTGGTATAGAGAATAGTCTTCTTTGCTAGTCTCATGATAGTTCTGTCTTTCTTATGCATGCTGTTCTCCAGCCAAAGACACCATTTATTACCTTGGAGTATTCTATATTTAAAGACATGACCAGAGGATCTGAAGTCAATGTGAGGAAAACTCAGGTAATGTTCAATATTTTCACCATGGAGTTGTGAATGAGCTCAATTGAAGATGATCAGATTTGCTTTGTCTTCAGTACTGGGAAAGCAATAATACCTCACTGTCTGCCGGGGTATTAGGGTTTCTAACACTTCACTGTCTACCACGGCATTAGGGTTTCTAACACCTCACTGTCTACTGGGGCATTAGGGTTTCTAACACCTCACTGTCTACTGGGGCATTAGGATTTATGTTTTGGCTTTGCTGTAAAGCTTCACATAGGGGCCTATGCACAGTTCTGCAAGAAGAGCCAACCAATTAGAGAACTTTGTTCCTAACTTCCTTCTACACACACAACTGCAAACCTGCATTAGGGCTGAACTTGCCTTAGGCACAGCATTTATTCTTAGAGAAGTCAATTCACCTCTCAAAGTCTTAGATTTCTTATCAGTGAAAAAGAAATGCTAATTAGGCAATCTTTAAAAACCTTTTTAGTCATAAAAATAACAGGGTTATAGACATTGCCACCAGCACTTTTCCAGAATAAAGAGCAAATACCCTAAAGACTTAGAATCTAATTTTAAAGAGCTTTTCTTTCTTTCTTTCTTTCTTTCTTTCTTTCTTTCTTTCTTTCTTTCTTTCTTTCTTTCTTTCTAAAGCAGAGGTGTAGGAATACAGCAGTGGAACACATACATTGGGAACTAATATGGGAAAATAAACGTTATTAACTGAAGGTAGAAAAATTCCAAACTTGGATTACATCAACAATCTTGGCCAAATATGTGTGAGGAATTTAAAAAGAGAAAATGGAAAGAGATACACAATGTGTCGTGTAAATCTTAAATCATAAAAAGGTCTTCAAGACTGGCCTTGAACTCCAGATCCTCCTGCCTCTGTCTCCTTCAGCAAATCCTACCAGCCTGTACCAGCAGAACTCACATAGCTCCAGAGAAGCTAAGAAACAAGGAGGACCTTAAGAGGGACTCATAGATCACCTTGGGAAGGAGAAATAGATGAGATCTTCATGAGTAAACTGGGGAGGAGAGGAGCAATAGAGGGGAGGGTATGGGAGATGAGAACATGAGGGAACAGGATGGTTGAGCTGGGGGAGGGTCAGAGTGGGAGAGCAGTGAAAGAGATATCTTGATAGAGGGGGACATTATGGGAGAAACCTGGTGCTAGGAAATTCTTAGGAATCTGCAAAGACAATACCAGATTAGACTACTAGCAAAAATCGAGAGGGCGCCTGAACTGGCCTATCCTGCTACTCAGATTGGTGAATACCCTAACTGTCATCATAGAACCCTCACCCAGTAACTGATGGAAGCAGATGCAGAGTTCCACAGCCAAGCACCAGGAGTCCAGTCGAAGAGAGGGAAGAGGGACTCTGTGAAAAAGGGGTATCAAGATCATGATGGAGAACCCTACAGAGACAACCAAACCAAACTAATGGGAACTCATGGAATTTAGACCAACACCTGTGGAGCCTCCACAGGACTGGACTAGGCTCTCTGCGTAAGCTAGACAGTTGTGTAGCTTGATCTGCTTACGGAGCCCCCAGGCAGTAGGATCAGGATCCATCCTGGTGCATGAGCTGGCTTTTTGGAGCCCACTACCTGTGGTGAGACACCTCTCACAGCCTTGATGCAGGGGGAGGGGCTTAGGCCTGCCTCTAATGAATGGACCAGGCTCTGCTGACTTCCCATGGGAGGCCTTACCTTCTTGTGGGAGAGAATGGGTGGGTGGGTGGAGACTGGGGAGGAAAAGGCTGGAGGGGCAGGAGGAAGAAAGAAGGGGTTCTGTGATTGGTATGTAAAATGAATAAAAAATTTCTTAATAAAAAAACAAAAAACAAATAAAGACTACTTTTAGAAGTCAAGAATGCTGAAGACAACACAGAGGCTTTGACTAAATTTCTTCATTGTTCGGTAGCATAGTTGGGATAAAAAGATATGAAGGGTTTTTTTTCCCCAAGATCACATACTTGATATTGGATACTAGCATTGTATCAGTTAAGATGCTTCCAGTTAGAAGAAACAGGAAATGCTTATTCTAAAGCATATTCCACAACAACGAATGCATTTTCTCCTACAACAGGAATTCCAGAGCTGGGGCAGGCAGTAAGCCAGGCACAGCCAAGAGAGACTCTTGTTCTACTCAATTGCCAGATGTCAGCTTTAGCCTTGGGTTTCATCTTCCATGCTGTCCATATGCCTGGGCACTGTAGCTGTGGAATGATGATGATGATGATGATGATGATGATGATGATGATGATAAAATGATTTCTTGATATTTTATTGCCAATTAAAAATTATTTCTTTCATTTATGGAATAGAAGTTATATTCTTTGCCATAGGGTTCAGTCACATTGCTCCTGTGCTCAATCATGGATCAAACAAGTTACCAGGAAACTACATCTGAATACTGGCTAGTATAACCTGGATACCTGACCAGAGCACTTGGCAGGGATTACTATGATTATCTATGGTTTTTAAAATCCACTTATGGAACATAGATGGGGTCAGTTATTCTGACTCATAACTACTGGAGAATGGCAAGGGTACAACATACAAGGAAAGAGGGAAAAGGAATGGATACTGCATAAGCAATAAGAAGAATCAGTGACAGGGGCTGAGGATACCCTGTATTTCAGTTCTGTGTTCCATGACAATTGGTTGCTATGAGTGGGAAGACATATATTCTGGAGCAATAGAGTGCTTAAAAGGGTACCACATTCAAAATAGATACATGATTTTTCCTCACTGCACAGTATTGTTGAAACAATCCAAACAAGTCCGGAGAGACAGTGCCATCTGCGATGACATCACAGGTGGATACAGCAGCACATTTCATCTTGTGAAGTTGCCAGGGCAACGGAATCCAATTGTGATAGTAGGCTAAGGTGGAAGCACAGAAAATGACATTTTTCCCCACTGTGAAAAGCAATTTAAACTGAAGCAGCAGTTGTTAGAGACTATTTCAGATTCTATGGGATAGAATAACCACAGAAAAGGTAAAATGCTGGCACATCAACGTGTGGTTTTTTTTTTTCACATTCGTTGATGAGTCAACATGATTACTAAATCCTTACAGAGTAGAACCTTCTACAATGGGAATGAGATGTTCATCTAAATCTTGTTGCATTCCTTTCAATAAGCCTCAGATCTGTTAGAGCTGAAGTCCCCTCTCCCCACTAAATTCTGCCCATCTCTTCTAGCTATTTTACGTCAACACTTCCTGTGTCCATATTCCACAGAACCTAGCACAGACTGAATGAATACAAATACTAAGTTGTTTGAAGATTGAACTTTATTCATGCCTCCACTACCAAATATAACTTTGCTTCTTTTTCGTAGTGATATAACCAAGTGTGATAATGTAATGAAGACACACCTTACAAAGTCGTGTGAGTTGTATTTAAGAAGCATAACTTACACTGCCTTTTTAATGGCTGAGATGTGACTTGGTGCAACTGTTCTGCCTAAGGGACCAAGCTCCCACTCACCATCATCATCTAAAAGTCCAGCATGCTCCTGAGGCTCAACACCAGCAATGAAGGAGATGTCTCGTTATCTAGTTCTCTGGAAAGCAAATAGTTTTGGAGTGACTTCTATATGCGAGCCACTAAATACAAATACTAAGTTGTTTGAAGATTGAACTTTATTCATGCCTCCACTACCAAATATAACTTTGCTTCTTTTTCATAGTGATATAACCAAGTGTGATAATGTAATGAAGACACACCTTACAAAGTCGTGTGAGTTGTATTTAAGAAGCATAACTTACACTGCCTTTTTAATGGCTGAGATGTGACTTGGTGCAACTGTTCTGCATAAGGGACCAAGCTCCCACTCACCATCATCATCTAAAAGTCCAGCATGCTCCTGAGGCTCAACACCAGCAATGAAGGAGATGTCTCGTTATCTAGTTCTCTGGAAAGCAAATCGTTTTGGAGTGACTTCTATATGCTGGCCACCATTCTAGATGCAAGGATGGATGTGAAAGACTTCTATGTGCAGATGAAGAGAAATACTGTGGAACTTGATATCTCTCATGCTGGCATTTTCCTCATATCTCTGTAATGTCACTGTTCATCTCATTCTGTCTGCCAGGACACAATACCTCCCCATGTCAGATTGTTCATCACTGTTAGATCAGCAGAATGTTCTGGGGGTTCAGAGTCAAGGTTCCCAGAGTTCATCCTGACATTGACCTCTAAAACTTAAATTTGAACCATGAAAAACAAATCTTCAGGCAGTTTTATGTCTGTAATATGACTTCCAATTAATTTTAGGTTTTAAAAAAATGTTCATTATGGTTTAAATTTTTACAGTGATTATGCATTAACATTTAAAACCAAAAGACTAAGATAAAACACCATGTGGTGAGATATTGTGTATCAAATAAAGCTTACCTGAGGATCAGAGGACAGAGCCAGCCACTCGATTAAACATAGAAGCCAGGCAGTGGTGGCACACACCTTTAATCCTAGCACTCAAGAGGCAGAGATCCCTGTGGCTCTCTGTGAGTTCAAAGCCACCCTGGACTACATGAGATTGATTCAGTCTAGGAGAGAAACAGAGCCAGGCAGTGGTGGCACACACCTTTAATCCCAGTACTTAGGAGTCACACGCCTTTGCTACCAGTATTTGGGAAGCACACACGCCATTAATCCCAGCACTAGGAAGGAAGTGAAATGGTTGGATGGAGAAAGGCATATAAGGTATGAGAAGACAGGAACAAGAGAAGCCTTTTGGCTGAGGACTCAGAGGCTTGCAGTCTGAGGATTCGTGGAGATAGGATCTTGCCTTCCATTCGGCCTGAGGATTCGGCAGTGGTGAGAAGTTTCTCTAGTGTCTAGTTCCTTTGTCTCACTGATCTTTCTTTATTTTTTAAAACAAATATTTATAATCATTATTTTATACAGATATAGATATGTAAATACAACATCGAGTTCAGTGGTCCTTCAGCATTTTCCACTTAAGTTTTTTTTTTAACATAAAAACAGGTTATAATTCCAAAGTCTCCGATCTTTCAGTATTTACCCCAAAATCTGGCTCTGGGTTTTTATTATAAGACCTTTTAGAATTTGTGTTACAACATCACATTTTAAGAAAACACATTTGTAGACACTCAGTTTCCACTGAGATTACAGGAGACTGAGACTAATATTATTCTTGTAAAGGAATGTTCGATAAAACCATTATTTTTGTCTTTTCAAAGAGCATACATCTGCACATATCTGGAGTGCATAGTGTGATAGTTCAGTGCATGCATAGAATGGAGAATAAGATCAGGATAGTTAGTGCCAACAACCCAACATTTGTGTTTGGAGCATTTAAGTTCATCTCTCCATAAACTGTACAATGGGTTATTGAAAAGTATAGTCATTCTATGTGCAGAACACTGGGAATGACTTCTTTTGTGAAGCCTGTTTTGGCACTTGCTACCCAAATTTCTTCAATACTCTACCCACCCCGCTATCCTTCTTATCCTCTAGTAATCACTGTTATTCCCCAGAAGAATAGAAATTTTGAGTTCAACCTTTTTAACTTCTGATGATGATGGACAGCATGCTTGGGTTTCTGTGTTTGACTTGTTTCATTTAACATGGTGTCCTGTAGTGTTATCCACTTTCCTGCAATTGACAAGATCTAATTTTTTTCTACATAGGAGGATAATCCATTGTATGGGTATATAAGAATTTGTTTTTCTTCTTGTTCTTCTTTAGCTTTCAGTTTCTTTTGTTCTTTTGCCATGAAGTCTCACAGTGTAGTCCACGCTGGTCTAGAACTGACCATGCAGCTCTGACTGTTCTTGAACACACAGCAGTCCTCTTGCCTCAGAGCTGGGATTATAGGCATGAGCTACCTTCCACATAACACATTTTTTTTATCCATTTATCAGTTGATGGCTATTGTAAGTAATATGTCAATAAATGTGTAAGAACAAACAACTCTTTGATATGCTAATTTTTAGCAAGAAAAAGTCTAAGAAACTCATACACATATAGACATTTATATACACATAAAATAAAACCAATGAAAACACAAAATCCTAAGCCATAATATATAAGCAAAAGATCAGTATTGTTAAAAATTCCCAAACAAAACAATATGAAGCAAAGAAACAAACAAAATCTATAAAAATATCATTGAGTTCATTTTGTGTTTGCATTATACTGCTGGGCATGGGGCCTGTCCTTAAGTGTGGTTTATATATCCAGTAAGACTTCACTGGAGAAAACCAAGTTTTCCTTTGCAAGCATTGTCCATTGGAGATAGCTTCTTGGTTAGAGGTGAGAGGTTGTGTTCACTTCCCCCACTCAGCTCGGGGACCTTGTCTTAGGTGGGGTTTTTATTGCTGTGAAGAGATACCATGACCATGGCAACTCTTATAAAGGAAAACATTTCATTGGGGCTGACTGACAGTTAAGAGATTTAGTTCATTATCATCATGCCAGGAAGCATGGCAGCACACAGGCAGACGTGTGCTGGAGAGGTAGATGAAAGTTCTACATCTGGATCTGCAGGCAGCAGAAAGAGAACAACTCTGAGCCTGGCTTGAGCTTCTGAAATATCAAAGCCCATCCCCTGCAACACACTTCTTCCAACAAGGCCACATCTACTCCAACAAGGCCACACCTCCAATAAAGCTACTCCTTATGAGTCTATGGGGCCATTTTCATTCAAACCACCACAGACCCCATCTTGCTTAAACCTGTGCAGGCCCTGTGCATGCTGCCACAGTCTCTGTGAGTTCATATGTGTGTCAGTCCTGCTGTGTCCGCAAGACGCTATTTCCTTGGTGTAATTCATTCCCTCTGGCTCTCAACAACTGTTCTCTCTCCTCTTCTGCATAGTTCCCTGACTTCCAAGGGGAGGAGTTTGATGAAGACATCCCACTTAGGAATGAGTGTTCCAAAGACTCACTCTCTGTACATTGTCCAGTTATGGGTTTCGGTATCAGTTGCTATCTACTTCAGGGAAAGTTTATATGATGATGGCCGAGCAAGATACTGATCTATGAGTATAGCAGAATGCCTTCAGAGGTCATTTTATCACTATGTTCCTTTAGCAGAACAATAGTATTTGGTTGTCCCCCTAGGCCCATGGCCTATCTAGTCTTAGATTTTTGGCCACCAAAGCGGTATCAGGCATGGGTTCCATATCATGGAGTGAGCCTTACATCTAATCAGGTAGTGGTGGTTTGTTTTTCCCCCAGTGTTTGTGCCCCTGTTTCACCAGAGTATTGTGCAGGCAGGTCAGCATTGCAGATTGCACGGTTTGGTTACCTTTCTCCTCTTGGAGTGTGCAGAGCAACTTCTACTACTGTGAACACTGATCAGTAGGAATGAAGCCTCTAGTTAGGCCCCAGATCCACTTCTCCACTTTAATGAGATGTGTAAGCGTTGTCTTCAGCATTAGGACCTTACCATTGGTTAGTGGACAGCAATCAATTGCTTTGGCAATAGCTTGAGTTGTTTGGGGGTTCCCATGGGGCCCCACTGGCTAACAACTCAATTAAATGTAACCCATTTCTGGTACTGGAGGTTTCACTTGGTAGTGAAAACTGTCTACTTGGGGCTTTGTCTCTCCTGTTATTTGGTGACTTCAGTTAGATTTCCTTTATCTTTATATGTATTTTAAGAATCTTCAGACCAGAGGAGATTCAAGATGGTGGTGATCACTGGGGCTCTTGATGCCTAAGGGCTGCTCTGAGGAGCCTGAGAGACCCACAGAGGCTTCAAGGGGAGACACAATGGCAGAGGATGAGTCTGCAAAGTACATGGTCTCTCTGGAATGACTAAAAAAGCCAGGTCTTATGGGAAGATGCTTTTAAAACTGCTTTCATGGACTTTGAAAAAAAAAATGGTGGAACAGAATGGCAGGTGAGTGCAGCTGAGAAGTGAAACTAGAGATGCACAGTGGTGACAGGCATGGGATTGTGGCTGTGGTGGACAAAGGAGCATGATGATGTCAAATAGGGCGAGTCCCCAGCTGCTGGGAGGACTGCCACTTGCCCTGTTAGGAGGAGGAGAGCTCAGGACCCTGCTGCTTCTCGAGAGCTGCAAACATGATAGTCATGCCCAGGATATTGGCAGGGCAGGCAAGTTCAGAGCCAGAGTAGTGGATAGAAGTCTGGAACTCAAGCAGGTCCTGCCACTGGATGAGCTGCCCAACCACACTACCACCTTGACTCTGAGCAACAACGAGATGTCCAAGATGAAGGATGGTTCGTTTTCTGGATTAAGTCTCCTAGAAAGATTTCGTTGGTCCATGCAGCCACTGAGCCAAAAGAGAAGACTGTTGATAGATGTGATCTGTGCTATTGTTGGAAGCCATGTTGAGGTCTGTGGTCTGTGGGAGTCCAACTTCCACCTTTTCAAGGGTTCTTAGGAGGAAGAGAGAGAGTAAGAAAATATCAGATAAAAAGAGAGACCTCGATGGCGAGAAGAAAGACAGAAACACAGGATAGCTTCAGGAGGGCCTGGATCAATATCCAACAGCCTTGTCCTTTATTGAAAAGGGCTTTTTATAATTTGCCAAGGGGAGAGGCAAAAGTCATCCCCCTTGCAAGATCAAATCATACCATACAGTCAAGTGTAGACCCTTCCATACACCTGGTAAACACGCCCATGGTCAAATCATCTCCTTACACAGCCCTGCTAGGAAAAGCAAGCTCAGATTCTCTGACCCTGAGTAAGTTCTCACTAGGAAACCTCTGTGGGCTCCCACAGTGGTTCAGGCTGTCCATGATCTGTGCTGCCTCTGGAAACCATGCTGATGTCCACAATCTGTGCTTCCACTGGAAACATTGTGGAAGTTCATGATCCGTGCTACTACAGGAAGCTTTTATAGTGGTGCTGATGACTGTAGACTCATAACAGAATGAGAGTCTTTGAAGGCTTCTGGGACAACCTCTCCCTACCTTCAAAAAATGGGTAAAGAAAAAGAAATAGAAAAGAAACAGTCTAGACAGAAAGTTATTGAGGAAAGTCTTTAAAAATTGTGATGCTGAAATGTAGGTCTACACAGTTGATGGCTTCTGGCTGGGAGGTGAAGAAGGACTCAGTGTTCTTTAAGGTGCTGGCCACTGGGAGTTTGACCATGTTCCAATGAGTATATGGGCCACACAAATTGGATTTGGTCGTTTCTTTTCTTTTCTTTTTTGGGGGATGGTGCAAGGGTGGGAGGATGGACCTGGGAGGTGAGTGTGATTGGGGTGCATGTATGAAATTCCCAAATAATTAATAAGAATGTTATGTTTGGGGGGAGAATCTTCCACTGTAGTAGGTTTCCAAATGGTTTATCAAATGGCCCTTAGTGTTAGTTTTCCCTTCTCATATTCCCACCCCTGCCTTATCCCTCTCTTTCCTGCTCCTCTCCATTAATCCTCTCACTCCAGACCTCCTACCCCCAGTCTCTATGTAACTATCAATTCTATTCCTTTTCCTTGGAAGATCCTCCCCTCTCCCTAGTCATTTACTCTATACCTAACCTATCTGATTATATAGATTGTAGCATGCCTACTGAAGGCTTAAAAGCTAACATCCACATGTAAACAAATACCTACCATATTTGTCTTTGGGGTCTGGGTTACCTCAATCAAGATGTCTTTTTTCCTAGCTCTATCCATTTACCTGTGAATATCATAATTTCATTTTTATAACATCTGAATAATATTCCATTGTGTAAATGTACCACATTTTCCTTATCCATTCAGTGTTGATGAATATCTAGGTTTCCAATTTCTGGCAGTTATGAATAGGGCAGCAATGAACACAGATGAGCAAATATCTCTGAAGTAGGCTGTAGCGTCCTTTGGATATATGCCCAAGAGTGGTATAGCTGGATCTGGAGGTGAATCTACTCCCAGCTCCCAAGGAAACATCACACTGATTTCCATAGTGGTTGTACAAGTTTGCACTCCCAACAGCAGTGAATAAGTGTTCTCTTTCCCCCATATCCTACCCAGCATGAGCTGTCATTTGTTTGATTTATCTTGACCATTCTGACTAGTGTAAGATAAAATCTCAAAGTAGTTTTGATTTGCATTTCCCTGTTGACTAAGGTTGTTAAATAGTTCTCTAAGTGTTTCTCAGTCATTTGTGTTTCATCTTTTGAGAACTCTGTTTAATTCTGTACCCCATTTTTATAATTGGGTTGTTTTCTTATTGTTCAATATTTTGAGTTCTTTTTGGATTTTAGATATTAACCCTTTATTGGATTTGTAATTGGCAAACATCTTTTCCCATTCTGTAGGCTGCCACTTTGCCCAAAGGAAGGTATCCTTTGCTATATAGAAACTTTTCAATTTCATGAAGTCCCATTCATTAATCATTGGTCTTAGTTTCTGTGCTTATTGGTGTCCTATTCAGAAAGTCTATCCATATGCCAATGAGTTCAAGGCTATTCCCCACTTTCTCTTCTATCAGATTCAGGATATCAAGCCTTGTTGAGGTTCTTGATCTATTTGGATTTGAATTTTATGTAGGGTGATAAATATGAATCTATTTGAATTCTTCTACATAGCCATCTATTATGACCAGCACTATTTGTTGAAGATGCTGTCTTTTTTCCCCCAGTGTGTGTTTCTGGCTTTTTCATCAAAAAAATCAGATATCCATAGGTGTTTGAACTTATATCTAGGTCTTCAATTAATTTCTATTGATCAACATTTCTGTTTTTATAATAGTAACATGCTATTTTTATTAATATATCTCTGTAGTGAAACTTGAAATTGGGGATGTTAATACCCCTAGCAATTCTTTTATTATTCAGGATTACCTTGGTGGTTTGTTTGTTTGTATATGTATGTACGTACGTATGTATGTATGTATGTATGTATGTATGTGTGTGTGTTTACATATGAAGCTGAAAAGTGTCCTTTCAATGAAGAATTGTGTTGGAATTATGATGGAGATTTTGTTGAATCTGTAGAATGCTTTTGGTAAGATGGCCATTTTCACTATATTAATTCTACCGATCCACCAGCATGGGAGATCTTATAGATCTTTCCATCTTCTGATATCTTCTTCAGCTTCTTTCTTCAACGCTGTGAAGTTTATATTGTACATGTCTTTAACTTGCTTGGTTAGAATAATCCCACGTTATTGTTTTTGAGGCTACTTTGAAAAGTATTGTTTCTGTGATTTCTTTCTCAGTCTGTTTGTCATCTGCATATGGGAAGGCTACTGATTTTTGAAAAACACAAGTTCTTGACTAACTCCTGATCCCAAGGAACAATAAATTTAAACACTTTTCATGTTTTTCACAGATGATAATGTTAGATTAATTAAACTGGTGGGCACTGAGGTAAAAAGAAAACTTTAGTCTCTGCTGCTAAAACACTGTCTCCAAGGGATCACTGAAGAAGAAGGCCTGGAAAGATTGCAGGAGCCAGAAGAACAGGAAGGTTGCTGTGAGATTGTCTCCTAAGAATTTCAAAGAAGCTACATCCATGAAGTGTCATCAACATGTCTGTCTAAAAAATCGTGAACAAGTACAATACTGGTAGTCATCCTAACATGGAAGGGGGAAATCTCATGAGGCCTCAGCCCTAGACAAAGAACTACAGGCAACTGGAGAATACTGAGATGGGGAGAAATGGTCTTACCCAGGAAGGAGCCCCAAGTACCAGGTAGTCAGCCCTGTAAACACAGATACAAGTAACACTATATGGACTGAGCAGGTAGTACTTATGTATTTACTAATACATAGATTTAGTAATATACTATCTATAATATATCATATATATGCATATGTAACAACAATTTTAAAAAGAGGTCATGAATTTAAGAGAAAGAATAAGGTGAGTGTATGGGAGGAACTGGAGGGAGGAAAGGGAAGGGGAAAATTATGTAAATTATATTATAATTTCAAAAAAATTATTTAAAAAATCAACCACCTCTAAAATAACTGTAATAAAAAGATGACAACCACCTTCTCACCTTCAAGAGACAAAGCAATCAACAGAATCAAATTCATAAAAATCAGTTAGCTATTATTATTACCGTAAGTACTGTGGAGAAAATATGGACAACATATATAAACAGTTTGGAATGCCTGAGTAGAAAATTTGAGTGAAAAAATTACACCATTCGAAATCCTGAATTAAAATGATGGTGACAGAGATGGTAAAGAACTTGAGTGAATTTGCCAGAATAGTTGATACGCTGGGGGAAACCATCAGTGGACCTGAGGAAAATACCCAACTGAAACACAAAGAGAAATAAAGAAGAAATAACAAATAATGTAGGAAGTGAAAGGACAGCCAACAACCCCACATTCATGTAAGTGGGTCGCGCCCAACAGAAGAAAGAATTAGGCGGAAGGCTAATAAGGACAAAATGTAAAAGTGACAATTTTACTGTTAAACTTGGAGAATTCTATACTCCTATCCCAGCAATGATAGTGCAAATAGATTTTTGATGCCAGTTAGCATAGAGAAGATATAAGCAGCATAATCCACAAGACTGACATAACTGACCTTATCAGATCGCTCTTCTCGAGAAGCCTCAGAACATACGTCATTTTCAAATGCAGCTATAAACCAACCAAGATGAAGCCTTTGGGGGCAGGACATACAATACACATCAACAAATTTAAATGAATTAAAATCATAGAAACACCAATTTTCTCATTATGTTGAAAGTGACCTAGAGATCAATAGGAAAATATTTTTATAACTGGGAGAAAATGGAAATTAAACATCATAGTTTTAAGCAGCCTGTAGGTCAAAGAGCAAGAAACAATGCAGATGCAAAATGCTGAAATTTGAATGAAAATACAGATAACATATTTAGATTTATGTGGTACAGCTAAAACACTACTAGAAGGGAAATATGTGGCATTAAATGTCTACACATGGCTGGAAAAGTCTCTGGTCAATCATCTAAGCATCTAAAGGTCCTAAAAGAACACACTCCATCCAAAGATAATGGAAAGAAATAAAACTCATGGGGCCAGAAGCTGTGAGTCACAGATAAGTTAACAGAGGAAACTGTGGAGTGGAAAGCTGGTTCGTGGAGATGACTCCTAATTACTTAGACAGATAACAAGGAAGCCATGCGTGAATGATGCTAGCATCACCTCTGCAACTTACACAAATGTTAGATTAGATGATAAGGGGAGATGTGAGCAAATGCCTATCAGCAATGCAGTTTACACCAGCCGGTTGTTTCGGTTTGGATGTGCGATGACAAAGTGACAAAATAAAAGACTTTTGTAGGAGATGGGACTATTCTGTGTCTTGACTGTCATACTGGCTTAACCCACATCTTTATTATAGCAGCCATATACTCCTATATGTGTTTGTCAAAACTCATAGGACTATATACTGCAAAGGCTGATTATTTTGGTATAAATTAGCTTCTGCAGTTTAAGCTGGTGTGACTGTTTTTTAAATCATCTTTGATGCGTGTAATCATCAGATCTAACCTTTGTACTTTTTCTGTAATTTAGTGACAAAAATACAGTAGGCATCAAAACATTTACTTAAATTATTGGATTAGAGATTGGAAGAGGCCCTGCAGACATAATTACTTCCTGCAATGTGGAATGTCGAACTTTCCCCTGGAGTAGATAAAGCACATTCTGGGTAAAATTATTGAAGATTAGAAAGTAGGAATAATAGACTTTTAAAATATACTCTTATTTTTGTGGGGTTTTTTTTGAGATAGGGTTTCTCTGTGTAGCCCCGGCTGTCCTGGAATTCTCTCTGTAGACTAGAGTATCCTCAAACTCAGAGATCCATTTGACTCTGCCTCCTGAGTGCTGGGATTAAAGGCATGGTGCCACCACTGCCTGTCCTATTATTTTTAATCTAAATATTTTTAATTAATAAACTAAGAAATTCTAATGAGAAGAGGAACAATCAAAAACAAAAGTCAGCATCACACCCCTTTTGACTGGATTGCCCACTCATGGGCATCTCGAAAGGCAGCTTCTATTTTGAAGCAAAGACCACAAGACAAAGATCTACTAACAAGTGTGTGCAACTTACCTCTTATGGGTCTGATTCATGATCTTGTGTTACTGTTCGTAAGAGGCAAGCCTCAGACTCCCACAAGGGAATGACTGAAAGAGAAAAGCTAAGCCACATCTACACCTTGTCACAGTAGGCTTGATGAAGCCTTGTGTAGGCTCATAGAAAATTAGACATTCAAAATTAAAAAAATCAGGTTATACCTTTTAACACACTATGTTTAACAGGTGGAAATTCATACTTAAAAACGTTTTAGATTTTATTATTTTATGTGTATGAATGCTTTGTCTACGTGTATTATGTATGTGTACTATTTGGCCAACTAGTGCCTACAGAGGTTAAAAGAGGGTGTTGGATCCCCTGGGATTTGAGTTCCAGACAGTTGTGAACCACCATATGGTTCTGAGAATCAAACCCATGTCCCTTGCAAGAGCAACAACTGATTTGAAAGGCTGATCCATCTCTCCAGTCTCCAGATTTTTATTTTGAATAAAACATCATCTTGTTGATATAACTTTCCATTACTAGATAGGTCCAGGGTCACTCAGGAACTTCCCGAATTCTTTGCAATCTTCATGTTTTTCCCACGGCATGGCATTCACTCTTCCTGCACAGGCACCATCTGTGCCTTTCATTTTCTTTTTAGCTTATTTTATAATACTTCCTCAGATACCTGTATTTTCATGGTCTGTATATCATTGACACCCTCAATCTTTTGTTGGAATTTCTAGAGTTTGTACATGTATGAAAGAGAGGACAAAGTTTCTGGGGTAGTGCCTTTAAGACATCAGTGCATCCACTCCAGCAAGAATGGGCCAGCACCCCCAACCCCCTAATGTGCAGTGAAAATCAGACATGCCTTCAAATTAGAAGAGTCTACTCCAGAGTCTGATCTTTAGGACAGTGGCCATTTTTACGATTCTGATAACCCTTGATCCGTTTCCCACTAACAAATTAACAAATTGTCAAGTCAACTCTGCAAATTGAAGAAACTTTCTTATCTTTTTGCATTCAAGACACAATTCCCCTACACATAATTCCTACAAATTGATGGGTTTTTTTTTTAGCGTGCGTGCGCGCACACACACACACACACACACACACACACACACGCACACACATACACACACACACATGTATACACACACATATCTATATATGTATATCTATCTATCTATCTATCTATCTATCTATCTATCTATCTATCTATCTATGTGTGTAGGTATAGGAAATAATACTTTCTTTCCCCCTAGAACAAAATGTAATTTCTTCCTTAGGCTAATGCTGCCAATTTAGTTAACTTTGTTGTGTGAGAGTTTTTTAGTTGATTAAGGGTAAACAGCATCACTTTATACTTTCCGCCCAACCTTTTTTTTTTTTTTTTTTTTTTTTTTTTTTAGTCTTATATAGCATTTCAGTTTCTGGGAAGTCCTCAGAGTCTCATGACAATGGCATAATTGTAGACATGTCATAGTCCCCAGACACTCCCAATTCCTCTGTCACCTTCATACTCCTCTTGGAGATATGAGAAGCATATTGTTTCCTAGAATCAACACTCCTGCAAGTGGGTAATGAAGCTTAGAATCTGTCTCTGCTACATCAGCCTGGGAGCCTCTCACAGCATCTCCTTTCTATCCTTGTAACCACAGTGGTGTGGGAAATCCCATGGGTACTTGCTGCTGTCCAGTACAAGCAGAAAGCCTAGAAGAGCCTCCTCCCCTCACCCGCTCATTCCAAAGCCTCCTGATTTCTCTGTGTAATTACTTTGGAGTGGAACTCAGGGAGTGTAAGGATTGGATCTCGCAGGTTGCCGTGAAGATTAAGAGTGACTGCTACCTACTGTTTGTGTTTACTAACGTGCTTACAGCAGATCTTTTGACACATTTTCAGCTTGATATGAATATAATGTAATAATATTCATACCTAGATTGGCTACTTTTTGCTTTATGGGAAAGAATTACATTAAGATTCAAAACTGTTCAGATGTATTGAAAAGTAGATTCATCATTTTTTTACAAATACAAGTATTGCATGGGTACTTTACCCTCTAACAACTAAAGTGTTCTACTTTATATGCCTACACATCCTGGAGGAAGGAGGGACTGATAGGTGGATCCAAGCATACACAGGTACAGACTCCAGTGAACATGCAGTGTCAATTACCATTAGTTGCTGTGATCGTTATGAGAATAGCACACTTGGGAAGAGAAGCCCAGAGAACCAGGGCACTCTGAGGCATCCACCTCCGTTTTCCTCTCAGTCCCAGTTCCACCAGTCTATGGCATTCTTTCTTCAACTCTATTTTGTGTAGCCTGTTACTGAGAACAAGGTGAGTGTCAAGATAAGCTTCCCCTTAAGGTCAGGTTCAACCAGTCTTGTCTGCCGTTACTGCTGGATTTGGATGAAGAACGTTGTTTTAAGGACTCTGTTACTTGATAACAGATTGGAGCAAGGGGATAAGGTATTTGACCAGACATCCTTCCCAAAGGATAAACTTCTGTCTGCTGTTTGCCTTCTTAATTAAAAACAGCAATTAAGGCAATGTTAATGCCTCAAGATGTAACTTGTCCCTGCAGGTGTTTATAGTCCAGGGGTACATCTGGTCACTTTGAGTACTGGTTATATATATACACTTCTAAGACCTAGGAGAGCAATTGTTTGAGAATAGAATGCCTTTCTGCTTGGGTAAACTCTGAGCATAAGGACCGGCTCAGTGAAGTAAGAGCCCCTCTGGTCGGAAGTGGCTGGCTGGTCTTGTTCATTCTGTTCTTTCAAAGTCTCTGTACTCTGCATCATCACAGCTGGTACTTTCCTGGTCCTCTGTGGTGCTCCACTTTAAATTCTGATCTTTCCTCTGAATAATAAACCTGTGCAAAGAACCTGTAACATTGTGAATTTGTGAATGTTAAAAGTGTCAGTAAAAACGGTGGAAAGGGGGGCGGGGACGACAACAAGACAGAATATTCATTAAAAATAACTCTTCCTTTACTTTGGCACTAGTTAAAAACTGTGTCAGCACCTCGCCCAGAGAGACACATGTTGTTCTTTTAACAGTCCTGTCAGTCTTATTCCAGGCACTGCTTTTGGCTTGTGTGGTTTGGGGTTAGGGTGAGAGGCTGCTAGATGACTATAGCTTCTAACAGTAAAGATTGGTATATATACATATATATATTTTCTTGTAAGTGACACCATAGGGTAGATCATGAGCTGCCCTGGATACAGGCAGATAAGATGAAACCTGAGGTCACAGGGGTTGGAGGAAGCCTTATTCTATCTCATCACAAGGGAGTTAAGATGTGTGTTTTAACTTTAAACAAAGCTCATAATCTTGTTTGTGAGATCATTAAGAAGTCACAGTTTCACTGTTATGTGACAACTAAGGTTAAACTTTAAGGACCTCAAAACCATGGTATTTACTACTTTAACATTCTTGCTTGAAATATCTCTATAAGAAAGGAACATATCTTTACATAGGCAATCTTCAGATCAAGTGGTGATTGTGCTGTTGTTAATTCTCAGACAAAGAGAAACTTCATCTGGACTCTGGGGTGAAGCCTCCTTCCTCCTTTCTCTTTCCACATCCCTTTATTTTATTCTGTGTTTCTCTCCTGCTGAAATTTCAACATGAGACTTTGGTCCCTTAATGTTAAGGGTTGATGATGGCTGAAGATCCAACTGGAACCTCTTCATTGCTAAACAGGGATGCAGACCTTTTCTACCTTCGGATCTAAAGTCCTGACCTGTGGGATCAAGGGGGAGGACAGGAGACAATTCTAGCTTGGAGAATGGAGGGTCTTCATTCCTCAAAGGTCTTCATTCACTAGGAATCTCCTGATTCATTTGGCTCCTCCTTTCTGAAGCATCAGTGAACTAGGGGAGGATGATATTCAGTAGAAGCCCAAGAAAAAGGAACATCAATCATCCACTCTGAAAGACAAGGGGAGCTGAGGGATATGTCCTTCTCAGCCTCCACTGGTCACCCTGTGGCTTCACTTTTGTGGTATCCTTCTACACTGCTCCATTCTGGTTCTGGTTCAACAGGAACTTTTTCAGGACAAATTATAAGGTGCCCAGAAGAGTCCAAAGAGTTGTGTCTTTGAAACTTTTTTCTCCCAACATGGGTGACAAGCTCACAGAAGCTATACCATGGAGTCCTCATCAATCTACTTTATAAAAATATATTTGACACATATTCAGCTAGGAATCAGCTCAAAACAGAGTCCTTGAGTGGTCATAGTTAACTGTTCCAAAGCAAAATACACAATGTGATTCTGATGAGACAACATAGCTATAGCATTATGTCTTGACTTAAAACTAGGAATTAATGAGCTGCAATAGTTTTTTTTAATCATCTATGGGTAAAGCAATTTCCTAGGTGTCGAATGTATAACAAGAAGCTCAATTCCTGCAGCAACTACAGAAGCTGCTATGGTCCCTGCCTGAGTCACACTGAGACTATGTTTCTTGTTCCAAACCACAAAGTTAAGAAACAAAAGAGCTAGATGGTGAGATAGTGAGCATTGACCTTGTGAGTCCTTGTGTCTGTGTTTACATCCTGCTTATGCAGCTTATGCATTCTGTAAACATATGCATGGATTAATCCACATGCGCATTTCTGTAGGCGCTCTGGAACACTATGCAAGTATAAAGAGTGCAGATACTGACCCTGGGATTTTCTTTTCTTCAGGTGGCAAATATTTTCTCTCCAAAGTTCTCACCCCTTTGCTTCTTTCTTCTAATAAAGACCATACTCTCCAGTGAGCCAGTCTCTGTAATCATCCTCAGCCTCTTTCGGAAGGTCTTTATCTCTTGAGTCTAATTTGCAATACATCCTAAAATGTGAATGGTTTTTGTGGTACTCCACTTTGATTGCCAGCTTAATTGGATTAAGAAATGCCCACAAGCATTAGTACCCTTGTTGAGGACATTAGTGAAGTACACCTTTGGATACGTCTGGGAGGGTATTTCCAGAAAGAATTAACTGAGTGGGAAGACTCCCTCTGAATACGGGTGGCACTAACTCACAGGAAGGGGTCCCTGACTGAATGAGGAGGGGGGTGCTGGCATTCCCATCCTGCCTGCTTCCTGATCCACTGAGATGAGAGCAGCCTCTTGTGGCCACACCTTCCCTGCCACGATGAACTGTAGTCTCTACATTGTGCATCGAGATAGACCTCCTCTCCTTTAATTTGCGTCTTGTTAGGTACTGGATCACAAAAAAATGAGAAAAGTTAATCCCAGCCTCTGGACATAGCATATCTCTGAATCCTCGCCACTCAACCTTAAGGAAGGAAGTTCAGTTAGGCTAGCAAAGCAACTACTTTCTGCCAAGTAGGTCTTACATCTCCCTTCTGCTAAGAAGAAAGACATGGGAGTATTTGGGATCAAGTTAAAATGACTTTTATCTGGAAAGACTGGCTTGCACATGGAGGGAAAGGAATGGAGAGGACAGCAACAGATTCTTTTTGATTAGACAGCTAGACTTAGGAAACACAGCTCATGTCTTCTTAGCCTTTAGTAAGAGACTGGAATAGACCTAAACATTGTCACTTGCATCATTAAGAAATGAGTAAATACAAGCCAGTGTCCCCTGAGCTAAGTCAGATGTTTCATTAGGTACTAAGAGAGACAAAAGAATATGAGAAACAAAAGAGTGACACTGTGCTCCTTGGTTTCTTTGATTAAATGGCATATTTTGGTTCAGACCTACATGATCTTTTCCTTTCCCTTTATATTTAACATTTACTCTTTCTACAGAAATAATTTCTCTGCACCAGGCACACACTACGCCCTTTCACAAATCTCTATAAAAGGCCTGGAGGGTTAATATTCTTGCCCTCATTTATTGACAGAAAAGAATTGCTCTGGCAGAGCCAGCAGCTTGCTTGAGATTACAGAGCTAATTGGTAGCTGAGTCAAGATTTAGACCCAAAGCCCTAGATTGGATTGCTCTAAGTATCCACACACTTCCCCATGCCTTGAATGTGACCTTGTTTGGAAAGATAGTTGTTGCAAATGTAATTGGTTAAAATGTGTTTATAATAGAGTAAGATGAAGCCAACATGGCTCCTGCCATTTAAGGGAAGCTGAGACACAGAGACAAGCTGTCTTAGTTAGGGTTTCTCTTGCTGTGGAGAGACACCATGGCCATAGTAATTCTTATAAAGGAAAATGTTTAATTGTGGTGGCTCTCTTACAGTTCAGAAAATCAGCCCACTATCATCATGGTAGGACATGGTGTATGCAGGTAGACATGGTGCTGGAGAAGTAGCTGAGAGTCCCACATCTTGCAGGCAACAGAAAGTGGACTGTCTCACTGGGCATGGCTTGAGCATATAGGAGACCTCAAAGCCCACCTTCACAGTGACACACTTCATGCTAATATGGGACTGCTGTGTGTATAATTAATTTTGTATTTCTTCTTTTAACTTGCTTTATATTTATTTAATTCATAACTTAGTTAAAGATTCTAAAACGGTACATGAAACTTCAATAAGCCCATAATCCTACACAATGTATACTATCACCTGTTCATGTAGAGCTTTGAAAACAAAGACTAAAATGTACCAGGAACTCACGATTCTATATTCTAGAGCCCACCACTGTGGGCTGTCTATTTTTACATTTCCTTTGCTCCCTCCACAGGCTAGTCTAACAACTTCTACCTTTTAAACACATCCAAAGATCTCACTTGCATCTTACTTTTTCTTCTGTTGCTTGTTTAGCTCTACTTTTTGTGGAATCTGTTTTAAAAATATGGAGAACACCTGTCAAACTCAGACTTCCATTTTCATTGCCATGGCCATCATCATGTCAGCTTATTGTTGAGCAATCACCGCCTTAATCTGCACTTGTGCACCAGCTTCTACTGGTGTGACTCTAACTATGCTTGGATTTGTTTCCACCATCTATGTCTTTTTTTTGGGGGGGGGGCGGTTTCAAGACATGGTTTCTCTGTGTAGCTTTGGCACCTTTCCTGGAACTCACTCTGTAGCCCAGGCTGGCCTCGAACTCACAGAGATCCGCCTGCCTCTGCCTCCCGAGTGCTGGGATTAAAGGTGTGTGCCTCCACCACTTGGCCTATCTATGTATATTAATCATATATTCATATATATATAATTTCTGGGGCCCAGAATATCCAAAGTATGGAATGCATACTTCAAGGCATGCACTTAATGAGTGCTTTAAGTAAAGAATGATGAAGGTCTCTCTGACCCCCTAACTTTCCTGTCTCTCATTGACAGGAATCTCAAGAATCTCAAGAAGGAGCCTTCTCTAAAGATCTGCCCAAAGATAACTCTCTGTAAAGGAGCATGATCTTAGCAAAATCCCTCTTCGGCATCTCGCCCATGAGAGAAGATGAACTCACAGAAGCAGGCCAATACCACATTGTTACAGGCTACTACACGTTCATCTGAGGGCTTCTCTGAGACGGGCTTTATTGCCCAGGAGCCTTCTTATCTATATAGCAAGACAACCTTCGGTTATCTCACTTCCTTGCCATGCACTTGCATAACTTGTAGCTATTTCTCCTCTAGAAGGTCCAAGCTCCATTTCCCTGGTAGCCAGGGGTGTTACAGAAACTTCAACTATGCTGTGCATTCCTTCTTTGAGTCTCATAATTTATATACTTTAATGAATAAGGCACATAATTTAGTGTCAATATAGTTTTCAGATTCTAGTATTGAGCCTTTGGAGGGTCTAGAGAGGGCATTTCTCTCCCTATACCAGTTGGGCTGCATGGGAGGTACTTCCTTCAAGTTTTATTTTCCAATTCTCTAATTCTGTCTTCAGCTCTGTTACATTTGTCATCTCGCTCATGAATCACAATTTGTATGTATGTGTAATCTATTAGTCTCATTTAATTCTTTCTAAAATTTGCCTTGGCAGTTTTTGTCTACTCTTGTTTGTTTTCAAGCTACTTTGTATCTATTCTTTTCCTTTTCTGTCTTCTAACCATCTATACATGACTTTTGATTTTTTTTTTGTTTGTTTCAAGACAGGGTTTCTTGGTGTAGCCCTGGCTGTCCTGGAAACCATTCTGTAGACCAGTATAGGCTTAAACTCACAGAGATCCACCTGCCACTTCTTCCTGAGTGCTAGGATTAAAGGGGTGCACCACCACCGCCCAGCTACTTTTGAGTTCTTTATCATCAGGTCATTCTAATATCTGAAGTTTTGGAGATTGTCTAGACTTTCATTTGTTTCTTTGCTCTCACTTATTCTTTGTGTTTGTTTATTTGTTTTAAGTTGTTAACTATATCATTGAATGGAATGTGTAATGATCTAAGACCCTAGCTTGGTGCCAACTGCAGTGGCATCAGTACTTTCTTCCAGGCAATCCAGCCCCCTCACACTCCCCAGGCTCACTCCTTACTCACTCCTGTTCCTGTTTTAGGCATTAATCTGTTACTGTCACTATTTAGTCCATAGATTTCATATATTTTCCTTCACTCCCATAAATGCATCAGTGCTTTAAAATCATGTCTGTTATATCAACATAGCTAATCATCTGATGGTGTTTTATCTGGGGGGTCCTATAGAGCAGCTGATACACCATTTTCCCAGAAGTTGAAATCTATATACTCCTTCGACAAGTTAAAGACTAAGAACTTTGGTAGTCTAGAACTCTAAGGAAGTTTACCTCCATTTTCCAGAAGGGTAACACACCTTCTGGTTCTATAGGGCTAGTCTCTCTATACTTTACTTTTCCAGTAAGAGAAGTGAAGGTGAGGGATGAAACAACTCTTCCATGCTACGTCAGCAATCGAAAAACAAAGAAATGATTAGGACTTTGTACTGGAAATAAAGGCGTTCTTTAGTCTTAGCTGGTAGCTTGTGAACTAGTGTGAGAAATAAATCTAAAGGCAATGGCAAGGAGAAGGCTGACCTAACAGCTGACTACTTGGCATGTACAGGTCATCACCTCGGAGGTCGGGCAAGGGTGCCATCTCCATACTTTAGGTACAAACTGTAATCCTATTCATCTCAAGTTTGGTAGGTACCTACAAAGTAGAATCATGATAAACAGGAAGAAAACAAAATTGACTTATTGATCCAGTGTTTTTTGAGTCCTGGATATATGCTGTCTCTTCAGATATCACAGTATATACTTTTTAACCACAGGATGTTTTCTTCAGCAGTACACAGGAGTGAGGCATAATGGTACATGCCTATAATCCTTGTATTGAGATGCCAAGGCAGGGAGATTGACAGTTTGAGGTCATCTTGTGTTACATAATGAGTTCAGTGACAGACTAAACCACATAGCAACACAGTGACTCAAAAACCCTAAATCTGGGAATACAGTTTCGTGGTAAAATGCTTGCCTAGCATGCTCAAAGCCATAGGTCCAATCCCTACTGCTAAATAAAGGGGAAAAAAAAAGAAAAGAAAAGAGATAAGTGAAGAGTTGATGCTAACGACCTAGAGCTAGCACCGGGAATTTGTATTCTCAGACCGCTGTCAAGTGGGTGTCCAGGAAGATTTTGCAAAGCCCTCTCACTACCCAGAAATGCTCACACAGAAGAACAAGGATTTAAGTCAGTGTTTTCTGGGCCCTAAGATGATGAGACCACTTTGCATCGTAGGTGAAGGAATGAGAGGGGGGACCTGTCTTCTTGGTACTGAAGACAGAGTTACTGGCTTCCTTGTAAGGTACCTGTAAGAGAAGCAAAGAAGATCTCTATAAATTCAGCACACAGGCTCTTGTAATTAATGTTTGCTACACTGCCAGCTCCTAGTTTATGTCTAGAAAAATTGAGGCACTTAAATAAGCATATAGTGATTGGATTAAAAATAAAGAGCATACACACAAGAACCTTTTTTTTTTTTTAATTTTAGATTTAGGGGCAATGTTGCTTTTTTGCCACGGTGTGGTGCTATAAAACCACTCATGCACACGTAAACATGGGCTGTGCCACTTTCTGGCCGCCAAGCAAAGATTCATGCCACTACATTGTTAGTTTTAAAACCACCTCAGTCTGTGCACTTCACGGCTTCTTTTTTTTTCTGAGAAAAGCTAGATCCATTTTCAAAGGTGATGATTGTTCCAGCAACACCTCCTAAAGTTGGCTCCGCACTGAGATAGTGTCTGCCGCTCTGACACTAGGAAGGCAGACACATTTGTAGAAGCAGCTTTTGCTGTTTGGATCAGGGGTGGCAGTAGAGATTAGCTAATAGAAAACAAGGAAACCAGTGACTCTGAGATTTAAGGCTCTTCTTAATATGTGATTTTTTACTTAAGTAGAAATATTCAATCTGGCTGTGATAATCAGATCGTGTTCCTGTTTGTCAATGACCCAAGGAATCTTCAGAGACCATTCTAATCACCAAGGTGTAGAGTTGTTGCTGTTGGTGGTGGTGATGATGGTGTGTGTGTGTGTGTGTGTGTGTGTGTGTGTGTGTGTGTGTGTGTGTGTTAGTGGTTGAATGACATGTATGTGAAAGCAGGACTGCCTCTTCCAATGATTTCAAGCAATTCAGCTTCATGTTGGGATGGGGTCTGTTCTGGTTTTCTTCTTGAGAACGTCACCCTTTGTTAGAAGAACACTAAGTAAGCTACACAGCTCAGTTACCCTGGCGCCCCTTCCAGCGCTTACTTTTGTAGTTCTAAGTTCCCTGGTTTTCATGGTTGAATCTTTCACTCTTGTCTACACATGTGCATACCATGAGGCTGTGGGCTTCCAGACCGGCCTGCAATCAGCACTCTAGATCTTGGCTCACCTGCAGCCCTCTCTCTCTCTCTCTCTCTCTCTCTCTCTCTCTCTCTCTCTCTCTCTCTCTCTCTTTCTCTCTCTCAGTACTGTCTTCTTGCTGTTACTCTTATCTCTGGCTTCCTGACCCAAATTAAGTCACTACACCACACAAGGCTTCTGGGGAAGGACTGGAGAGACCCAGAAACAGCATGGAAATAGAAGTAATCATGGAAAAACAAACAAACAAACAAACAAACTTCTTCTCGTGAGCTAGAGGAAGAATGCATGCAGACACTGAATATCAAGTCCTCAAGTGAGAAAGCATCAGCCTAGGGCAGACTGTGCACAGAGACAGGAAGAAAAGGCACAGAGACAGGCACTGAGGGCAAGTGAGAAGATGAGGGAAAATACGTAACAAGTGTGCTCTGAGAGTCCGACATGCGCTGACTCTGGGGACACAGAGAGCTCTGTAATGAAATCTCAGGAGATGAGAAGCAGGTATGTAATTGGAGGGCTACCAGACCATCTGTAAGTGTTCTGAGAGAAGAAGGGATAAAATTCTAGGACAATTTAGAAGAAGCCTAATGTTGGCTGGTTTGAAAGGCTTCCTGGAGGTACTAACATGACTTAGAGGCCAGGCTTACAGTCACTCTTGTTGGTTTTTGTTAGAAATGGTTATGCCCCATCAAGGGCCCATTTTTCACAACTAATCTTTGCCTTTGGATCTATAATCAGACTTCAGGCTCATTGGTACCCTAGAAGTAAGATATAGAGTGTGTGCAATGAGGAGATGTACTATACCTCTAAATAACTTGAGTTTTCTAACTAACAGGAACAGATATCTGGAGAATATGTGTGGAGATGGATTTTAAGGTGTGGAGTGATGGAAGAAACACAGAATTGGATCAGTTTATTGATGTGGGTCCACAAGGCAGAGATTTCAGCTTTACTGTTGCAGCTCATATATTTTTAAAAGATGCTAAGAGTTTATGTGACTCGTTGGCTAAAGTCTGCATCAAAAGATGGCCTACTGTGAAAGAATTGAAGATGCCTGATATCTCTTGGCTTAAGGTTGTTTATGGGATTCAAAAGATCAGAAGGCTTAGGATGATGGAGTGGATTTGCCTATCCTCCATAGTAGCAGGGTCCAAAAAAATGTTTCTTCAACAATACTATAGAAAACAGATTTATGGGCTGGGAGATGGGTTAGTCAGGAAAGCACTTGCTGTGAAAACATGAAGACCTGTATTTAATCACCCCGAACCATTTTTAAGCATCTCATGGCACATACTTGTAATCTCAGTACTGGGGAGGCAGAGGCAGGCAGATCACAGAGGCGTATTGTCCAGCCAGCCTATTCTAATCAATGAGTTCTAGTCCAACCAATAGACTTTCTCTCAAAAAACAAGGTTGATGTTTTCTGAGGAACAACATGTGAGGTTGACATCTATCCTGCATAGATGTGTGTGCACATGCTATATTATTTGACAAACTTTTCCTGGGGAGATACACACACATGTCCACTCATCACAGATAGAGAGCCCATGACAAACCAAAGTATGGATACCATCAAAGTCCAACTTGGTAAACCAATGAGTTTTATTGGTGTTACTTATAGGAATATGAATGAGGAGTTACTTACAGGAATAGGGGTGATGGGTCACTTACAGGAGCAGAAATGACTCAAAGACACCTGCATCACCAAAGCCTAGTGATGTCACTTAGCAAGAGTGACATCTCAGGAAAGCTAGCAATTTGGAGCACATTGCACAGCCTACAGGCAGCTCAGCAGGTTGTAGATTGTCTCTTCCAAGTAATTTGGTTGGTTTAAACCTCTTCAAGGCAGCATGGCTGGTTTCTGTTTCTTCCAGACAGCTGGTCCGGTCTCAGAGTCTTCTTTGCAACTTGTCTTGTCTGAGATGAACTCTCGGCAGCTTACCCCTGGAGGGAAGGGCTCTAGTGAATCTGGTCAGCTTCAGGGATTTCCTAAGCTGTTTTTAGTTATTTGCTTTCTTTCTTAAGGAGCTTTCCTGTGGGATGAAAGGTTCAATATTGGAGAACTGTTATACAGCACAACACAACACACACTCAGGTAAAAAAGAATAGAGCAAAAATCAACAAAATTATTACATTAACAGTGTTGAAATTTTTAAAAAGAAATGATTTCATTACTACTTACTACTTTTCTCTGTATGCCAGACTTTGTAGTAGAGGCTGCAGCTGCTTATTTGGATAATTTAAATGCCACGGAGCTATTAAGAGCCTAGATGAGCAAGGGCCAAGTGGTTGTGCAGAACCCCAAAGGCAAAGTGAACGTAATGGACAGCACAGGTAAAGTGACGTGTGTACACCTTTGGCACTAGTCATGGTTTTCCAGAAATGAAATATATAGGAATCTTAAGTTAGTTCTTGCTTGATCTGTATAAGCAAAAAAATTCCAGAATGAGTGAATGACAAAGGCTACCTTGAATTATAACCACAGAAAATCACAACACCTCAACTAATTTCCTCATCTGAGCAAGTTTAGACTCCAAACCTTTTGAATGAAGAGTAGAGCATGTCTCTTTGAAAAGGGACCTTGCTACAATTACTATAAGTTTTATTATTAATTTTTTAACCAAATAGCCATACAATCTTTTCCTAGCGTAACTGTGGAAAAGGAATAAGACCGTTGCGGACCTGTTAAAAATGAGGTCTTCATTGGCACTGATTCTGGGATACTTTAAAAAGTGCTGTGGTAGGAACTTATGGAGGTCAAATGTTCAGTGGAGCTTCTGTCAAAATGAGTCATGGCGGGTCCAGCGAGTCCCCAAACTCATCCTTGGTTATTTCTCCAGTCTGGGAATGCACACTTGTGATAGATATTGGCAGAAAATAAACATTGGTTCACCGACCCATTGAATAAGGGCTGAAAGTCAATGGAAGCCATTAGAACATGTTCTTGCATGGAAGATAGTGAACCCAAGCCAATATCACATCCCTCGGGAGATTCCAGACATTAGTGCCACCAACAAGGACTTGAAACATGTAGGGATGATGATTTCCACTCTGCCTCCTTTTGACTCTCCTGTTTGGCCTGTGTGGAAGACAGACAGATCATGGAGAATGACAGTTGATTATCAGGTAATGCCTCTGGTAACAGCTGCTGTGCCAGATGTAGTTTCCTTACTTGAGCAGATTATCATGTCTCCTGGTGCCAGGTATGCCACTATTGATCTTCCAAATGCATTTTTCTCCACATCTGTCCACAGGGACCACCAAGCAATTTTCTTCCATTTAGCAAGGCCAGCAGTAAATCTTTGTTATTTTACCTCGAGGCGATATAGTTCTCCAGTCCAGTGTTATAACTTAGTTCACAGAAATCTTGAGAGCTTTTCTTTTCCACATGGCATCACAGTAGCCCATTATATTGTTTATATTATACTGACCTGACCAAATGAATTGGAGGTAGCAACACTCTGGTAGTAACAACTACAACAACAGCACACACACACACACACACACACACACACACACACACACAAACCCACACTTCTTGTGAATTGAAGGGTGGTAGATAATTCCATCCAAAATTCAAGAGCCTTCTACCATACTAAAGTTCCTAGATGTTCCATAGTATGAGTACACGCAGAGATATTCCTTCTAAGGTAAAAAACATGTTGTTAGTCTTGTCTGCTCCCACAACCAAGAAAGAGATGCTTAATGGGCCTACTTACATTCTAGAGGCAGCACGTTCCTCACTTGGATGTGTTATCCAGGCTCGTATACTACATGACTTGGAAAGCACTAATTTTGAGTGTGCTCGGAACAGAAGAAGGCTTGTCAACAGGTTCAGGATACCATGCAGAAAGCTCAGCCATTTGGGTCACACGAGCCAACAGATGGTACTCGAGCTGTTAGTGTAGACAAAGATGCTGTCTGGATGCTATGGCAGGCCCCTGTGTGTGAGTCAAGATAAAAGCCCTTGGTGTTTTGGAGAAGGACCTTGCTGTCCTCTGCAGACTACTGTTCTACATTTCAGAGACAACCCTTGTCTTACTATTGGGCCTTAGCGTTTCCTGGAGGCTTGGGAATGGACCAACACGTTATTATATATCCTGAGGTGCTATGTATGAACAGCACGAGTAAGTTGGAAACGTTTCCCTGGTGGCTGTGTATCCTATTCCTCTTGAAGTGCCTTCTACCTGCAAGCGTGTACCTATGGCCTCATGGGATGTGCCCTATCAGCTGACTGAGGAGGAGAATACTAAGGTGTAATTTACCTCAGTAATGGTTCTACATGCTACACAGACACAACCCGTAAGTGGACACCCCTGAAGGACAATGTTGAAAGGAAATCTTCAGAGTGGGCAGAACTCTGGGCAATATAAATGATCATGCATTTTGAAGAAAAAAAAATCAGCCAGGCATGTGATTGTAAACTGACTGACGCGTGGGTTGTATAGCTAATGAACTTGGAAGGAGCATGATTGAAAAATTTGTGAGAAAGACGTTTGTGGAAAGGATATATGGACAGATGTCCTTACATGGGCAGATGTGAAGAAGGTTGTGTTTCCTATAAATGCTCATCAAAAGCTAACCTCAGCAAAGGAGGAGTTAAATAATCAAGTAGATAGGATGGATGATCTATTCTCTGTATATAGTCAACATCTTTTCCCAGGCATCCCAGTCATTGTTCAATGTGCCCATGAACAAAATGGCCATGGTAGCAGGGAGATAATCCCATTCATATTTGTCTTTAAAGGTACTTTGTAATAAATTCCGATAAACAAGTCAGTCACCTCTATAATGAAAACTTCAAAACTCAGAAAGAAATTGGAGAAGACACAATAAAATGTAAAGACATCCCATACTCAGGGGTTGGAAAGTTAATACTGGGAAAACAGCCATTCTACCAGAAGTAATATGTGGATTCAATGTAATCATAAACAAAATTCACACATGATTCTTCACACTAACAGAAAAAAAGTTAAAATTTTTGTCAGAGTTCAAAAGACAGTAGGTATCCCAAACTATCCCAAGCAAAAGGAATAATATTAGAGATGTTATCAAGCCTGGTTTCAAGTGACTCTACAGAACTATAGTAAAAGAGCAGTATGACCCTGACACAAAAGCAAGTATTTAGATCAATGGAACAGAATAGAGCAACAAGACAAAGCCAGGTAGCTACAGCTACCAAAGATTGGACAAAAGACAGGCTCTTTACTAAGTGTTGGGAAAACTGGGCATGTACAGGCAGAAGAATGCAACTAGATCCCCATCTCTCTCCTTGTGTGAAATCAGCCGTTGGGGCTGTAGAGTTGGCTCAGTAGTTAAGATCATGCTCTGTTCTTCCAGAGGAGCTGGGTTTGGTTCCCAGAAGTCATGTTGATGGCTTACAACTACCTATAACTCCACTACCTCCAGGAGATGTGTGTGCATACACATAGATACCCACACACACCAAAAAAAACCAAACAAACATAAAATAAATCTTAAATAAATAAGAGTTGCCTTCAAATGGAGTCAAAGACTTTACTGTAAGATCTTAAACTATTGTAGGAAAAAAAAATCAAACACTTTAAGATATAGGCATAGGCAAGAACTCTTTGAAAAGTCTTGAGTACACAGGAAATAAGATTAAAAATTGTCAAATGGGCCTTATAAAGTTAAATGTCAAAGCTTTGTACAGCAAAGAAAACAGCTAATTGGGTGAATATATAGTCCTTAGAATGGGAGAAAAATCTTAGCTATAGATCTGATAGAAGCCTAATATCTAGAATATAAAAAGAACTCATGATGTGAGCAGATGGTTCTTAAAAGATGAAACACAAATGTAAAAAACATGTAAAACAATATTCAACCTCACTTGCCATTAGAGAAATGCAAACTAAATATACATTGAGAATCCATAGGTAATCATTCAGAAAACAACAAATGCTGGAAAGGGTGTGGACAGACTAACCACTATAGCAATCATTTTGGAGGTTCCTTAAGAAATTAAAAATAGATGTACTATATGATTGCCTATGAGTATTTATCCAAAGGCTTCTAAGTCAATGCATCATGAGTGTACACAAATGCTTACTGTAGCAGGGTTCACAGTAACGAGGTTGTGGACCATCCTAATGTCCAACAAAAGTAGAATGCACTTTTTAAAAGTGGTATATAATTTGGTGGTTTGAATGAGAATGGCCCTTATATATTTGAATGCTTAGTCATCAGGAAATGGAACTGTTTGAAAGGATTAGAAGGGATAGGAGGCATAGCCTTATTGGAGGAAGTGTGTCACTTGGGGTGGGCTTTGAGGTTTCAAAAGCCCATGCCAGGCTCAGTCTCTCTTGCTGCCTGTTGCCTGAGGATCAGGACATAGCTCTTAGCTGTTGATCCAGCACCCTGTGTGCCTCCATGCTCTCTGCTGTGATGATAATGAACTATAAGCCTCTGAAACTGTAAGGAGGTCAATTAAATGCTTTCTAAGAGTTGCTGTGGTCATAGTATCTCTTTACAGCAATAAACCAGTGATTAAGACAGGTACACACACACACACACACACACACACACACACACACACACACACACACACACACACAGTGAAACTTTTTCAGCCAGAGGGAATCCTGTCATTTGCAAGAAAATGGATGCAGCTGGAGATAATAAAATTAAAGAAATTAAACCAGTATTAGGAAGAAAACCATCATCTATTTTCTTATATCTGGTTTCTACATTTTATATAGATACATAAGATCATGGATACACGCACACACACAAACACACATACACACACATATCTCACAAAAGTAAAAGTGAAATTGTTTGGAGGAGCAAGAGGAACTAACAGAAAGGAGGGATGGTGTAGGAAGCATGAGGTGGAATATGCTCAATGCATACTTTCTACTTGTATGTCTTTAGATAACAATACCATTTAAAATGAATATATATAATGAAATATTAAAATATACAAATAAGTACTGAAAATATTATCTTAAGTTTTTTTTTAACTTATTTTGTTTTCTGCTTTGGCAGTTTCATACATACAATGCCTTTCAGTATTTTCTATCCCCATTTCCCTATCTCATTTCTCCCATCTCCTTTTGCTGAAATCTCCTTTTCCTCCAAGACGTCCCACTCCAGCTTTCAGGGGTGTGTGGTGTGTGTGTGTGTGTGTGTGTGTGTGTGTGTGTGTGTGTGTGTGTGTGTCCCACTGAGTTTCATTAGAGTCATTTATGTGAACAGGTGAGGGGGGTTATTTATAGAAACACAGGTATACCACTGAAAGAAAATGACACCCTCCTCTAGTCATAAATGGTCCCTCAGGGAGTTGTACCCTATGCACCCCTCTCCTCCATGATTAAATGTTATTTTTTTCCCTAATAATACCAATGCTTCAGTTTTGAAAGGCAATCATAATGAGCATTTAACTTAAGCAATTGCATTTTTACCCACAAAGGCACTTGTTCAGAATTTTACTAGAATAACTGAAAATTGGGGGTTTTCTGACATTGCTCTTCTTGGGTCTTCTACCCTCTGCCTTCTTCCTTGGTCAAAATCACTACGTTGTCTTGATATGTCCATGTTATCATCTAGTGCCTCAGTTTCTCATCTATAAAACAGAGCTAATGATTTTGTGCTAAAGAACCTCATTCAGACTTAATATATATTCCCTAAATAAACTAATGAATTGGTTTCACTAACACTAACGTGCTATCAGAGATCACATCAATGCCGATAATCTGACAGGGACTCTAAACACTACAGAGGATGTAAAGTATTTCCTGACTTGAACTGTAAAAACGTCCTTCCTCATTTCGATAGAAGTGACACACTAACTGTGAGTCAACGCCATAGAAGTGTGTGTTTCTTAGCACCAAAATATTTGTCTCAGTGGTTTTCTTCCTGCCTTTTAGAGTTGGGAAGAATTTCGGAAGCCGTCTAGCTGCTACTACCACTCTTTGACATCAGAACACGGTGAAGACTTGGTGATAAACTGCTCGCTTAAACTTAACACAGCGAACCTCAGCAATATTGATCTTCCCCCTATCCAAGCATTGCAACTAGTAAAATTCACCATCCTCAGTTAAGTCTCAATAAAAACAAAAGACTCTAACATTCCATTGAAACTGCTGCTGAGATAAGGTAACAGCTATGTATCTGTTGTAAAAAACAAACAAACTACTAGAGGCTGGGCAGTGGTGGCACACACCTTTAATCCCAGCACTCGGGAGGCAGAGGCAGGCAGATCTCTGTGAGTTCAAGGCCAGCCTGGTCTACAAGGCGAGTTCCAGGAAAGGCGCAAAGCTACACAGAGAAACCCTGTCTCGAAAAACAAAACAAACAAAAACAAAAACCTACTAGAGAGGGGTTAGGAGTCATAATGTTAAGGTAGTATGGCTATCTGGATCCTTACTCTCCAACTGCTTGAATCATCATAAAGTTCAAATAAATAGACAGATAAATAGATAGGTAGGTAGGTAGATAGACAGACAGACAGACAGACAGACAGATAGATATATAAGTAAACAAACAAGCCATCAAACTCAAGAGGATGGATATATCAGAGAGGAAGGGGAAGGCTTGTTTAATATTGGAGATGAGACATTAATGTCAAAAGGAAGGATGATTTTGATTTTCTTGGAAATTGCTGGGCAGTCGGAAGTGAATGAGTTGATAAGATGTTCAGTTGTTGTGGGAGAGACCCATATTAGTCAAGCTAGTCACAAATCACAAGATCCTGAGTCAGGGGCAGGGAGAAGCAATTTGTTGAATATAGATTATTTTTCTTTTAAAAAAGAGTCTTGCTATGCAGCACTGGTTGTATAGTCCGTGGTGAGATCACAGGCATGGGTCACTATGCCCCACTTCAGAATATGGAACATTAAGACAGGTGTCAAGGGAGCAGGAAAACATGGTCACAGGGATACTGAGATGTCATCGAAGCTTCCACGTGCTGTGTGACAGGCTTCTGACTGAAGTGTGGTTTCTAGTGGGCAGAGGAAATCCTTCCTGGGTTTTGCCTGCCTATGATGAGAATTATCCATTCCTGGTCATGCCCATAACTGCCCAGCATCTCCTCCTCTGAGCTCCAAGAAGATTCACAATTCAGAATCAGAACATTAGAATGAAAAGACACGTGCAACAAGGATTCTGTTACTGCCATTTGGGGGCAAATGATGCTTTCTGGGAGAATGTTTCCTGTGCAGTGTGGGCTGTTGATCAGTATTCCTGGTCTCTTTCCATTGCATATTAGTAAATATATTAAATATATATCTCCTTCCATTGCATATTAGTAAATATATAAAATACATTTCCTCCCATTGCATGTTAGTAAATATATTAAACGTATCTCCTTCCATTGTATATTAATAAATATATTAAATATATATTTCCTTTCATTGCATGTTAATAAATAGTTCCTCTGAGGTGTTATCCAAAATGTCTCTATACATCATCAAATGCTTCAGAGAGAGAGGGAGAAAGAGAGAGAGAGAGAGAGAGAGAGAGAGAGAGAGAGAGACAGAGAGAGAGAGAGAGACAGAGAGAGAGAGAGACTGCCCTAGGACACTGCACTCAACCATCTAGTCACATCTTGCATCTCTAGAAAACAAAGGGCAGAAAGAAAATTGCAGATGATTTAGGAGTATTAGAAAAAATTCAGTGGAAAAAATTTCATAATACTTATAGAGAAAATAAAAGCACAAAATATTTTAAAATATAATAAACATCACATTTATATCAAAGTTCCAAATACAGCCACTTCAAAATTCAAATGAGAATGTCAAGTCTCATCATCCACTGAGGAGTCTTTACCAACAAATATAATGCTTTAAGTGGCTACCTACAACACTGGCCAGGACTTTTGATGATGATCTCTTCAAATCCTTAGTGGAATTGATCAGCAAAGACCTTCACAGACAGAAGTACATAATTTAAAAAATTAAGTCATTGTGTGAAACCTTTGGGAGGATTGCAGAGTTTGGAGCTGCAGGGGCAAGTAGAGCAACCCTTTCTAGGGTTGTCCCAAACAACATTTCTTTACTAATTTTTATTAAGTGTGTGTGTGTGTGTGTGTGTGTGTGTGTGTGTGTGTGTGTGTGTGTATGCAGGTACCAGAAGAATCCAGAACCTCTAAAATTAGAGTTGCAGATGGTTGTGAGTCGCTGGAGAACTTATGCTGGGAACTGAACTGGTATCCTCTAGAAGAGCAGCAAGTACTCTTCACCACTCAGCCATCTCTCCAGCTGTCAGTGTTTAATTTTATGATAATGGAAAAGGTTTTGAAAGACAAACTTCTGCACATCACATCTTAACATAATGGGGTTCTAATGTATATATTGTATATCCATACACCTTGTAAAGCCAGTTGCCCAGCAGCTAGTGTGAAGCCCACTAAATGGGCTTCTTGTCCATCATTACAGATAGAAGATTTGGTATATGTAAAGTTAGAAATCCTGGACCAGTGTTTATTTATGGGAAGATCTACAGCCCCCACCAAGTTTCTTCACTCACTCATCCCCAGCTGGCTGTGCCCTGGGCTAAGCTGGTTCCATTGATCTTCAGATCTATCTAGGCTGCTCAGTAGGGCATCCTTCAACTGACTAATAACATGCAGACACAGGAGAGTGCCTTTTGACTGCACTCAGAGCCTTGTCCTGGAGAAATGCAGGTAATGTGCCCTTTTCCCAGCGCCTTCTCCCAGGATTTCAAGGTAGTCTTTGAATTCCTACACTGCCCATGATCTCTCTAAGAAATCAGTGATGAGGATCCCCATGGGCACTGCCACACTCCAAATACCAAGGGACCCAGTAATTCATAGCACACATGCCTTTCATCGATGGTACCCCAGGGTATGTAGGATGGGAAGCTCTGCCTGAGAAAATTCTGCCTAGTTCTGGGTGAGCTTCCTGTAGCCGAGAGAGGGATGTGACTTACCTCAGGTCACGCACCAACTTAGAGACAGAGCTGGGGACAAAAACTTTACTCTTGTGTCCGTGCCCCCATGGAGCCTTCATGTCTTGTCTTCATTTTCCTTTACCATCTTCCTTCCTCCCATTGACGTACTCTCCACAGATCCCTCATGTGCCTCGCCTATTAGTCAGGAACATTGACTTGTACGGCACCGAGCCTAAGCAGGACGGTGTTTCTTAAGCTTTGAGTACATAAGAATGGAACTGTAAAAATAGATGCATTTTACTGCTGTGTGTTTGTGGAGAGAGTGGAAGCAGGAAGAGAGAAGAGTAAGGGTTTTTATGAAAGGAAGCATGAGGTGGGATTTCTATTGTGTGCCATCTAATCTCTTGGTCTGAGGTCAATGCAGAAGACTAAATCTCTATGGTCTTGAAGGGACAATAGAAACCAAATGACTGCAAATATGTGACAGTCTGAAATAACACATTGTCTGTCTATGGAAAATACAACTGAGAGAGAGAGAGAGAGAGAGAGAGAGAGAGAGAGAGAGAGAGAGAGAGAACCGTGGCATAAGGAGGTCAGAGGCTAGTTTGCCTGGGTTGGTTCTCTTCTTCCACCATGTAGTCCCAGGGATTGGTCTCAGGCCACCATGTTTAGCTGCAGGCTCCTTTATCAGCTGAACACTCTCTCTTACTGTGAATTTTTTAATTAAAAAATTCTGACGTGTATAGGGCAATTATTATTTAGTTTGTGCTGTACATTTTTTCTTAGTGGGTTGGGAAGATGGCTCTGCAGTTAAGGGTAGTTGCTGCTCTTGAAGAGGACTCTAATTCAGCTCCTAGCACCATGTCATGAGGCTCACAACCACCTCTAACTCCAGCTTCAGGGGATCTGACATTCTCTTCTGGCCTCTGCACCTATATGCATGTGGTATATATGCATTCATATTCACACAAATTGAAAAAAATAACCCTGGGGCTGGGGAGATAGTTCAGTGGTTAAGAGCATGTGCTGCTCTTCCAGAGGACCCAAGTTTGGTTCCCAGTACACATGTTGGGCAGATCACAACCATCTGTAATTCTGTCTCCAGGACCTCCAGATTGGCCTCTACAGGTACCTACACTCACAGATACATATCCCTACCACTACCACACACACACACACACACACACACACACACACACACACACACACACAAACGCCATGCACATATATAGTTTAAAACATAAAAATAAAGCTTTAAATTATTTCCTAAAACCCAAACAAGCACCAAGCAAGGAAAGCCCTCCCTTCCTTCCGCTCTTCTCTCTGCTCCGTTTGTCCTTAAGTGAATGTAGAACATTTGTGTGAAGTCCTTGCCATGAATGGAACATGCAGGCCACAGGCTTGTCCTGGTTTGTAGCATCCTCATTGGGAACACTTCTGTGAAATGCCACTCTCGGAGAACAGCACAGAGAGAGTGAGCTGCTGACAGGCTTTCTGAATTACGTCAGTGACCAGCACCATGTCAGGGACATGGCTCCAGCGCACAGCACGGGCTAAATTATAGTATAGTCTAGAAATGAGCATACAAGCTTATTTCTACTCTGAGTTAACCCTGTTCAGAGGCTCCTGGGGGCCAGTCACGGACACATTCCCAGTGCCATCCCTGCTAGTGTGTGTACTTTGATGGGGAGACTAGCTCTGATTAGCCCTTAGCTCAAATATGACTGTCTTACGTTATACATGTGTTGTGTGTGTGTGCATGTGTGAATGTGTGTGTGATTTCAACCATCTTACTCACATAGAAATAGAATCAAAATGCCTGAAATCCACATGAAATAATAGGGCACATTTTCACATCTACTTTGAGCCCCATGAAATCATTGTGAGGAAGGCAGAGTAGATATGTTTTGTTTTTCTCATTTTTGAGGAAATATTTAGAGATTTAAGGAGTTGTGTGACTTTAAATGGGTTATATTGTCTGAGCTCTGTGTTTTCCTCTTTGCTTGTTTAACCTATAATTCCAGTTTAGTCCCATAGCAACAGAATTTCATAATTAAGTTGTCCTAAATCATAAATCTAGAAAAATATCTGAACCTAGATCTTCGTTCTCTGACTTCATTACACAAGCTTTTGGATAACATTGTCGAAAAGGGTGACACCAGAAGTCGTTGAGGACCCACAAATTTTGTTCTACGTATTGTGGGTAATACATTCCACAAATGCTCTCTACATTGCTATGCATTTGAAAAGCCAGGGCAACTTGTATAGATTGATACCTCCATGTGGTCACATGTTAGGGTTTTGTTGTCCTGACCTAAGACATTCCCATAAAGTCATGTGCCCAGCATCTCAGAATGATTGTGTGCTGAGAGCGCTAGGTGGTGGCATCAGCCTCCCTACAGAATGGTCCAGTGTGCCTCAGCAGGTAATGTAAGCCTGCTAGAGTTTTAAGGTGTTCACATCTGGATCCAAAAGGCCTTAATTGAGCCTATTTCCTCTCTTTGACAGTAAATGGAACAGAACCCTCTTTGAAATATCTATCAGACATAAAACTTGCACAGAATAGCAGTCAGCCAAGGTGTAGATTGGAAGACCTCACCCTAGTCCTAGATATCAGGTGACCTTGAGAAGGTCATGTGACCCCATGAACCCCAGTTTCTACACTTTGAAAGCAGATACAGCCAACTAACTTATCAGGTATTCACATAGTTTGAACAGGTCTTGACAGCCATCTGGAGGGCCTGCTTAACTGTGCTGATGGGAGGTTGACACAGCCATGGGGCACAAGACTCTGAATTTAAGGGAATACTCTAAATAATTCTTCCAGGGGTGGTCTGTATCAACAGTGTTAGAAAGTTAGAAATACTTCAGGGCAAAGGACACTTTGAATTCAGGCCATGTAGATATTTGTTTGTCTCTAGGGAACCAGACACAAAAATGGGTGGTTATGCAGGCATAACCTCTCTCATCTAATCTTTCATTGCCAGGCCAATTTTATGTGCAGATGATGGCAATGGCTTCCTATTTGAATTCCCACCTCCATTATTCTACCTTTCATTCTCACCCATTATAGTCTGTCCCTCATTATTCTATCCTTTATTTCTACCCATCAAAATCCATCTATATTCTTCCTAAGATTTTTAAACCTCAACCAACCAACTGATAGCTACTAGTTGTCTGTAGGATGAATTTCCAACTCACTAAGTCTCCAAATTCTTATCTTTCATGGTGAAAGATGAAACTTTCTGCCCAGTGAGCCAAGTGCAGTGGTCTTCACCTCAGCATGCCTTGCTCCTATCCCTTCCTCCTTCCAGTATGCTACCCTCCTGCTCTCCACCTACACCTGTTATGGAAATTCTGTTCATTTTTGAAGCCCAGGTATTGAGTCACCTTCTTTATAATGGTCTTTTTGATTATCCTTCTTGCTTTCAGCAGGTTATTATTCCTTCAACTATAGCCCAACACTGCCATGTGGGCATTTCTCTCTTTTTTTAAATTTTATTTTATAATTTAATTTAATTTTACATATCAGCCACGAATTCCCTTGTTCTCCCCCCTCCCGCCCCCCCCCCATCTTCCCCCCCAGCCCACCCCCGTTCCCATCTCCTCCAGGGCAAAGATTCCCCTGAGGATTGAGTTCAACTTGGTAGATTCAGTCCAGGCAGGTCCAGTCCCCTCCTCCCAGGCTTAGCCAAGTATCCCTGTATAAGCCCCAGGTTTCAAACAGCCAGCTCATGCACTGAGGACAGGTCCCGGTCCCACTGCCTGGATGCCTCCCAAACAGATCAAGCTAATCAACTGTCTCACTTTTGAATTCATAGTGTGCTTATCTCTGTATCCTCACTCACATCAGTTGGCACCCGATGGTGACTCATAGTGATGCATTTCTGTGTTCTCCATAAGGCTCTACACAGAGGAGGAACTCCCTTTGGGTGTTCTGTAGTCTTTACTCACAGAAGGCCTGACTGGGTAAACAAGAAATCTAGCATGTCTGGGCTAATTAACTTCTGACATTCTTCTCTGTTTACAAAATAGAAGAATAAAAACAGGATACTCTGCATCCCAGGATGTTATAAGAAACATTTTTAAATGAATAGTTGTTGACTAAGAAACAAGATGCACAGGTGCACCTGCCGGCTTAGATGAAAACTTCCTTTAACTATTCCGCAGGCTTTCTTCCTTCTGTGAAGGGCTTCCTGACAGACATCCTCAAAAAGACTTCTCATTAATAACTCTAGTGAATGCTACAAAGAGTTGGGCACTCTGTTAAGTTACATTGTTTTATCTAATTTTCACAGGCACCTTACATAAGCATCACTATTAATCTTGCTTTATAGCTGAGGAAATTGAATTGAAAGATGAAATACTTTAGCAAAATTGCCAACTGGTGTGAAGTCCAAGTGTGTATAGTCTCATCATATTATCCTGCTTTGCTGTGGATTCCTAGTATTCCAGGGCTTTTTAGGTGTTGCCTGCAAGCCAATAGTCTAAATTCTTGAGACTAAATTCTTGAGAGGGGACGTTGAACAACTTTTCATATTTGTATCCTCAGTGTCTGGTACATAGTAGCTGTGCCCTGAAAGTTGAATGAATGGAGGCTGGAAAAGGAGGAATAAAGCATAGACGGTGATATGTCCTAGGTTGGGTCATGGTGAGAAGTGAAGTTGCACTTCATCTACCATGAAAGAGGCAGAAAATAGAGGGAGTCCTTTAGCTACTGTCCGGGAGGCTGAGCTGAAGAGGTTTACTGTAAGGCAGTAATGACACATCTCCTGAGCATCCCCATGGTACCCATGACCTGTATAAGCCTCTCATCAGAAATCAATAGAACAGAGACAACAAAGGATTAGGCCACTTGCTGGCTGCAATCACCTACATCTGCTTTGATCACTTTAAGAAGAAAGGGAATTTACTGGGGGATCTATGGAAGCTCACAGCATTTCTACAGAACCAGACTTAGGATCTGTCACACAACTCAACTCCCTGTGGATGAGATGGCAGTGATACAAGACTCCTACTTAACACCCCTGCATGAGATGGGCTACACACTGAGACTCCTAGAATAAGGAAGCTCAGAGTATGAGGTATGTAGAATCACAGTGACAGGCAAGAAAGGGGTCAGAAATACTACTCAAATAAAGACCCAAGCTAGCTTGGCCTAGAGAAACACGTGGCATATACTTTTAAAAGAAACATTTGAATCACTAAAGGTATAGAAAATGCCAATTTAAATCTACTGATAGCTTCCAGAAACACCACATTTTTTCTGGAGTGCAAAACACTAGGAACACAATTACTATTGAGAATGAGTTCAATATATCCTGGGGAAGGAGAGGTATTTCCAGCCATTGATTAGTTATTTTTTTCAACATTTATTAAGAACTATAACAAATTTGCATTGTGTTTGTTTGGGCTACACACAGAAAACAAGAGATGAGGGGAGAAGAAGAAGAGAGGAGGAGGAGGAGGAAGAGAAGGAGGAGGAGAGGAGAAGGAGGAGGAGGGGGAGGAAGAGGAGAAGGAAGAAAAGGGGGGAGGAGGAGAAAAAGGAGGAGGGGGAGGGGGAGGAGGAAGAGACAACAATTGCTATGTTGGTTCCAAGTAAGAACCTAAAAGCCCTCTGTCCAAATTATTGTGTCTTAACAAAAAAACTTCAAGAACTTCAGAACTGTCCTAAAACCTAGCCTCTGGTTTGCGCATGACCCTCCTTCCAGGGGCTCACTGCTCCTTGGAGTGTGCCGATGAATCTTGCCTTGTCAGTGGGAGATTTACTTCAGCCTGGCTCAAGGGACAGGCTGCAGTGGGGTGTGAGGAAGGAGGCGCAGACACAGCACAAGGACCAGTGTGACTCCTTTATGAACATTCTCTGTGCTTCACACTAATGCTTGAGACAGGTACTGAATTCCCAGGGCAGACAGCATACACTGAGGACAGAGTGAATGGAGAGCTGGCCTCCTTCAAATGCCAGCTCTATGCTTCAGGTTCTTAGACGTTAGCCAAGCCTTGAACCCCCTGGTGCCTCAGCTGCCCATGTTATGTGGAGCTATCTATCAGTTGTTCTGAATTTCACAAAACACGGATGAGAGGATGCATGAGAAAAGATTCTTTTCTTTCTGCAAATAGGAGTCAGTGGGACTTTTCTTTTACGTCAGGGAAGGAAGTTGGCACTCAGCTCGTGGCTATGTTTCACGCTAATCAGCTTTGTGTCCTCAAATTCTGGCCTACTGCCTAGGTTACTAGAGCTCAGCAAATGTTTATTGATGAAGAAATGACAGAGGGTTGTAATCTTTGCCTGGAATTTCTTTGATATTTGATTCCAAGAATTGGAAATTACATCTGAAGTCATCTGCTCCATGCCTCTGCATCTGGCCATACAGAAGAGGCCATTTGCTGTGGAAAGACTGCTGCTCCAATGACCAGGTCAAAGGACCTCACTGCTGATCAATAGAGTCAACAGCATCAAGGGGATAGAAGGCAGAGAAAATCTGGTCCCTCTTCAGGTAAGATCAGTTGCTTTCAACACAGGCCCTTGTAAGACCCATCACCTCTAAAATAATTTCACCATCTCTATCTTCCTGTTGGTTTATGGGAAACTCCTCTTTAACCCATACTGCTTTTCTCAACAAATAAACAAATTTTTGTAAAGCCCACAGGTTCCTAAACTAGTTGTTTGTATTTTTATGGGAATCTACAGGATGATTGACTTGGGCATATTCCAAACAGTTTAGAGACATAACTTTAAGATGAGGGAGTTCCTGTATGAGTGTGAAGCCCAGAAAAGTGGCCATCAAATCCAGGGTTAAGGCTTTCCTAGATGACAAGTCTCATTGGATCTCAGTCAGAGAGGCCTCAGTTGCTGCCTGCAACTTTTCCCATGTTATCAGTCAAGTAGAGAAGCGATCATTGGCTCAGTAAACTCTTGACACACAAATAAGACACTTTCAATGATGTGCTAGAGCGGTTGTGAAGATCACTGTAGCCACTCAGATACATCTGTGAAATGAGGTAGAAAGGACTTGCTTCTCATTCTGTGATCTAAATTTGTCCCTTGGCAAACATTAAATTGGTAGCATATATATTGTTTGGAGGGGATCTGAAAATAATTCAAATATATGGTTTAAAGCCCCAACTTCTTCCCATGTCAAGCAATGTACTTGGGCTATCATCTGTATTTTCTAGGGTTTTTGGAGTATTGTTCACTCTTTCAAAGGTACTAATTTCAAATGACAACACAGGCTTCCTCTTCTAGCCTATAATAATCCCAGGTCCCCTGCATTGTTCTATCCTACTAACTAATATCTGCTATATCGTCAGCAAAGCTAGAGGTCTCTCAATGCCACTGGAGTCCTGTTGAAGGCCAATGGAGGGGCTGGAAGAAGAGGTCGAAGCCTGGCCAGGTGTCAGGTTTGTGGATTGCAGTCATCATCGTGGTTTTATCTCTCATGAGAATTGTAAGGCACAAGAACTAGATGTGTTTGATTAGAGAATGTGATAGTAGCAGCTGAGAGGTGGAGGAAGATAGGCATCACATGTCATTTGGGGAGGGACGGGGCAGTCCCAAACATCCTGAAAACAGCACTGGGTGGGCCGGAACTCTAAGTCTACACACTGATGTTGTCTACGTGAGTCTCCGAGCTCTCAGCATGGTATATGATTGACTCCTTGGAATGTGACCAGATCATGTCCTCTCACTCACTCTCAAAAGATAAGACAGGGGAAGCAGTGATGCCGGGTGGGTGGGTGTTGACAGATTGCCTTCCCAGTATGGTCAGAGGGGCTAGTAGAATGGTTAAGGGATGTTATTTTTTTGCAGGAAAGACGTAGCATTATCTCAGAACCATCTGGTTGCAGTACGAATGAGAAGGGAAAGGAGGTTGTGAGCATTGGTCACGTAGCCTTGTATTGCTGTTTGCAAACACCAACAATCAAGTCATTTCCTGCCAGAAGGTCAGGGAATAGCTTAGTTTCAGGAAAGAATGGAGCTTCAAGGAACAAGACCAAGAACCTGCAGAGGCTGGAGGGACCCTCTGACAAGAAAACTTTGAAATACTGAGATGTGTGATGCTTCTTGGAATACAGGCACAATCTCAGGATGCAGTGAAAGTGTGTATCATTCTCCAATTGGATCTTTCCATGAGACGGATCCAGACCCATTCAGCTGAGCTGATGCTGAGAGTCAGGGTCAGATGACATCCATGGCTCCTGTGGCTCACGTTCCACCCATGCCTCTTTTTAAATCCACCCTGATGTTGATGGAAGGGTTGGATTAGCTCACAATTTTAAGATATTGTGATCTTTCACACAAAAAACAGATCTGTGGCTACTCTTGAAGCGAGGAAGGGCCATCTGGGTTGATGTTCTCACATAGCAACATCTGGCTGCAGCTGAGCAGCTGCTGTTTCCAGAAGCAACCACATTCTGCTGCCCCACATTCCTCACCGACCACTTCACTCAGTCTTTGTCAGCCTCATGTTTGTGGCTGCTGCTCCAGAACACAACGGCAAAGAAGACTGGCTGGCGTGCACGTGTCCCAAATGCAGCTTTATCCCAGAACATTCCTGCAGAACGCTGGCAGCACGTAGGCCTTTAATACATATTTGTTTAATAACAGGGAGGGAGGGAACATGACTCTGTCCCAGCAGAGCAGATCTGTGTTTAAACCCAAGCTGTTTGATCTTGGGGGAAGTTATTGAATTGTTTAAGCCTCTGTTTTCCTCATTCATAAAGTCAGGATAAAAACACTCATCCTCTAGGGCAGTCTCAGAGAATAACATGGCCAGCACATAACGGACCCCCGATACACATATATTGCATGCCTGAAAGTATGTTTATTCAAAGGGTTGTATTCTATGAACCTCTGACTAGAATAAAGTGAAAATTCACTTTAATTTAATCAAGTAATCAAGAGAATTGAAGTGAGCTAGAAAGGAATCTCACACTGGTAGAAAAAAAAAGCAGTTGTCTCACCATAAGGGCTCGGTGGGCAGAGAACAGTGTTCTCCCCTCTGGGAAGCAGCAGACGTATACAGCAGGAGAGAGGAAGCTGTTGGGGAAACTGTAGGCTAGGCAGACTTGAGAGACAAACACGCATAACTCATATGAAGCACTTTGCTAGGCTCCCAAACGTATCAGGGACCTACCTTTCTTTCTCACAAAAGGAAAATAATGATACCTATGGTGTGAGGTTCCATCCAATAATATACAGGTCAAATATGCAAATGCAACATGCTGGCCACATTGGTCAGATGTAAGGATGCTCAGCCAGCCGAGTGTGGATTACTAAGAGAGGGAAGATGGTGGAGACTGCCATCCTGAGCAGAGGACCGACCCTTCATCCTGTCACCTTATTATACAGCTCCCAGGCCATCTGCTTTCTTTTAGGGTCCCCATTCTTGGGAAGTGAGTGAGTTTGCTGGAACAGGAGATCCTGGTGTGTGGTACCCAAAGTCCCATCAGTGTCCCAGTGACTGTCAGTGTTAGCTGCTAATGACCCATCACCATTTTCCTCTTTAAGAATTCCCCTCTCTCAACCAAAGAGAGCTGCCTATCCAAGGTGATACACAACCGCTCCCTGGAGGCAGATCTCTACATGACTACAATGAGGAGCAAAGAGCAGAGAGATTCACTGGGGACAATCTAAAGGGCCATCCCAAGTACAGAGGTCCCTAGGGGATGAGCTGAAACCTCTGCCTCACTACAGTCTGCTTCTCTCTCTGCCTGTCTGGTTTCTTCCATCCCTTTTAGTTGTCCCGGATAGTGCTTGGCTGGAGTCCCCTGGGCACAAGCCTTCCTCTCACTGTCTGTTTCTAGGGAACTTGACCAAGGGTCCTTCAAGCAATTTCAGTGTTAGTCCTTCTGAGCTCAAAATGTGTTTGGCTTGCTGTATTTGGGTTGAATTATAAGGAACTGGCACCCATAATCAAAAAAGGTCAAATATTTCTTCCCGTGACACCCTTAATATATGCTCTCCTGAGAATTCTCCAGTGAGAACCTTGAAATTACAGTAGATTAAGGCAGATATTTTCTAGAAGGACATCAAGCAAATGTGATACTCATTCTGAGCAGCTGAAAAAGGATCTGGAGCTTGAAACCACGCACAGTCCTGTCAGCATGCATTTCATGAGTCCCCCTAGGAATCTGGATGGGAGATCCTATCTAGAGAACACAAGTGCAAAGCCTTTGAGGCTCCTGCCCCCACAGCAGCAGATAGGCCTATGGAGGTTCAGGCCTATGGAGGCTCCTTCCCACACAGCAGCAGACAGGCCTATGAAGGTTCCTTCCCCACACAAGAGTGGGTAGGCCTATGGAGGCTCCTTCCTCACACAGCAGCATACAGGCCTATGAAGGGTCCTTCCCCACACAGCAGCAGACAGGCCTATGGAGGCTCCTTCCCCACACAGCAGCATGCAGGCCTATGGAGGCTCCTTCCCCACACAGCAGCATGCAGGCCTGTGGAAGCTCCTCTTCTCTCCAGCAAGAGAAATAGACCTGGGTAGATGCTGTTTCTGTCTTAGGAAGAGGAAGTCATTTAGGGCAAGGACACTGAGCATCATCTCTCAGTACCAGCACTTGATGGCAGTTTCCTCCCTGACATCAGTGTCTTTGTGCCAGGCCTGTCGAGGGGAGCTCCCCTTTCCTGTGGAGATGTGGGCATCATGGTCATTGCAGGAAGACTCCAGATGTCCTTTCAGAAGTGGGAAGGTATGCTCAGCTCCTCTGAGTGGGGTTAAAGCCCCTTCAAAAAGCAGTGTGGGAGAAAGGAGCTGTGGTTGGTGCTGGCACATGCTGTCCCTAGAGACCCAGATACACCAAGTCCTAAGAATCTGCAGTCTGGTTCACAGAGAAAGGACTCTAGCAGTTTTGAGCACCCTTGTATCACAAAGCCACCGAGGCTTAGAGCTGCTACTGGGTCTAGACTGGACCATGTTGTGTGTAAGTCTGAATTACTATCACCAATAGAAAAGGTGCCCTCTCCCTTCAGACACTCCATATGAGCTTCTCTTAATACCCATGGGCGTCCAGTTCACACTAGACGGAACCAGTGGAGCCGACTTCTCTCTTTTGTTTGCAGGATGGTAGCCAAAAGGTGACTAGGAGACGTCTCATGTTCAAGTAAACAGGAACCAGCCACAGAACACACGAAAGGGTCCTTCCAAGCTAACTCCTTGTGGAGATTTGCATTTTCCTGCTGAAATGCCTTCCTTGCCTTTCTCTGTGTCTGTAAGCTAGAGTTTCTCCATGTCAAAGAAAACAAACAGATTCTTTGCCCTTAACATTTTCCTTGATTTGAGGGAGTCCCCTCCTGAATTAATTTTTTTCAGTCAGCAAATGCCTCTAAGGTGGCCTCAGGATTCCTGGGGAAAACATCAGGCATTGCTTCCGAAGGTGGACCTCTTCCTCAGGATTCCCCAGAAGCTTCCCTGGGGATTCCCCTCTAGACGTGTCTCCTTCTGGGGAACAGGCCAGGGCCTGCCAGGCTTCTTTTTCTCTAGAAAGACACTTGAAAAATGGGGCCTGCCTTCCTTTCTCGCTCCCCCCGCTCGCTCTCCCCCACTTCCTTCCTCCTCCTCCCCGCTTCTCACTTCCTCTCCTGTCCCCCTCCCCATCCCTCTCTCTCTTCCTTTTATTTCCCTCTCAGAAACAACACAACAACACAAAACAAAACAACAACAACAACAACAAAAGCCTTTACCAGACAGAAGGCCAAAGCAGGAGGATTGTAAGTTCTGTGCCACCTTGAACTAAAGATATAGCAAAATCTTCATCTTAAAAACATGATAAAGCCCAGCATATCTCTTAGATCCGGTTTTACCCCTCTAATATTTATGTGTTTGGGCAAGTTGCTCAGTATCTCCAGGCCTCGGGTTCTATCTCTGAACATGTTGGAAGTGACTTTTTTTTTTTCTAATAAAAAAAATTGTATTTACTTAGAAGCATTCAGAATGTCAACAAAACAGCTGCAATTTTTTTTTGCAATTACAGAGTGGTATTCAGTTAACAGAACAACAATTATCTTCGTATAAGCTGCATCAGAGACAACTGAAGATGAAAAAAAAACAAAAAAACAAAAAATAAAAACAAAAACAAAAAAAAAACCTACCGTCCCCATATATAACTAATTTGTGCTGTGCACCAACAAGGACCTGCTTTAAATTTCCATGCCAATTTACAACCCCCAGACTGTACCAGGCAAGGTTAGTGGCTCTTGAGAATACCACCAGGACAGGGCTATCTAAAGACACATTCGGTAGTGTGTTAACTATACAAAAAAAGACACTGTACAGTTTAAAAACAAATCTTACACAGCCTTACATTTCAATTTTTTTCTTTAAAAGGAGTGAGTTGTGTACAGGGGGGTTAAATGCTTTATAGACAAGAAAAAAAAACTGCGCTAGAACCAACTTATTCATCATCATCATCTTCTTCTTCATCTTCGTCTTCCTCTTCTTCCTCCTCTTCCTCATCCTCTTCATCCTCCTCCTCATCTTCCTCTTCCTTCTTTTTCTTGCTCTTTTCAGCCTTGACGACCCCCTTCTTCGCCGCATCGGGTTTTCCTTTAGCTCTGTGGGCAGCGATATCCTTCTCGTACTTCTCCTTCAGCTCGGCAGCCTTCTTCTCGTAGGGCTGCTTGTCGTCCGCAGCGGTGTTGTTCCACATCTCCCCCAGCTTCTTCGCCACGTCCCCGATGGACAAGCCGGGGTGCTCTCCTTTGATTTTGGGGCAATACTCAGAACAGAACAAGAAGAAGGCCAAAGGAGACCTCTTGGGTGCATTGGGGTCCTTGAACTTCTTTTTGGTCTCCCCTTTGGAGGGGATGTAGGTTTTCATTTCTCTCTCATAACGAGCCTTGTCAGCCTTTGCTATGTCTTCAAATTTCCCCTTTTCTTTAGCAGACATGGTCTTCCACCTTTCTGAGCACTTCTTCGAGAACTCTGAGAAGTTGACAGAAGCATCCGGGTGCTTCTTCTTGTGTTCCTCCCGGCAAGTTTGCACAAAGAATGCGTATGAGGACATTTTGCCTCTCGGCTTCTTAGGATCTCCTTTGCCCATGTTTAGTTGATTTTCCTCCGCGAGGCACAGAGTCGCCCAGTGCCCGTCCGGCTCGCGCTTGCCCCGGCGCTGTCTCGATGGAGCTCAGTGTACTGCAATGGCTGTCTGGAAGTGACTTTTAGCTTCCATTTCAACATAAAATCAAAGTTAACACTATACCAACAACAGCAGATAAGACCTTAGCCTCAGAGTCAGCCACGACACAGCTTGAAGCCCATGTTTCCCACTTTGGCACCACCTTAGGCCGGAAAAGCGACTCTGCAACTCTGGTTTTCCAGCACGATGAAGAGTTTTGGATGCAGAGCTGGGGCTGAGCACCCTCAATGTGTGCTTGCTTTAGCTCTAAGCCATCTGCATATGTTGACTTGGCTAATTGCTCTGTAACAAGACCCCATAAACCTTTGCCCTCTTCTCTGCCTGGAAGGTTCTTTCTTGTTCATTTCTTTTAAATGGTCTTTTTAGATTTATCTATTTTATTTTATGTGTATGAGTGTTTTGCCTGCATGTAAGTATGTATACCAGGTGCATGTCTGGGGCCTGCAGAAGTCAGAAGTGGGGTTAGAGTCCCTGGTACTGGAGTTATGGGTAGTTGTGAGCCACCATGTGGATACTGGGAACCAAATCCGAGGTCTTGCACATGAACAGCAAATGCTCTCAATTGCTGAGCTGTCTTTCTAGCCCCCTTATTTGCTCAACATAAACTTAATTCCATTGCTCCTAGTTTAAGCTCAATTACAAATATAATACAAGAAGAGGCTTCTTGATCTCCAACCTTTTCTTTAAAAATAGATTGTAAAAGTTATGGCTAAGAATATGACATTAAGACAAATATACTAAATCTTTGTTCACTAGAACAATGGAAGTTTTTTTTAAGTACTCAAATGGGTGTTGTCTGTTCCAACTAAATCAAATGAGTCTCTGAGGATGGGGCAAGATAGGATGTGTTTTAAAGTTCCCCTGGTTATTCTAGGGAATGGCTAAGAAAGAGAATCACTATGCTATATCATGAACCCGAGATTCAGACCTGACTAATGCACCATGGATGGATTCAGGTAAGAGGTGGATGACGACTCTGAAGCCCTATCATTCATCTATGTTTCTCTAAGTCACAGCTGACAAATGTGCCATAATAATCGAAATACACTATTTTTAGTCTGTTCCTGATCAAGGCAGTCTAGTGACCTATCAGACAAAGAGCCTCAGTGATGACTCTTTTCATGACTAAATGCTTAGGTACATTCTCCAGGGCTTGGCCCAGCATAATAGTATGAGATTAGCATTGCTGAAAGCCAGCATTTTGGAAAATGAGAAACTGTCTCTTTTCAGTCTTCTCAAATCTTACTCTATACTCTACAAAGAATATTTTATTTTAAAAAGCTCTTCATCGATACGAGCTTTTTAAACCCTCTGAGCCGTATTTTATATGTATTTGGGACTCAGTGTGAATGGATGAATCTTAATGCTCTTCCCCCCTATTTGTTACTTATGTCAGTTTAGATTTGTGGACTGCTGACTCAGTCATCCCTTTAATAAATGCTTGATGGATGTCAAAGCTGTGCCAAGTCCTCTCCCAGAGAAGTTCTCACTTGTAATAAAACCCTGGGGGTAGCTGGGCCCAAGGGCTCACTTTTTGCTCTCTCTGAAGAAATCTCCTTTCAGTCCTCAGCATCTGAACCCCTCTCTGTCCACCCATGTGAAGCATGGTCTCTCCTTTCCCTGTGCAGGAGTCCCAGGTGGCCAGCTCCGACATTTGTATCTCATACCGAGCCTGTCCCTGAAGCTGTAGTCTGACTTCATCCTATGCCGTGAGAGATCTGTACAGACAGCCCACTTGTCAAAACTGATAAATGAATGTGGAGCCCAAGCCCGCCCTCCTCCTCGTGGCTTCAGTAAAGGTCTGTTGCACAGCAGCCAACAGCCATGGCCAACTTGTGTTCTCCAAAACATTGCTCAGAGCCCTGGAAGCCTGATTCGACACAGCCTACGTGCTGCCTGGCAGGTCCCTGTACTAGCAGTTTCTATAGTACATAAAAACCAATGAAATATCAGTTGTGAAGTAATTGCCCTTTCTCTTTTTTCCTTCCTGCCCATTCTAAAATTTTTCCAATTTTAAATATTCTGTGATTGTGTGCTGCCGACACTTCCTTTACATATTGAGGAAGTGCCTTACTATGGAGTCTATTATTTGATAGATGGCTAAATGGCTGACCTTCTATAGTTGCTACAAAATGCCTGAAGGTGGGACCAGTAGGTCTCTTTTGCAGCTTTGGGAGCTGAGATGCTGAATCCTTAAGTAAAATGCCCACATTCCCACAGATACCAAGTGGCCCAGTTGTGACTCAGAGTGGTCAGGCTGATGCCCAGAGAGCTTTCAACAGCTCAAGTCAGACAGCCAACTGCAGCATGGCTCAGGCCTGCCTCACTGATGAAGATCAACACTCGTTACTGTGGATTAAGGTTGACCCATGGCATGGCATTCTCAGCATTCCCACAGCCACTGGTTGGTCACTTAGGGTCAGCTGACTAGTGGGAGGCTGATTGACACAATCCATGATAGCATGGGTGCAATTGTATTAATCACAACCTAAGCAAATGGCTGGACATTTTTATAGCTTCTATTAAAAAAAATCTCCTTTTTAAAAATATACATCTCCACCTTCTCTGAGAAGAAAGAACAATTCACTAATATTCTGCCTTCTTCAACTCTTTGTTATTCTTCTGTGCTCCAGGCCATAGCTCCTGGGGTCACATAGTTAAATATGGGGTTCCTAAAATTTCAGGTAATAGTAAAATGTTTCCAAACATGTGATGACCAAACATTTACTCAAAATCAGGCATATAATGAATCTGAGGTGTTTCTGGCAATTCCTCTCCACTCATCGCAGTGTGTGGCTTCACTGTAGGATCCTGAGCACACATGACATATGCACTTTACCCGTGCAGGACACATGGTGCCTTAAACTCCTCAGCACAGACTCAAGACTATTGTACATTTTGAATTGTACTGTTTTGCACCCAGATTCAAAGTTCTCTGCTCCTCTAGGAACCCAATGATTCAATTAAGGAAAACAAACACTTTTAATATTTTGCTTCCATCATCCTTCAATATGGAAGCATTAAGCTAGTATTTCTTTGATTGTTTTAGAATGTTTTGTTTTGAAAATTGCTGTTTGAGTTGCTAACTGGAGTTTCCTGGAAAGTCCTTCAATCAGTTGTTTTGGCTTGGGATTAGGACAGAATTACCAATAATTCCTGACATGACCCTAAACTGACTTCTGCCACTTTCTTCGACACACTTATGTAAAGTAGTATTCTTAGCATTTATTATAAAATCAGAATATCAAACAACTGTGAAAAGCACTAGAGATTCTCTGTGTCCTCCAGTATCAAATACTCAGGCAAGATTTAATTACTTATATAAAAATTAACAGGTATATCTACTTCAGTATATAAACTTGCTTTCAGTTTTAATGAATGGAAAATTATACATAATGAAGAATTGTTTGATAGTAGTTTTTCACAATTTATTGTCACTAAATGCTTGATCTGTGTACTTACACACCTATATATACACATATGCATACATACTATGTACCTAGATAGACATCGAATATTGTGTACCTATACAATTGAGGTTACAAGGGGTTTAAGAAGCCCTTCTTTAAACACATGGAGACCCCTTCAGCTCCTCAAATTGTCTGTACCCCTCTTCCCACAGGTCTTTGCACGTGCTGTTCTTTTGCTATTCACCCTGCCTTTCTTCACATGGTCAACTTCTGTTAAGATCAGAGCCCCATCTACCCATTTAAATACCCTGGGATGTTGCTAAATGGTACTCACATTGTTTGTGAATAGGCATTCATTGATTATTTAACCAATTCCAGTGTTCTACCTTGTACTCTCCTCATCCCAGTTCTTGTACACAGTAGGCAGACTGTGAACAAACACACAGATCCACATTTTACAAGTGAAACATTACAGGAATCTACTAAATTACCAGCCTGCTTCATGCATTAAGCACTTAAAATAGGAGACCCGGTCAATAAATAACATCATTTGTCAAATAAGGCAGTGCCTGTGAGAAGGTAGCTGTCTTCCCCCAGAGGACACTTGGCCACAGGCAAGAATAGGGGCAGGTACACAGGTCACACATGCTTTGAGGGTGGGCTGCTGCTCTCTTTTTCTAGCATGGTGGGGAAAGAGTGGTAGTGCTGGCCTCAGGCTGGGGCTTATACTCCATTTCTAGTCCTTTGTCGCTGTTCAACGTCATCACGTGACCTTACTTCCCTGGTTTTCAATTTCCTCTTACGCTCTTCAAAATCTTCAGTCCTGGGAACACTGGCAGTTCTCCGAGAAAAACTTCTCTGACGCTGTCCTTTTGATCCTCCAAGTCAAGCTGCTCTAGAAAGGAGAAGTTTCTGCCAAGCCGACCTCAGGACATTGGCTGAGCACTCCCAACCCGAGCTGCGCTGTGCCTGGGTCCTTGTCAGAACTATGTGAGGCGATGAATCTCAAGTATCCATCTACCACAGAGTCTGAATTACTGTTTGAGAAGTCCCTTCCTTCCTTCTGAGCACACTGCACAGCTAACAGGACAACAGTACATTTCTAAAATTTAGGATCAGTCTCTGACGTTGGGGCAGTATACTGTTCTAAGCAATTCCCTCATTTTGACCTGTTTAACGCTCACAAGTGCTCTAGGATGCAAATGCCGGGATGATTACGGTTGTTTTTACTTTTGTTGTCAGAGGAAACTGAGACTCAGAGAGATTCAGGACTCTGTCCGAAGTCACACAGCAATGGCTTCACAGTATGTTCCATATGAGTCCCCGGGTGCTGTCTCTCAAGGAATCTCAGGCAATGAAAAGAGCCTCGTCTTTGAAAGGGGAAAAAGCTCTGCTTCTACATTTACGGGGTGATATTGGCCAACTTGGTTCTCACTTCTCTACAATGGGGACAGTATGTTCCATCAGGATAAGAGCCAAGAGTAGTGACGAATCTGAAACCCCTGTCCTTACTGGGCATGCAGCAAACCCTTCTGTCTCTCCTTATGCTAGCCCCTGTTCAAGACAATTGGGCTTAAGTAATTTCTCTTCCTTTTATTGAAGTAATCTTTGAGTTTTCTTACCCACAGCCTGGGCAGGGGAAAGAGAACACTGGTTTTGGGCCAGTTCTTCTCACACAAAAATGATTGATATTGTGCCCACACAAACCTGGAAACTCCCAGAGGGATAAGCTGCACATGCTCTGCCCCAGCAGAGATTTCCCCTCAATTCTACAGAGTTTCAACACACCCGAGACTCTTCAAGAGTGGGACAAGCTTCTGGAAACAGAGGCCAGCGTGGGGAAGGCCAGCTCTACTCACTGAGAAGACAGCCCATCTTGGAGAACAAACTTAGACCCTCCCTCCTGGATGCCATGTAAGAACCCCCATTGCACCCCACGACTCAGCATCCACCCAGTGTGGCAGTTTTCAAATAAAAACATCTCTGACATTGTCCTTTTGATCCTCAGAGTCATTTTAGAGAAGAGAAGCTCCTGACAAATTGACATTGGTGGAGCACTCGGAGCCCTGTCCACACTGTGGGTCTCAGCAAGAGACAATAGCTTCTCTCTTCCACGTTATTGAGAAGATGTCCCATAATAATACATGTAGAACATGTAGGACAAGGACCAGTCTTCAATAGCCCTCCTTGAATGACAATCATGATGGTAGTGGCCCTGCTAGCTGAGGGACCAGGTCATGTGCACAAGACCACACAGCTATAAAGGTTGTGTGTGTGTGTGTGTGTGTGTGTGTGTGTGTGTGTGTGTGTTTGTGTGTGTGTGTGTGTGCGTGTGTGCGTGTGTGCGTGCGTGCGTGCGTGAAAGAGAGAGAGAGAGAGAGAGAGAGAGAGAGAGAGAGAGAGAGAGAGAGAGAGAGAGAGAGAGAAAGAATTGAAACAAGTGCCCAAGTGCCTAGGCATTCTCAGGCACATTGCCAATGCACAAAGAGGCCTCTTGGATCCACTGTCTGAACGTCGTTTCCTCCTGTGTGTGTTAAAAGGGAGCACAAGAGGATCTGTAGTGGGATAAAGCCCGCCCCCACCCCACAACAGGGATGTGGAACACAGCTCAGTGGTAGTGCTTGCCTAGCGTGTGTGAGGCCCCAGGGTCAAAAACCAGTGCTAGAAAAAGAAAGTACTCCCCAATTTTCTTCCTCACCGTACTGGGTTTTCAGGGACCCTAGATGCTTCCTCCACACCACCCTCCAGAAATTCCCCCTAGGGCAGGCACATGCAGATTCTTTTCCTCAATGCTTTAGCTTGAGTGCCCTGTTTTCTAGGCACTGACTCCGGATCTGAGACATCACTGTCACAAGGGCGCCTGTGACCTACAGCTGTCCGGAACTCAGACATGGCACATGTGGTTATGTCCTAGGCTAGGTCAGCATGGCCAGTTGCAGGAGGACTGTGTTCCAGGTCTGTGTGACTGAGGGGGCGGGAGCCCTGTTCCCATGGTAGCAGGTGTGCAGGGGCAGTGGTACGAACAGCTTGTAGCTCTCTGTGCTGGGGAGGGCAGTATCCTGGGGAAGCCTGGTTCATGGAACAGGGAAGGATGCAGAAGGGGTTTGGGAGGGAAATAGAATTATTTTTCTGCATCAGATCATCTCAAGATCTTATTCAAGAGACTGAGCCCCTCTATTATATCTTCTCAGAGACCAGGAGACCCTTATGTCATCCTCATGGGTGCTGGGGCAAGGAGAGAGTACATCTATTCATGTAAGTAGATGTATTCAGTAAGGGAGCATTCATTTATTTCTTTCCTCTCACAAACAAAGGATCTAGGTCCCCAGAAGATGCAACTGTGTCCTAAAATTAGCAGTAATAATTCAGTGTTACTCACGTCTTGGGCATCTTACCTTCTCAGGAGCCCTACTAGACAAATGCTGTTACTGTCTACCTTGTCCACGCAAGGAAACTGAGGCTCAGAGAGAATTAGTGACTTGTCCATCACCACTGCAGGAAGGATGTGAACACAGGCTCTGTCTTCCATGCTCAACTGCCACCCACCCCTATCTGTAGTCCATGACTTGAGCTGGCAGCTCTCAGCTAAACATCTGTGGACCAGGCTTACTTTCAGCATTTCTGGAAGTTTTGATAATGGCTGAAAATGCTTTCTGAGCAAATCCTACCGCTTCCTCTCCTGACTTGCCACTGCTTCACCCCTTCTTCTGCAACGGCAGAGCTTCAGGATGTCCTCCTTGGGCCACAGAAGTGGCGCACGTGCAGTAAAGGCAGGAAGCAGAAACATGGGCTAGCAGGCTCAACTCTCCTCCAGGGACGACTAGCCGGGCTTGATCTTGAGGCTGGGGGCCCTGCTCTCTGAGTGGTGCTTCTGCTGGGACACTTGGCACCCTTTTTGGTGATGATCCCTTTTTGTCTGCTGGTGCCCACTTTCCATCCTTCCCACTGCTCATTCCTTACTTGATCTCCATAGTTCTCCTTCTCACGGACTTGGTCCGTCAGCTGTCATCTCCTACCTCCTGGCACCCAATATTGTTGGTCATGGTCATCTCATCACATCATATCCAAGCGTTGAGACTTTTCGTTCACCATTCCCTTCTGCCCTGCTCTTGAGAGAAAATGCTACCACATGCCATGACTCTGCCATTCAAATTGTATTTATTAAATGACTCCCAGCCTTTCTACCACTGTATACTTTAGGAGTTGGAGGATCTGAGCATGTACCCAAGAGCCCATATATGTGATATGAGGTGGGGAGAATTTGCTGATTCCCCTTTAACTATATACATAGAGCCTGTTGAGTCCCAGACAGAGGAGCCTGGAACACACTCAAGGGCCTGGGCAGGTGAGGGCTGGACTCCCAGGCAATAGAACAGAGGTTTGGCCTGTGCTTTCTGTCTTGAGGCTTGCTCACAATGTATTGGAAAATTTGAATTGGCCATCCATGATCCCCCAAGGCACTGGGTGCTATTTTAAAAATAGCTTTGTGAACTTGAGAAATGGAATTCTATTTTTGTATCGGCTTGCTTTAATAAGGTTCATAATTTTCATACATAATTGGGCATTTGTATTTCTTTCCAAATAAACCATTTATTCATTAGCATAATTAATTTTTAGTGCCCATATTATCTTCTTCATAATGATTTATTTTATGAGTCAAAATGAACCATTACAAGTTTGTTGAGAAGTCAATTATCCAAGGCTGAGAATGACTTATGCTCTATATACATGGCATGTTTTTCTGCATTTATTGTCTCCTTTAATGTTGCTTATGGTGAATTTTGACAAAAAGACGTCAATGGAGAGAAGTATTGATTAATTTCTTCCTTTGTAGTCTCTTTATTTAAAAAGTTAATTTATTCTCTCTCTCTCTCTCTCTCTCTCTCTCTCTCTCTCTCTCTCTCTCTCTCTGTATTCATAGACGTGGGTGCGTGCATGCTGTAGCATGTGTATGGAGAACAGAAGACACCTTCTGGGGCTGATTCACTCTCTGCACTATGTCCATCCTGAGGACTGAGCCAGGGTTGCCACCTGTACCTGCTGGGTCATCTCATCTCCTCTCTTTATTTTTAAATTTAGAAAAAGATCTGTCCTATGTCTTGTCTTAGACTTTTTACCAAGTTAAGTGTGAATAACACAGAATATGCCAGATAACTTTCTCTAATAATTTATAGCCCTAAATTGATCAATTCACTAAGCCTTCTTTACAAAAATGGCTCACACATTAAAATACTATGTATGGAGAGCTCAGTTTATAAGCTTTTGATTCTATTTCATGTGTCCAGTTTCTGAGCCTAAAATATCACCTGTTTTCTAAAAATCATAGCATATAAAATCTTTAATTATCTGTAATTTTTATGTACTTTTTCTTTCAAAAATTCTTTAGTTTCCAGATTTTTTTCCTTATAAACCCTTTCGATTCTTTCTTATATTTCTCCTAGGCACAGCGTTTTGCTAAAACTATAATTCATCCTCAGTGATAGTCCATCATATCAAATTTTATATATTTCATTTTACTGATCTGTCTTGTTCATTCAGTTTCACACAGTAGCACACCAACATCATGTAAATCACAGTTCTTGCTTCTTGGTCCTTGGTGCAGTTCCCAAGCTGCACCCCTCCCACTTGTCACCCAACTATTCTCAGGTACCACTCACACACTTGTCTCGTGCTTTTCCTGTACCCCAGGCTGGGCTAGGCAGTGGGCTCAGCAAATTTCATTTCCACTCACCTTTCAGAATTAATCTGTCCTTCACAGTCTTCTAGTTCCCCTAAGCCAGTGAGGATTGAGTGAGTGTGAGTGTGTGTGTGTGTGTGTGTGTGTGTGTGTGTGTGTGTGTGTGTGGTGTGTGTGTGTGGTATGTGTATGTGTGTGTGTGTGCTGTGTGTGTATTTGGCGAGTGTGTGGTGTGTGTGTGCTAATAACATTTTCTGGCAGTCTCTGTGCTCATTTGGAGACATCCTGAATTTGGCAGCATGACTTCCATTTTAATTAGCTTCTCAGGAGGTGTTTACACAATTCATAAGACACAGAAGCCTGTACTGGAAAGGAGAATCCAAGCTCAGAGGAGCCTGGAACCTTGAGTTCAGCTCCCTGGAGCAGCATTTCTGAGAAGCCTGTCAGAAGGGTGCCGGAGAAATGCAACTGGGATGATGTCATCTTTACTATGGAATGGAAACTCAGCTTTTGCTGGAACTCAAAGCAATATAGAGCTGGGAATAGGGGTGGGGGGTGGGGGTGGGAAGCAGCAATATGAACTCCTTCTTTATCTGAAAAAAAAAGATTTTGTTTGCCATTACCTTCTTGCATTAATTTTGAATTAAAATGTTGTATTAAGCTATTGTCTTGATTACTAATTTTGGGGGTGTGTCCTTGACTTTGGCATTTGGTACTAGAGTACTTTGGTTTTCCCAATGTCTTGCTGATGTTGTTGAAAATGTCCTTCCTGTAGGTTGAGTTTTGGCCCCCAGCTCCAAAAGCATGCCCATGTCCTAGACTTTAGAGTCTGGGAATGTTACTTTTTTTTTTTTTAAAGAAAAGTCTTAGGAGTTTCCCTTGCATCAAGTTTCTATCTGTACCTCAACCTCCTTTTCTAGTCATCTCTTTTAGTACTCTTCCCCTCCACCCACCCCCAACCTGATCCCTCAAGTTCTTATCCCCATCTGCCCCCAGTCCACCTAGGAGATCTCTTCTATTTCCCCTTCCCAGGGAGATCCATGCGTTCCACCTTGGGCCCTCCTTGTTACCTAGCCTCTATATGTCTGTGGATTGTATCCTGGTTATCCTGCACTTTATAGTTAAAATCTACTTGTGAGTGAGTATATAACATGTTTGTCTTTCTGGGTCTGGGTTACCTCACTCAGGATGATTTTTTTTTCTAGTTCCATCCATTTGCCTTCAAATTTCCTGTTGTCATTTATCCATTCTTTGGTGTAGAGACATCTAGGTTATTTCCAGTTCTGGCTATTATGAAGAAAGCTGCTATGAACATAGTTGAGCAAGTGTCCTTGTGGTATGATTTCACATACTTTGGGCATATGCCCAGGAGTGGTATCACTGGGTCTTGAGGTATACTGATCTCAGTTTTCTGAGAAATCACCATATTGGTTTCCAAAGTGGCTGTACTTTGCACTCCCACCAGCAATGGAGAAGTGTTCCCTTTGCTCCACATCCTTTCAAACATAGCTTTCACTTGTGTTTTTGATCTTAGCCATTCTGACAGATGTAAGATGGAATCTCAAAGTTGTTTTGATTTGTATTTCCCTGATGGCTAAAGATGCTGAACATTTCTTTAAGTGTTTCTCTGTAATTTGAGATTCTTCTGTTGAGAATTCTATGTTTAGGTCTTTACCTCATTTTCTAATTGGATTATTTGGTATTTTGATGTCTAGTTTCTTGTGTAGTTTATATATTTTGGACATGAGCCCTCAGTTGGATGTGGGGTTAGTGAAGATCTTTTCCCATTCTGTAGGTTGCCATTTTGTCCTATTGATGACGTCCTTTGCTTTACAGAAGCTCTTCAGTCTCATGAGATCCCATTTATTAATTGTCCATCTTAGTGTCTGTGCTACTGGTGTTCTACTCAGGAAGTTGTCTCCTATGTCAATGTGTTCAAGACTATTCCTCACTTTCTCTTCTATAAGGTTTGGTATAACTGGCTTTATGTTGAGTCTTTTTTCCCATGAATCTACAAGGATGACCCTAGCTAACTCCTAGCAATAGTGAATATGTAGCCTAAACTGACCATCTCCTATGATCAGATTGGTGGTTACCCCAATTGTCATCAGAGAGCCTTCATCCAGTAACTGATGGAAACAGATACAGAAACCCACAGCCGACCAATAGGCTGAGCTGGAGGAATCCTACTGAAGAAAGGGAGAAAGGATTGTAGGAACCAGAGGAGTCAAGGACACCACAAGAAAACATACAGAAACAACCATCCTGGCTCATAGGACCTCACAGACTCTGAACCAACAGGGAGCCTGCATGGAACCAACCTAAGCCCTCTACATGTATGTGACAGTTGTGTAGCTTGGTCTATTTGTGGGACTCCTAACTATGGGCTGTCCCTAATGCTTTGGCTGGCTCTTGGAAACCTATTCCTCATACTGGGTTGCCTTGCCCAGCCTGAATACAGGGGAGGTATTTAGTCTTAATGCCACTTGATATTCCATGCTTCCTTGATACCAATGGGAGGCCTGTCTCTTTCTAAACAGAATCAGAGGAGGAGTGGATTGAAGTGGGGAGAGGAGGGGAAGTGGGAGGAAGGAATAAAAGGAGAGGAGGGAGGAGAAACTGTGGTCGGGATGTAAAATAAACAAATAAAAAATAAACAAAAAATAAATAAATAAATAAATAAATAAATAAATAAATAAATAAATAAATAAATGAAGTCTTTGCAGATATGATTAAGGCTTTTCAGAGGAGGTAAAGTCACAGACACACAGTGGAGAAGAGGTCCCCCATGGAAGAGAAGGACTTAGGAAGACATGCACAGGGAAGGAATGTGGAGGATGAGGGGTAGGAAGAGAGTGAAGCACCTGTCCTCTGGAATCTTGGAGGGGAGAACATGGCCTCCCAACACCTGGAGCTTGGGCTTCTAGTTCCCAGTATCAAGAGGAATATGTTTCCGGTGCTGTAAGCCATGGATTCACTTGTTAGGATGCTTCCATTCACTTAACACAGCCTCAGAGGTAGTTATGTGCTCCAAGTGTTAGGTGCTCCAAAATGTCAAAATGAGCTTAAAGAAGACCCAATGGGGAGGTAGGGAATACAAGGTTCTAATGGGCTCTGTGTGGGTGTGTGTTAATTTATCAGTTATTTATGAAGTATTTTTATATGCTCTTCCCTCCATCTGTGATAAGCAGCATGTAATGCACAGAACACTAGCTATATCTCATGTAGTTCTTGAAGGAGACATAGCAAATCCTCTTCCCTGTGACTTCTAACCACCCTGTTTACCTCTAGCCAGGTACTTCGCCCACAGAGTTATCATACAACCTTTGCCTACCTTCTGCTTGTCCCAGAATGGCAAACTAACTAAAGCCTCTTGAAGTCAAACACAGGGTTTCTAAGTTAATTTTCCCAGTTCTATGTATGTGTTAAAGGAATAAATTAACCCATTTTTTAATGACATTTTGAAAGAAACAATTAATAGCTTCCAATTTTTTGAGATGATGAGCACAGCCATGATTATTCTAACTTCAAAAATATAACAAGCAGAAATTGCCCCCAAACCAAAACCCATCTAAACAAAACCCCAAACGCAGAGACTGGGCACTGTGCCATAGTTAATTAAGCATATGGACTCTACGCCTAAACCTGTGGCTTTGTGACCTGGCTCTAGTGTGCCTTATGTCATAGTATTCTAATCTGCAAAACTGGTCTCAGAGCGGGGAAGGTGTAGATGGGCTGTTATATGAAGACTACAGTAAATATTACTAGGTATTATCTTTGCTCTCTGATAAATGACAGACTGTCCATTTGTGAATTTTAAATTTACTGGTAGAAAAAAGAGGAAGTAATGAAATGGAGTAGGAACTTGTTAACTTCAAGCTGAATAGATGTTGAGTTTCCTGCCCCAAATGACGAGCCTGCTGTTTCTGTAGTTGTTTTGAGAATATTTGTCCTTCCCATGCATAGCATGGAAAGCCTTACAGCAGTGAGCTCTCTCCTTCCCACACACTCATCATTGCCCTTTAACATATACTATAGATTCCATGCCATATCATTTTTATTCCCATTTAAAAAGCCAATTACCTTTCAAAGAGATTTCTTAAACCTGCAAAAAAGTACATATATAACGGTGTTGCCACTCTGCTTGGCTCTCTTCATCCCTTGATGGTTCATGTTCCCCACTAGTTTCTTCTTGCTTGGTTTCTTTAACAGTTCCTACCATGAGGGGCCTTCAGACGTGTGCACTTTCAACTTTTCCTGGGTTTGAAATCATCCTTTCACATTCACTGAAAAGTATTTTCACTTATTTGACGGCCTTCCCTGCCTCCCCAGCACTTTAAAGACATTGTTTCACTGTCTTCCTGCTTCCATTCATTTTTCTGACAAGGAATCTGTTCACATATTTATCTTTGCTGCTCTCTGTAAACACAAGGCTTTCCTTCTTCTGGCTCTTGGGGTGTTTCCCCCTTTATTGCTAGCTTTAAGCAACTTGATTATGATGGACTTTATGGATTTTCCTCCAAGCGTCTTGTGGTTGGGCCTCACTAAATCTCTTCAATTTGTGGTTTTATGGTTTTCATCACATTCAGAAAATTTCTGTCATTATTTTTATAGTATTCTAATGTATTGGCTCTGTGATATGAATGCACTGATTCTTTCTGGTTCTATTCCCTGGATGTTAGAAAGGCTGTGAAGTAAAGTTGTCTTCAGAGTGACGATTATGTCTTGTGAGACCTTGGAACACAATGGTCACAAAATGACTGGTTTGTTCTTTTTATTGTTTTTGTTTTTAAAATTCTCTTCTCTGGTGTTCTGTTTTGAATTTTGTTGGGCATTTGATAGCTGATATTAATTGTCAACTTGACAGGATCTAGAATCACCTGGAAAGCAAGTCTCTGGGTCTATCTGTAAGGGATTATTTAGGTTATGCTAGCCTCTGGGCCTGCCTATAAGGGATTATCTAGATTAGGCTAGCCTCTAGACCTTCCTGTAAGGGATTATCTATATTAGGCTAACCTCTGGCCTGCCTGTAAGGGACTATCTAGGTTATGCTAGCCTCTGGACCTGCCTGTAAGGGATTATCTACATTAGGCTAACCTCTGGCTTGCCTGTAAGGGACTATCTAGGTTATACTAGCCTCTGGGCCTGTTTGTAAGGGATTATCTAGATTAGGCTAACCTCTGGACCTGCCTGTAAGGGACTATCTAGGTTATGCTAGCCTCTGGCCTGCCTGTAAGGAATGATCTAGATTAGGCTAGCCTCTGGGCCTGCCTGTTAGGGATTATCTAGGTTAGGCTAGCCTCTGCAACTGCCTGTATAGGCTTGTTGAGGCGAGGAGACTCATCTAAACTATGTGGTATCATTCCTTGGGCTGAGGTTCAAGACAGAATAGAAAAGAGAAAGCAAGCTGAAACTGTGACCCATAGGCTTGATGTTGCATCATTTTCAGGCCCCCAGTATCCTGACTTTCCCATCATGATGGGTACTATCCTAAAACTGTGAGCCAAAACAAACCCTTCCACATTAAGATGAGTTTTCCAGGTGTGTTGTTGCCTCAAGGAGACTGTATCTCAATTTGAATCACTGGTTTTCCTTCCTCCAATGTCTAATCTTCTGTTAATCCTATTTGACATTCTTTACATCATTTCCATCACTAACATTTTGAATCCAGGGAACGCAGCATGTCCTCCTGTTAACATTTCTGGGTTCAGAGTCCATTTTGCTTCCTTGACTTTCCTCCTTTCTTTGGGGTATACCCTCTTCTCATCACCTTGCTAACTTCTCATGTGAATGTATTGTAAGCTACTGACTTGGTTACCAGGAACTTGGTTTCCATAAATGTCCCCTGTGGTGATATTTTGTTTGTGCTCTAACAAATAAAGCTTGCCTGGAGATCAGAGTGCAGAACTAGCTACTAGTTAACCATAGAGGCCAGGCAGCTGGTGACACACACCTTTAATCCCAGCACTTGGGAGGAGGAAGCAGGAAGATTAGGCGTTCAAGGCCACCCTGAACTACACCATTGATTGATCCAGTCTAAAAGAGAAACAGAAGCAGGCAATGAAGGCTCATGCCTTTGATCCCAGCACATGGGAAGCTCAAGGCTTTAATCCCAGCTCTAGAGAGCTGGAGACAATAACGTAAGGTGGAGGAGACAGGAGTTCAGCCCCTTTCTGCCTGAGGAGTCGTAGAGGTAAGAGGTGACTGTGGCTTCTTTACTTCTCTGATCTTTCAGCCTTAACTCCAATATCTGACTCCAGGGTTTTATATTAAGACCAATTAGAATTTGCGCTACACTCCCCAGGGTTGATTTTTGTCACATAGTTGAGTTACTGGAGAATAGTTCAATCTTTCTGAGTCTTGCTTTTGAGATTTTTCATGTGGTATTGTAGTGGTGCGTGCTGTTTATAGCAAAATCTTGATCATTCGATTTTACCAATTAAGACTTAGGAGCCAGATGCTGGGTGAAAGCCTGCTAGCTCAGAGACAGAGAAAGCACCCAGCTGACCTTCCTCCTCAACCAATGTGTGTGGGGGGGAACTCTCTCAAACAAAATACCTTAAACTCAATGTCCCTTCTACTTCCTGTGCATCTATCTGTCCTCCTGACTCCCTCTTACTCTCTATGTTTTTTTTCTTTCTCTTCCTGTCAACTGGTTGCTTGCTCTGCCTCTTGACCTGTTGCAGTTGACTTTATTTAATCCTGTTTATAATAAGCAGAATTTCTTGGATTAAAGGTGTGTTCTAGGGCTGAGCCACACAACTAGAAACAGGTTTTTCCAGTAAATAATGCAATCTTGGGGTTCACAGTTTGATTAATTATCCTGCAACAGGTGCACGGTCTGGCACTGAGCATTCTTTACCTGAGTTGTCTAACTGATGCTCCATAATCATGATGCTTTTTAGTCTGGCTGGTGGATATGGGCATTAGTACCAGTCCCGTGTGGACCCTGCATTCCTGTCTTCTCTAGCAGTTCTTACTCTGCCTGTAGGAGTGTTCTCACGCTTAATGTGGTGACTGGCATCCTGTTGTGGACTTCAGAGGGTTGGGTCCTCTGAAACTCTCTTTGTGTTCAGCTCCCTCAGTGAGAACTCTGGCCACATGGCTCTCCCCCGACTCCCTCAACTCTGTCCCTTCAACTCAGCAAGTCAGCTGGGCTCTGCTGGGGTTAGCACTTTTTGTGTACTGTGTCTTGAAATTCTTGAGACAGCGAACTGGGAGAACCATGAGGCTCACTTCACTTGCTGCCTGGGTCACCCTCCTTTATGGACTTAGGTCTAGTATTATGAAAGGCACGGTTGGCCACGTTTCATTGCTTTGGTTTCAGGCAGGATATTAAGTTCAGCTGTTACTATTTTACAATGACTAGATGTGGTAGTCCAAGGCAACTACTCGCACATCCTGTGTTCTGGACTCCCTGCTAGGGTTTCATCCTAAATCTGAACTGTAGTCTTAGTTACAAACCAGAGCTCATCCTTGCTCTTCAAAGTTGTATTGGTTATTTTGGTGTCCCTGTGACTAAGATATATGGCAGAGAACCTGAAGGAAGAAAGGTTTATTCTGGTTTAGTGTTGCAGAGGATTTTCAGTCCACTGAGGTGACAGAGCTGAGTCTCACAAAGGGCCAGGAAACAGAGAAAGGGACATTTGGGTTCTGGGCTGCATTTTCCCTTTTCATTCCACATGCTGTGTCGTACATGGCACCTACATTCAGGGTAGGTATTTCCCCCTCAGTTAATCTCTGAAAGGCCCTCACAGGTCTCCTCCATCTCCTAGGCCAGTGGTTCTCAACTTTTCTAATCCTTTGACCTTTTCATACAGTTCCTCATGTTGTGGTAACTCCCAAGCATAAAATTATTTTTGCTGTACTTCATAACTGTAATTTTGATACTCTGTTTTGAACTGTAATATAAATATCTGTGTTTTTCAATGGTCTTAGGCAACTCCTTGGAATGGTTGTTCAACCCTCAAAGAGGTTGTGACCCATAGGTTGAGAAACACTGTCCTAGGCAACTCTAAATGTAGTCAAATTGATAGTAAAGATTAACCATTATAAAAGAATGTGCAGGAGTGAGGTTGGCTGTGGCTTGCTCTGCTTCTCTGATCTTTCAGCTTTCACCCCAATATCTGGCTCCCAATTTTTTATTAAAAGATCATCTAAGATTCGAACAACATAACATGCCAGCAGTAACAGCTGTGCCCTTAGAATCCTGGGTGTCTTCCCATATGAGCTAATACCAAAGCTGTACTAAAAAAATAAATCCTCTGCTGGTTTGTGTGCATGTTGAGATTTGAGAGGTACCACATTAGCTACTTGCAAAGTTCTCTCCCAGTTCTAAATTCTCAAGCACCCATTAATATATCATGTGGCTCTCTAAGATCAAGGTACATTGTAGAAAAGTCACAATGCATTAAACATAGATTCTGAAGTAGAATATCACAAAAGAACCCCCTATCCTTGCCCAAAGAGAAAAATGAAAATAGCTAATAATGAGTTAAAAAGACAACTACTTAATCTATTTATTTTGTTCTCTCTCTCTCTCTCTCTCATACTTTTGTATTCTGGAGCACTAGATGGTATTTGGCTGGTATCAGATACTTGGTAAACGATTTTTAACTGACTGATCAGTAGATTAGTTAGATGCACTATCCTGTCTGGAATACATAGGCCCCTGAGAAGGATCAGTTAGACATACAGATCTTTAAAAAGGCAAAATATTTTGACCAAGAGGAGCTGGTTCAAGCTAACTAAATGACATTAGTATTCAAAGGAACTTGGTAGAAAAGGGTCTCAGAAAGTCTACTCAATATTCCAATAAGCATTTTTTTTTTTAACAGTTGAGGAGGTAACTTGAGGAAATGCAATTCCATGTAATTACAGCCAAAGAGGGGATTTGAGGAGGAAAGAGCAGGCAGATTTGGAGAAAATGACTGTACCAACCTGGAACAGACAATAGCTCAATACCTCGAGGCAGGAGCGTTGCCAAAGCAGAATCTGCTGCTGCTCAGATGCTCAGTGGACTGAATCCCCAGGAACTTCATTTGTCATGCTGAACCTCATTTCTTTCAGCTGAGCTGGTGGGGATGCTTATGGTATTGGGGATGGTATGGATGATGCCATTGGACTCAGGACTCATGTCTTACATTTCTGAAATCTGTGATAATCACAGACATGATCCCTACGAGTGAATATTTCATAGACTAGTCCAGTGTTCCAGGATTTGGGGAAGAAAAATGATAAAAACTCATGGAACTACATGATGATAGTCTCTGAAGTATTTGAGGTTAAACTCATCGAGAAACTGGGTGAGACAATCATTTTCTCATAGTAATATGAAAGTTTGGGACCCTCAGATAAAAGCCAAAGGTCACATTTTGATAAGCATAATAAAATAAAAATAACAACTAATGGGGATAAGCTGGGCAAACTAAAAACTGCCAGAGAGGATATTCAAAAATCTTGATGGTAAGCAAGCTAAACACCACCTCCCACATGTTAGACCCTCCTCCCACATATACAAATGAAAACACAATTAAGGGCCGAGGAGTTTTGTAACTTGGGCTAATAACTGAGAGGCAACACAATTCACAGACCAACCCTAGGCCTGCTTCTGCAGATCAGAGAGAAAGAACTTTGTGAAGAGTAAATGTCATTATGATCTCATAGGGAGAAACACATCAAAGCAACAGAAACTCCCAAACATCCAGCTCTCCTTATCATGCTGAAATTCCCCCCTCAACCATCTGCTTCAAGAGTAAAGGTCTCCTTCTTAGGCTAAGGAGTCACCACATTTTATTTGGGGACAACAAGAAAAGTCCAAGCTGTCTTCTTTCTGAGTCCAGTCAAGTCTACTGGGTGGCTTCTCTTAAACTATATCCCACTGGTAGTGTGATCAAGCACAAATGCCTAGTCTGCAGGACATACAAGTCCATTACCAAATGGAAGTGGAGTTATCACATTTCAGTGTGATTCATTTTCCTCCAACAAATCAGTGCTGGGTCATCCTAGCATTCTCTTAATAGGTTTTAAGTTGATTTAAGGAAGTATCTCTCTGGATAGAAAGAAATGCTAAAATGAAGCCAATGTTCCCTTTTTAATGGACCACATAAGCTATCAATTGAAAGGCCCCCCTTCATGTTCCTTCTAGTGAACCTACAAATCCACTCAGACCTTGATGTACAGCAGTTTCTTCCCATGGAGGAAGTGGGAGGCTCAGGAGACTCACGAAATAAACCTCACAAATCCAAGTCCAAACTAACAAGATTCACAAGGCCCCCTGCCAAAGTTATAGACTCAGTAAATAATTGCCTAGAGAATAAATTCCCAATCTGTTGAGCTGTCTGCAGGTCATGCACAGAGCTCCAGGCTTGCGGCTTCCTGCTGGGGTGGGCTTTCCTGTGAGGTAGTTGTCTTTGAATTGCTCATGGTACTATTGCCTACACTCCAGTAAGTCTCCCCAAGAAACTTAAGGGTTTGTCCAATGGTATATTAGTAAAGTTGTTGTGTAGGTGTGTGCCCTATTTGAGCTGGTGAGGAGATGTGTGAGTGTGTGTATGTGTGTGTGTGTGTGTGTGTGTATGCGCACACGTGCGTGTTTGTGAGTGTGTGTATGTGTGTGAGTGTGTGTGTATGTGTGTGAGTGTGTGTGTATGTGTGTGAGTGTGTGTGTATGTGTGTGTGTGCATGTGTGTGTGTGTGTGTGTGTGTGTGTGTGTGTGTGTGTGTGTGTGTGTGTTGTCTCCTCTTCAGGAAAATATTTAAATTAATTCTTTGAGAATTTCATATGCTATATTTGTAAGCATTGCAGCATAAATAGAAAGGGATCCTGGCAGTCAGGAGCCAAGGAATACTGCAAAGCCACTGCAAGCATAGCAGCTTACAGCTCTGCTCCAGGGAAAGGATTCCTCAATGCAAGTGTAACAACTCTGTCCAGCAGGGGAGGGTTTCCCCCAGAGAAGTTGTTACACTCGGGTGCCCCTGGAGTGTAACAATGGGAATGTAACAACTCTGTTCCACTAGGAGAAAGGTGCCCCGGGGAAAGTGTTATAGCTCTGCTACACTCTGGTAAAAGTGTCACACAACACATCAAACCTCACTCAAGAGATTTATTGGGAAGGAAGACTCCAGGAGGGTGGCTGCCTCTAGGGTGAGAAGCCGCAGCAAACTGAGCAGGGTATAGAGCTTAGAGAGGGTTTCTTGGGTGGGGGTAGCTTTCCAGGGTGGCTTGGGATTGGTGGATTTTTGTGTTCTGGTTCTGGGGCAAGCTCAGAGATTGGTGGGATTTCTTGCTCAGGGGTTGGTGGGAGTCTGTGCTCAGGGATTGCTGGGGCTCTGCAGCCTGACTCTGGGGCAAACTCAGGGATTGGTGTGATTTCAAGCCTTGGTCTTGGGGTCAAGTCAGGGTCAGGATATTTTTCCTTGGCCCAGTTCTTAGGTCTAGTCACAGGAGCAGGGTATTTTTTTTTCCTTGGCCCCTTACACCCTACAGTATTTTTATTGTATTCACACCCCACTCCTCCCCATGGTTTCCCTGATAATGCCCCCACCCCTCGTGACACACACACACTTTTCTAGCCCTCCCAACTTCATGTCCTCTTTTTTAAAATATCACCCACATAATCCAATTGTGCTGACCACGTGCACTTCTTGGTGTGGGACTCTCCACTGGAGTGGGGTTAACATGTCCGAGGCCAGACCCTCAAAAAGACTTTGTTCCTTATAAAATGACTTCTAAGGTTGCTTTCTCCATTAGTGCTCTGTACTACTCTACCTTTGCAGGCAGACGTTATTAGTAATCAGGTTTCTCACTGGTATTTTTGGTTTTCTCCTCTTAGCAGAAGCAGATAATGTCCATTTTTATTATTAACATGCTTAAATAGTTCTCACATTTGAAGCTGCCTCCTCTAGTTATCTCTCCATCTCAAGCTCTTCAGGGTGTCTTCTTCACTGTGCTTAGCCTCTTACCTTCTTATGTCTAATTTAACTCTGCTCATTGAACACTTGCTACTGGGCCATCACTTGACTGAAAAGGTTCTGACTTCACCAGTGGTCCTCAGGGAGATTTCCTCATGGATCCAGGGGAGATTGCCCTTCCTCTATTGTGCAGTCAGGTATGCTATTGTGGACAATTTCCTTCTTAAAACATCTCTTCCTTCGGTAATGGCTCACCCCTTTAATCCCAGCACTCAGGAGGCAAAGGCAGGCGGATCTCTGAGTTCGAGGCTAGCCTAATCTACAGAATGAGAGTTCCAGGCTACCCAGCCTCTGCAGACACAAAGTTCTCCTAGTTAAGTTCCTAATAGTATGGTTTCTCTTTCTCCTTTACAGATGTATGCCTTTGTGTTACATATTACATACCAGAGTAACTCAAAGACTAATCCTGTCCCTTACCCCTTTTCTCACCATACTCTCTCTCCCTAGGATATCCCCTGGGGTGCTGGGTAACATGAGAAGTGCTACAGAAAGGCACATGTGAAGCACAGCAGTAAAACACTTAACTTTGTGGGAGAGGAAATTGGAGAATCTCTCTCATAGGAGATCAGGGTTCTACCATGGGTAGACATCAGCAAACTTCAATAATGTATTTGTTTATAAAATACCAGAATGACTCAATGGTCAGTCCTATTCCCTACCCCATTTTCTCAACCATACACTCCTCCATGTGGACAGCCTATGGCTTCAGGTACCGTGTGTGTGTGTATGTGTGTGTGTGTGTGTGTGTGTGTGTGTGTGTGTGTGTGTGTGTGTAGTTTTTGCAGATATATGTATGATGAATCATAGACTGGACTGTTATATTCAATTACTTTATTCACATGACCCACTCCATGTCACAAAGACAACCCTGAATAAAAAAATCAGCACACCCCTCCCCGCCAATTGGAACTTCCCTGGTATTTCTTGTTTCAAAGAATGACTTTACCACCTTTCTATAAGTTAAAAAAAAAAAAAAAAAAACCACTGACATTTGTTCTCAAGTCTTTTCCTCCTTAGTACAGCCCAGTTGCAAGAATGTAGTTTTTAAATAACTCCATATCCATCCATTTCTCTTTATTCCCACAGCCTCACCTTGGTCTAAATTACCATTTTGTCATGGTTGGGTTATGGCTTATAATCTGATTCTTTATTATCTTCTTTGAAGGTGTCTATACACTATATTTAGGGGAGTCTTTCCAAAATGAAAGTACGGTTATAACATTTCTCTACCTAACAATGTTGGTGGAGTGTTTAAAGAAGAGCAAAATTCTTACCACGGAGTTACATGAGATTGGCTGGCGACACTTCGGCACGCTGTTTACTGCTCTACACCCTGAGTCATACAAGGTGTCTTTCTCTTCCTCTTCAGGGGCTGTGCTGCCGCCACTACAGGACTTCAGCCACCAGCTGTTTTACAGCCATAAAATGTTTCTCTTCTCCTTTTCCTACATGTTGACCAAGATTGTTCCTCCCTCAGAAAACTTGTATCCGAGTCTAAGAACATATTAACTTCCAAAACCTGTGTTACTATCTGTCTCCTCAATTGCATCAGCATCTAATGACAGGAAGGCCTTGCTCTGTTTGTATATTTGCACCCAAAATCTAGTAGAGAACTTGGCTGGTGGTACTTCCCCCAAACTACCTTTTTAAATGGATGAACATATAAATAGATATTAAAAAATACACTTCTACTACACCTGCTACTCCCAGCATTTAGGAGACTAAGGAAGGAAGATTGACCCACACAGTGAGACTCTGTCACAGAAACCAACAAACCAACCAACCAAACATAAAGACAAGCATCCTTCATGCTCTCTCCTCTTTCCACATGCTCCTACCAGAGCTCAGGCCTTCTTGTCATTCCTATCTGTTTGGTCTGTTGACCTCATTCATTTATTTGTTTGTTTGTTTCATTTTGTATGTATGAGTGCTCTGCCTGGCATGTAAGTGTGCCATGGACAAGCCTGGTGCGCCTGAGAAGGCCAGAAGAGGGTGCCAGATTCTCAAGAACTGGAGTTACTGATGGTTGTGAGCCACCATTTGGGTATGGGAATTGAACCTGGGTCCTCTATAAGAGCAACAATTGTGCTAAACTGCTGATCCATCTCTCTGGCCCCTCTCACACCTATTTTTTTTTTTTTTTTTTTAGAAACAGGGTTTCTCTGTGTAGCTTTGTGCCTTTCCTGGAACTCGCTTTGGAGACCAGGCTGGCCTCGAACTCACAGAGATCCGCCTGCCTCTGCCTCCCGAGTGCTGGGATTAAAGGAGTGCGCCACCACGCCTGGCCCCCTTCTCACACTTATATGAGGGCTCAACCCCTTGGGAGAAATGCTCTCTGAGCACTGCTCCCCAACCCTCAGAGCGCTAGGTGCTTTCATGGGGCCCTCTGCCTTAGCCCTTCTTGTACTGTTGCTCATTTTTTGCTTGCACACCTATTTTCCCGTATCTTCCAGTATACGAGGTACAGAACAGGCAATGTATCTTAGCATGATACCTATGTTAGTGGCCTGTTTGGACTCAGAAAACCATGCTTCAAAGTGAAGACCTGAGAAGTGAACTTTGTATCTGAGCTTAATTTACCACCTCATTCTCCAAATATCTCCTCCCCTTCCAGACAACCTTAGAATGGAATTCCTCTTGCCATAGGAGACCACAAAAACCAGAATACCTTTTCCTAAAGTCAGCCATTAAAAAATAAATATGTCACTTTTATTTTCTTTATCATGTTGTGGAAACTCATAAGACATTCTTTTGTATACCTTGCCTGATTGTAGTCAGAAAACTCTACCCCAGAAAGGAACCTGGACTCAGAAAAGAGGAGTTCTGAATATTGGCTGATTTCAGCTGATAGAAGAACCCTAACAGACAGGAGTTCTTTTGATCAGTTATTACTGAATCATAGCACTTGTGAGATGGTATCGGTATCAGTTAGGACCTTTCATGATGGACATGAAAGAGTTCATCCCCCCTTTCTGACTCTGTGGACTAAGCATGCATTTGCTGATATTCTTCTGTACTCCTTCCATGCTCTGTATTACCTCTTATGAAGCTACATACTTGATGGAGGAAAACAATTTCCTCAGGATGAAGGAGCTAAGGCCTTGCCTAAGAATGCACAGCTGTGTTTACCTGTTAGATGAGCTTAACAGAGCAAAAAATGTTGGAAGAACCCCTCTGTCATATATGTGACTTCATGTCTCTAGACACATGGTTTCCCAGGATGTTAAAAGGATTTGCCATTTTTTTATTATTAAAATTTGGGACCTTTGAGAATTGAGAGAGAACACATTATAAATAATAACCCTAGGATTGCGTGATAGGCAAACACTGTCTTACTCTCCAAAGTCAAGCACTAGATTGCCAAACAGAACATCAGTCATATGACAAATTCTGAACAGATTATTAACAATAGCCATGGAGGGAAGTAACTAACAGAAGTTTGCATGCAGCATGACCTCTTGTCTGTTAGTTAGGGTTAGTAGACAGCACCAAGGAGTGGATGGATGTTTTAGAGATGGTATAACTACATTTCAGTAAAGTAGTTGTACTTATTTTTCCTGTTATGCTGTTGGCCAAGTCTATCTAATGATGGTGTACCTGGCTTAATTTACAGTTTACTCAATGCCCTTGCCTACAGAGAACTGCTTAAGAGATCAGTGATGCTCTGGAAGACAGAGGTAACAAGAACTCCACTCCTTGTCTTGTCCTAATCATCACTTTTATTCATAATATAATTCAGTACTTCATTATCAAAGACAAAGCTCACAAATGCTAAGGAGGGCATGGCATCTGAATGATCAGAATCACAACCCCAAATAATTTTTAGGCAAAAATTAATACCAATTGGTAGTATGAAGATATTTTTTCTGTGTATGTTATCTTATTTAGCCATGAGAGTGGGGTATTAATATTAGTTTTACTTGCTACATGCTTGGAATGTGTCAGAAGTTTTGCTTAAACAGCCTGTCATTCTAAATAATCTATAGATTTCATGGATCCTTTTATAGAAAAGAAAACTGAAAACCCACTATGTAAAGACCCTTTTTTCTTCCAAGACAGGGTTTCTCTTTGTAGCTTTGTGCTTATCTTGCTCTGTAGACCAGGCTGGCCTCGAACTTATAAAGATCCACCTGCCTCTGCCTCCCAAGTGCTGGGATTAAAGGCATGCACCACCACTGACCCTTCTTAAGTCCACAAAGGTGGTACCAGAGTGGGAATTCATGCTGAATTTTTGGATGAAATGTAACAGGGAAGTATAAATTTTGCAACAAACTTCAGAGACTCAATTGTAGAAGGATGGAGAAGATTTAGTCCAAGGGAAAAGATGTGGAAAGCTTTGCTTGCCTGTGTGCACCTTGTGAACCATCTAGGGGTGTCACTGAGGTCCCCCAAATGATCACCATCTCAGCTGTGAGACAGTGCCAGAAACAAAGAATGGCAAGAGTCACACTACTCTCCAATGAACAAAGGTCTACTCTTGGTTCTGTAAGTCTGATCCTGTCAGTGTGGGTAAGCCCAGGATAAACTGATCAGAATTGTCAAGGGAAGTCACATGAAAAATGGTTCTGGAAACTACAGCTTGGAAAACATGCTACCTCTCCTTATGGGAACTTGGCATTCATTCATACATACAGTGGCTCAGACATTATTCTATAATTTGATTCTCTTAATAATCACATGACAAAGACATTATTATTATTATTAACTCTGTTAGACTGATGAGGAAACTGAGGCACTGAGGTCCTATAGCATTTCCCAACGACTTGGGGAAACTCTGAAAGTCTTATTTCCAGCTTGAACAGAAAATTAGAATAGGAATCACCTGCTGGAATGGTTATTTTTAATTATCAGCTTGACATGATGTAGAATCACCGGGGGCAATGAGGGATCGTCTAGATCAAGTTGTTCTGTCTCCATCAGATTGGCCTGTGGGTATGTCTGTGAGGAATTGTCTTGATAATGTTAAATGATATTGGAAGACCTAGTCTAAAAGTGGTGGTACCAGTCCCTTGGTTTGGATGCTGGATTGTATGAAAAAGGGGAAAGTGAATGGAATACAAACATGCATGCATTCATTTTCTCTTTGCTCTTGACTGTGGATACAGCTAGCTGTTTCCAGTTCCTGCTGTCTTGATTTCCCCATGGTGATGGACTGTGACCTGAAATGTTGAGCCAATTAAACCCTTTCTCCCCTAAGCTGACTGTGTCAAAGTGTTTCATCATAGCGGTAGAAATTTAACTAGGATACATGCATTATGTGGGTACAGATGGAAAGGAAGAAGCCAGGGAAGGTGCTATAGGACTACAACTTGATTCCATCATAGAAACCTAAAAATGTAAGATATTGAAAAAGAATGATTCTGAATTCTTTATCACTGGTTGCTTTTGATCAGGCAAGGTTTTGGATGTATTCTTTGGTGTTGGAAGAGACAGATATTATCATTTACATACCCCCTCCAATTTCATGAGCCTATCAATATCTGTGAAGGCATCTGTCCTCTTGGAATCAAGAAACACATGTAGAAATGTTATATTAACTGGCATTTGAGTTCATGAACTCTCCCCAAGTTAATCAAAATGTAGTTTTGATTTGTGCTTTTCAAAGTCAGAGGTGATTTTTCAAATGTATTTAAATATGTATCCTTCCATCTTTGGGCATATAATATATCTAGATGAAAAAGTTTTGTTGATCACCCATCACATGTAATCTTCTATCTGATTCTTCCTGTAGCTGTCTATGTTAGTTTAATATGATGAGAAAGTTCACGGTCAGAAATATTAGTACACACATGCCCATGGTTAGGAACAGTCAAGGAAAAGGCCATGAAAATAGGTTTTCAAAAGGATTTTCCTCAGTGTATTGTATTCTTTACCCCCAAGAAACCCAAGGAGATGGATATACTTGAAAAGCTATTTCAATAAAAGCTATTTCTTCTACCATGAAATTGTGAGATTGGTTCAATAAAATCCACTGAGCCCTCCTCTTCCAAGTGTGAAGGGTTGAGTGAGGGAATGTATCTGAAAAAAGGCCATTGTAACTGAAAGAAACTGAGAGGTGGAGTGCCTGGAGTGTACATTCCTCACGTTTGCCTATGATCTAGTCTCTTATAGTTTTCAATATCCAGATTTACTCAACAAACGTGTGGTGCTGGGAATATGAGAACAAAGGAGTAAGCACCCAGTGAGGTTCTTGCCCTCAAAGCTGCCATTGGCTTGGATGTCTAAATTCTGGCCTGGTTTTTCTTGAGACTTCTTGTAGGAAATGAGTGAAACTGTGGAGCCCCAGCTGGGCAGGCAATTAGGTAAGGGGCTGGAGAGATGGCTCTACTGTGAAGAGCATTGGCTGCTCTTCCACGAGGCCTGACATGATGACTCACCACTGTCTGTAACTCCAGTCCCAGAGTACCTGGTGTCTGCCTTCTTCTGTCTCTGTGGGCACCAGGTATGTATCTAGTACACAGACCTATGTGCAGACAAAACACCAATACACCTAACATATAAATAAATGAATTTTAAAATAAGAAATTAAATGAGAAGTCAGTGGGAAAATCAGACTAGGACACAACCAGAATTACTGCTGAAAAATAATCATGCTGAACATACCATGCTAGGGTCACGGAGGGTTCACAGTGAACACTGATGGCTCCACGCCAACATGGCTTGGGGACTGAGGCAATGGCTCCCTGCATTATCCCTGCATTACTATATCACCTGGAGAGAATTAAAAGAGTCTGTTAGGGGTCTCGAGGAGAATAGGGCCCAAATAATATTAAAAATATGTACATTTTCCACGCTAAGGACTCCCTCAGTAGGAAACAGAATAGACCATGTTTATAACTATAGTTATCAATTATAATTTTTATATAACTGTAGTTATCAATTATAATTTTTATATAAACTCTTGTAACCAGTTCACTTTTGTCATTGTATCCACTGGTAATGTTCAATTAGAAATAGGGTGGTGGAGAAGTCCAGGCTAGAAACAACAGGCGCACTTTTGATTTTCTAGAGAAATTTGGTAATTTCCTCTTACTCAGGGAATTGTTCCAGCATATAATCTTTACTGGATCACAGGCCACTTCTCTGTGGCTAAGTTAGTAAGAACCAGCCACTGATTATTTATCACTTCTACACACACACATACACACACACACACACACACACACACACACACACACACACACACACACACACTCACAATGACTTATTTTTAAATAATGAGTTTAAGACTTCATAACATTTAAACACCTCTTTCCAGAACACCACAACCCTATCAGCAAAGACTAGACAGACTACTGGGGAGGCTGTGAACTTCCCCATGTACTCTGAGGGTTATGGTCTAAGGTGACTCTTTTGGAATCACCTCAGATTTATTGTGTGTCCAACAAATCAACAGGTTTCTTTGCATTAAGCTAATGTACTATGATTCTGAGTCACTGTTCCAGCTCACCCAGCCTGACTGAGGATGCCTTTTACTTACCTAACATATTAAACTCTTCAGAATTCTAAGGAGGGTGAAGGAAATGGTTCAAGATGAACAAAGTGTTTTTTTTTGTTTTTTTTTTTTTTTTTTTGTCAGCCTTCACCACCCTCCTCCCTGTACCAAGGAGCTGTGTGAACATCGTCGCCTGAGAAGAGATTGATATATTTGAGCCTTGGGACTTTTTGGACACAGAGAATCTGAAACTTCAGTTGTGATTTGGATGAGCAAAGCAGCTTGCTTTTTTTGTGACATCAAGAAGAGGAAGAAAAAGAAAACCCTACTTTAATGCATTAGAACTGACCACAGAATGAATGGGCCGACAATCTCATCTATTCATGCTTTTGTTTATTCAGCTCATATAAAAGTCTCTTAAGAATGCATTTGAGCACAATATATAATAGTAATAATATTATAACATACATTGTGAGAAACTTTTGAAAACAATATAATGTCTACCTGGAACAACGCAGTGTTACAGACATACGAACCCATTGGTCATGCACATCTGTGCCATTTTCTTTAACTATTGTCACAAGGCCGAACTGAAGCATGACACATATTTTACAGACTGAAACCGACACCAGGAAGAGGCCTAACAAGTGTTATCAGAAGCTTCACATTTGTATAATTTACGACATCAGTTCACATTCTACAATAAAAATTCACATTGTCTCATTGTTTCCTTTCATGATGAATTTGAACATGACTCCCCTGCTTGTGAGCAGTATGGAGGCTAGCTCTTCCAAGTCAGTAGTTTGGGAACACTCAGCATCATCTGTGAGCAAATGTAGTGTTGTTTTTAGAACCAAAGCCACAATTAGAGCAGAGCCCAGTAACAACCCAACTCGTGCAGACAGGGACTTGGAGAGAACATGGGTAAAAACTACATCCCCGTGTTCCTAGCCCCTATCAAACTATACAAAATAAACCTCAGTATAAACCATTTAGTATCTAATATGAGAATCCTGTTTGCAAAACCAGGTCATCAAAGGGTTGGGCAGAATTAGGGACTCAGACAAGGAAAGGGCAGACCCTCGGAACAATGGCCATTCCTGTCCTCATTGCTAATGGGGCTTCACGTCTCTCTTATGCAACGTTTGGATTATATAATACACAATACAAAACATTACAAGAAAAGGTTGCAACTCTTAGGCAGAGTTTTCTACACAAATTTAACACCACCATTGGCAGGCAATGTTAGAGATATAAATTAATAACTTACAAAACATTACAATATGTACATTATGTAATAAATACATGGTTATAAACAGGTCTAGAGAGAAGTGTTAGTGCAGGAAGGCAGTGCAACAACAAAGACGGCAGCATTAGGTTGAGAGCAGTATACTTGAGTGAAGAGAGGCGAGAGGGAAGGGATGGCAGGTGGTGTGCAGCTCCCAGAGGCATGGAGGCTGGGATACAGCAGCACACACAGCCTTGTGGGATGGAGCACTACATAGACTGATGGCAAACACCACAGCTCCCCCCAGCCCAGGCCTCCTAGCTTGTTCAGCTTTCTCCATCAGTTTCAAAAAGCAAAGCAGAGAAATTTCACAGGGGAAAATTGCTCCAAGCAGGCAAACATCTAAGTTGCAGGGACCACTGTGGAGTCAGATTGGACAAAGAGAAGGAAGTAGCATGTGGTTAGATGTGCATCTGTCCTGTCTGTTTGCAAAAGTTAACTGGAGAAAAGCCAAAGATATTGCCCAAGAAAGAAGGGAGACTGTTTTCTTTCTTTTTGTTTTTGTTTTTTCCAGAAAGACTCAGAAAATGTTTGTGTCAGATTTAAACACGTGTCTGTGTAGAAGTTGGTACTAAACTCTAGATAGTCAACAGGCATTTCAAAGACACGAAAACGTTTTACAAAAAAGGCACACAGGTTGGCAGACAACGGGGTGGGTGAGATTTGTAAATGAAGTTGTGAGTGAGTTCGGTCACCTGTTGGGACAGCTCCCCAACACCTAGTGCAGAGCAACCTCTCAGCTTGTTGTCCTCTGTTTTCAAGCCATTTAGCTGTGGTGAAAACTGGCCTCTACTACCACATACAGCTGCGGGTCTTCGCCAAGCTTGCAGGCAAGGCAAGGCAGCACGGGACGGCTATTTGCTTCACGGCCTTGCATTCTGGCTCCAAACTCAAGTAACTGGAAAGGCCAGGTGGCCTTTGTCCTGTGCAGGCCTTGGCCATGGTAGGCTGGCCCTACCACTCAGCTGGCATGCTTGTCAAGGGTGGAATGTTCCTCTCCACACAGAAGGAGATTATGTGTCGACGGGGGACTTGTCTTCTGTCGCAATGTCTATGTCAGTCTCTTCCAGGGAATCCCTGCTCTCTGGATCGATCACACAAAGTGTCTTTGTGCTGCTAAAGTAGTTGTGGCCTTCTCCTTCTTTTTCTGGTCCTTCAGAATCCTCTTCTTCAAGGGTCAGTTCAAACTGAAACTTCTCCATGAGACCCTGGCAGTCTCTGCTCCTCTCATCCAGGGGTGGGGAGGGGCTCTGGGGTATCATGCTCTGGTACCAGTTCCTGTTATCTTCTAGTGTGTCCAGAATGTCTTGAGCATCAGGCTGAACCAGGTCTGCCCAGGTCTCCCACAGCGGATGGACAATGTAGTCAATGAAACCAACCTGGAGGAAAAGAGGACCACACATCTGTTACTGCATGGGCCCTTGAGAACCAAGCACATTGTCTTGGTTTCTAGGTAAAGAAAGAAGACTAACCCAAGGGGACCGATAGATTTTGTTTATTTGAGGGCTTGCTCCATGGTAGGCCCTGTACTATACACAGTATGGGCAAACACCTCTCAACCCTGCAACTTATTGTTGCCCACTGTTTACAAAGGAGGAAACCGAGAATCACAGAGACTAAACATGGTACAGAGGTCATATAACTCATAAGTGGTTGCTCTGGGGTTTAGTCTCCACTTTGTCTGATTCCAAAGCCTGCGTTCATCTTATCATGACATACTGTTTTTCCTTTCATGTCTGCCAGCTAAGTCTGGATGCAACTTGGAATGACTTTGCCACTACTCAGGCTCTGTGAGTCATTTTCTGAAGGAAGCCCCAAATCTGAAGTGTTCTGATTCCACATTCTCTCCCCAATAACTCTAAAATATGCTGTTGCCCTCCACTATTCTGGAACTTTGCTTTGCAGAGGACTATTTAAAATAAAACAACAACAACAACAACAACAATAGTAATAATAAAATACTTGAGAAAACAATTCAAACCCTAAACAAACAAATATCTCCTCTGTGGGTATGGCTGCTATTGTTTAGGATCCATAGAGCACATAGTAATTTCCATCAGTAGAAAGAAGGAAAATAAAAACAATTAAGCAGTTCCTTTTGCCCATGTGCAAGAGCATAAATCCAAGGCTGTGGCTTTGTTGTGCTTTACACAGGAGCTATGCAGGAGCTATGCATCCTGCAGGAGCTAGCTAAGTGGCCTTAAACTGACCTCCCTGTCAGACAAACAGGAAACACTGGGGACTGGGGCAGGTAGAGAGAGAATAGGCACCACTGAATGAGGGAATGGAATTCCCCTGTCATGGTGGGGGTGGGGCTTGGAGAGATGTTGAGTTGGGATCAAGAGGAAGATGAGCTAGGTTCTCTTTGGGACATTATGTTGTTATCTTTTCACTCTACCGGAAACCTTCTTTTATAAATTTAAGTGGCCAGTCATTTAAAATATTCAAATTGTGTATATATAAAAACTTTGCTCATATGTGAGTTTCTGTCCTATCCCACCCTGTGTCTATGTGTGTGTGTACATGGGTATGTGTATGTGTATGTGTGTATGTGTGTGTGGGATATGTGTATGCATGTGTGTGTGTGTGTGTGTGTGTGTGTGTGTGTGTGTGTATGTGTGTGTGTATGGAGTATATGTATGTATGGAGTATATGTGTATGTGTGTATGTGTATGCGTGTGTGTATGGAAGCAATGTGTGTGTGTGTATGTGGGGGGTATGTATGCATGTGTGTGTGTGTGTGTGTGTGTGTGTGTTGCATGCTTTTCAATGGTTCTTCCCTAACTTAATGAGCAAGACTCATAAAGTCAGGGTATCTCTGATCTGCCTTGGTTACAAGAATTTGGCTAGGTGATTCAGATATTACTTTGCTCCCCCACTCCCTTTTCTACCTTATCTCTTTATATATGGTTTAATGGATTTTAGAGGCCATTTTCAAAGTGTTTTCCAGGGACTAGAAACAAACTCCCAACCATGAAAGACTGTGAGTAACATAGCACAGTCAGCCATTTCCTTTCTTTGTTTGTTTTGCTTTTAGTAAGAAATGCTTCAGACTTCCATGGAAGGTCATCGCTAGTTGTTTATTCCTTGGGTTCTGGGATGAGAAAACTCCCCAGATCCTAAGAACTTCTAGTTAGAGGTTTTCTTGTTGGATCAAACGTACAAAATTTAACAGAGCCCACAAACGAAGCAGCAGTGTGGTTGATGACATCATGGTACTTGGGGAGACCTGTCCACATGATGGAGAGGGCAACCGGGTCATCAAGAAGTTCACAAACTGGACCCAAAGGACAGTCGTTTATTTGTTTGTTTTGTCTTTTTTTTCTTTGCCTTACACTGGGAAGACACTTGTGGTTTCATTGCAAAGATGAGGCTTTTTTTTTTTTTAATCATCTTTGGTAATGGTGACACTGTTTGTCTAAGCAGGCTACGGAAGAGAGAGCACAGATGAGGAGTTGAACTCCTGGATGGACAGGAGACTAGGAGAAATCTAGGCAGTGGGATGGAGGGTACAGGTATTCATGTGTCCACTGGCTCTGATAAGGTCATGGACAACTGTAAAATTTGCTTAATTCCTCACCTGTGAGGCCATGCATGGAGAAGACAAATGAATAATTATAATGGGATTAAATGTGCAATTGCCTCTTTATCATTACACACACACACACACACACACACACACACACACACACACACACACACACACTAGCTAAAAGAAAGGAATTAGATAGAACTCTCCAGTAGTATTGGTAGGTAGAGCTTATAAAAACAATGAAAAAAATCTCAGTATAGATACCTGGGATTTTTCCACAGAAGCTGTGTGTTTATCACACATTGGGCTAATCTCCATTCCTCTCTCTCGTTCTTTGTCTCCTTGTTGGAAAAACTCCTCCATGATTCTATCAGTCCATTGCCGATACAATTCCAAGGACTTGGTGGGGTTGCTCAGGTCTGCACAGTGTACCATGTTGCGAAGGACCTGAAATGATCAAGTTTTGGAAAATCCCATAAAACTAAGCATAAATACCACCAGAACATCTTATCCCTCTCATCCCAGTACACTTTGTACCAAGAACATTTTAGTTGAATATAATTACAGTCCACCCATCAAAAGAGCAATATTCCAATGGTGCTGGCCAGGGTTGGTTATTTACCATTAGAGCCCCCAAAAGGAGCATGTATTTTCCTAGACTGATAGTTTTTGAGTTTAAAAACTGGAAGGGGTATTAAAAGTCAAATTCTGCTAACATTTCTTTCCTCAGTTTGGAAAGAATGCAAAGAATGGCCCAAAGTAATTACTTCTAGATTTTCCATGTGCGGAAAAAGACCAGCTGATGACAATTTGTTTAGCCAAAACAGGCCTAACAAACTCCTAGTTGGTAGGGTTTATATTCAAATGTGAGCTTTGGAGACCAATAGTCACATATGTTCTATAGCAAATAGACATTGCAACTCAATTTTAGAACTAAGCAATTCAATGAGTACAGTATTGTTTTCTTTATAAATGAAAAGTTAAACTCTTTAAAAATATGCCAAAGGTATAGTAGCATCCTAGGTCATGCAACTAACCAAATTTCTGTTTTATTTTTCTAAATACTGCTTGCTTTTATTTGGTTTCACTTTGTGTTAAACATCAGATACCTGTATTCGGTCAGTATAGTTGTCCAGAAGGAGAACACCCGAACTGGTCACCTTTTTGGTTTCTACCATCGTTTTGAGGTCTGCCAGCAGGCTCATATGCTTAGACATATCGGTTGCTAACACCTTGGGTAAAGACAGAATTAAAACTCTTCATCAAGTCAGTCGATGAGAGAAAACGGCAAATGTAAGTGATGAATGCAGGCTAGCATCTTACCATGTCAATCACCATTTTCCTGAGTGTCTGGCGTTGCTTCTTGCTAAGATTCTGGAAGATGTCACAATGTTCCTCTTGTAGCAGTTTGAATCCCACAGCAAGGTGGTGGTTTTCCAACACAGATTCATCATTATACATCAAAGCAAGTTCTGAATCTAATAAAAGAAAAATGATGAAAATAAAAAATGCAATAAAACTGTATAACCCAAACACTGGTGTTACTTCAATGTGAAATTAGATATATCTCTTTTTACATTATTTCAAGAGCTATCATCCATAGGTCATTACATACTAAGGAAGCAGAGCAAAAAGTGATTCTTGGAGATATTACTACATGAGTTTGCTCTTTTATTAAAATTCAGTCTTAAAGCACCTTCTCTCTCTCACACACATGAGATGAAGAATTTGACATCAGATAAACTGTATTTTCATTTCAGTTGACAATTTCCTTTAAGTATCATGGTTTTTGTGTTTTGAAAAGAAATGAGATGAAAATGCTGTGAAGCATTATATAATGTATTAAGATTTTCAAACTATACTCAATTTCATATATGTTCTCATCCTCTGACAATAGTGAGTTCTGATTTTCAAAAAAGATAATGTGTTGCTATAAAATCTTATTTTACCCTAATAATGTAGCTTTTGGATGTTTCTATAAATATGACAACTAAGTATGAATACTCTTCTCAAGGATGTTGATATTGAATTTTCTGTTCCTGAGTTTCTGTTTTCTGAGTTTCTATACCAGAAACTGCAATGCCTAGGTACCCAAACTACAACTTCCACTGTGCTCTTTATATATTTTGTCCGACACAATTTTGTACCCAGGAATATGGTCATCAAACTCATTAAGTTTTATCTCTAACCAAGAATAACAGACAATTAATGCAGTACATTCCTAGTGTACATGAGTGGTCTCTCTCTCATAGATCATCACTTTCTCTGAAGTCAGCTAAGCCCCCTTGTTCTGCTAACACTGTAGTCAAGGGCATAGATTTACTAACATGCTTTATATGTCCCAGTACTATAGATAACTATATTTCCCTTGAGAAACAAATTATCAGCATGCTAAATTTACTAAACTAACCCATGCAAAGAAGCAGGTACTCAAAGTTTATGATGTTGATTTTTTCAGTAGAAGAATAAAATGTTAAAAATGAAAAAGAAAATGTGCCCCAAGCTTGGGATACTCAGATATTTTGAACATAAAGACAAAGATAAACAAAGAAGGCCTCTTCTAGCAGGAAGCTCATAGAGCACTTTTATAAAACTGCCAGCATGAGATGTCAATCATGACCAAAATGGGATAACAGTATTATCAAAAGCAAATGTACTTGGGCTTTCAGCACATAGACATGGGACATTAACTGAGACAATGAATTAATGTTCAATAGCATGAGAATCAAATGGGTTGAGCACGATAAAGCCCTGGGGATAGCTACAGATCCTAAGGCTGGTCAAACTAGGTCCTTCCCTTGGCTGCACACCAGTCTTTAGTCAAAACAGTAGAGATGGAAGAGAATGTGTGGACATTTTAATGACCCTTCCTCATGAATTGTAGAGACCTACTCCAGTGTTCCTTAGGGAGTATTACTTCTATAACATGAAGGTTACCACATTCAGGCCCAGCATCTCTGCCTGTCTTCTGGGGTAGAGGGACATACATGGCTTACTAGGTTGTGTATGTTAACCTCAAAAGAGACTGAGTTATTCTTTCTTTCCATATTGTATTTTTCCAAACTTTTGAGTTGTTTTTAATGATTTGCCATGACCCTCTCCAAGTTCTCCATGCACCTCCAACCCTGTGTTGACAAGCTAGACATAGTATCCAGGAAAGGCCTGAGCAATTTCCATGGGATGGAAGGATTACCTCATTATTGCCCTTGTTATTACCCATAATGAAAACATTAGGAGGAAAAAAGTGCAGTGAATCACAGAATGATCTGGAATGACTTTGCAGTGGTAAACTCACTTGTGTTGATGAGAAACTGATTGGAGACTCCGGGATGGTCCACATCATGGATGGCAGCTGCAAAAATGGCAGCCAGGATCTCCAGGTCTGTGAAGACAGCCTGTGGGTTCAAAAGAGCCCATTAACTCCACGTCCAATGTACCTGTCTCACTCTTCAGTTTCATCTGCTTCAAGTACCACATTTAGCTCTTGTTGGGAGAGGCACTGCTGATGTATATAGTAGCTCAGGATGTTGATTTAATTAAACATAAGACTCTGTTTATTGTCATAAAGCTTCTGATATGAGAAGGATGATGCCCAGAGCTCGTTCCATATCCATCCCATATAGGCTGAGGTTTGGTAAGTTATTAACATAATTTTGATGTGTGTGTATGTCAGTAGTTGGTGTCTTGGATTTATGGCAGTAAGGTGCTTGTGTAACCATGGCTCTGGGAAGGTGGCAGATAACAACTTTCATAAATAACTAAGTAACCAGAGGTAGAAGAAGCTAAACTCCAGTTTTGGGAGACAAGTGATAAAATATTTGCCAAAGTTTATTTTATAGTGAGGTCACAATGTGTCATGTATGCAATAATTCATCCACATACCCACTACATGGTTACTACAGGCAGGAGTTGAAAACATTTCTAAGAAATAAAGCCCAGTGTCATACCACTTCACTCCTTCACACGGTCACGAGGGCCTCTCTGTCCTCCTTCTCCCCCATGTGCAGTGATTTGAACCTAGTTCTTGTTAGGCACACAATGCTGCTGGTTCGTAAGCCTCTCTGAAGTCATAACTCCTCAGTTCACTCAGATGCTAACCCCCTTTCTACCTCTTCTCCAAAGACCAATCCTTCTGCACAACCAAGCATTCCGCACTCCCTTTTCTAAGTCTGTAACACTCATAGCCAATTTATAGCCAAACAATAGTTATCTATAACTAGGTGAATAGTGCCACCCTACTTCATGAGTGTAAAAGCAATACATTTTTTTCCCTTTAGGGGGATTAAACACCCTTAGCTCCATCTCACTTTAGCAAGTTGTCTTAGATTTCTTAGGTCATATGGAAGTCAACAAAGAGTTTATTCTTTCTCTAACTCCCAAACTGAGTCTGCCAAGATGGCTGGCTAAGGCTTGGCCAGTCCTTTCCTGCAGTAGGCAGTCCAGTTTGGAAGTACCTGGCTTCTCACTGTTGCCATCTGGCCAGAGGTAGCATGATTGGGCATATTACTAATTACAGTAGCCCATGTGAAGGCATGATCTACAAGGGAAAGAGTTATAATCATCTCCACAGAGGTTGTGGAGAGCAGTTTCTCTTGGCTTTTATTTATTAATCCATCTGCTCTTGATTCTCACTTACTAGTTTGAACTCCTAGGAAAATGAGTCTCTCGATGTTTATACCTAACAGAGACTACACAGAACAGTTCATATTACATATACATTTTATCTTCCTCGGGGCCTGGGATGAATAGCTATTGGACAATTCAGATGAGTACAGACATGTATATGTACTGTATGACAGACACTAAAGAAGGTGCCTTGAGATGCACTGGATCCCTTACTGAGAATATGATGAAAATAAATCATGGATTCAATTCTTTGTTTGATAATTCAATAATCTTCAGTAGGCAGAAATGGAAAAAAGAACATTATGCTGATACTGGAAAACAAGGAAAGTAGATGTATAACCTATTTTTAACAACCATCCCTAATTGGTGAATGCCACAGCTACCAAAGAAGCTGTTCCAGTACTCAGGGTTACTCAATTGCATCATTTTTTTTTTGTAAATGTATTGTACATCTATGGTACTTTTTTTTTTTTTTTTTTTTTTTGGTTTTTCGAGACAGGGTTTCTCTGTGTAGCTTTGCGCCTTTCCTGGAACTCACTTGGTAGTCCAGGCTGGCCTCGAACTCACAGAGATCCGCCTGGCTCTGCCTCCCGAGTGCTGGGATTAAAGGCGTGCGCCACCACCGCCCGGCCTATGGTACTTTTAAAAACAGGATGGATAGGTATACAAAACATATTGTAACTACTCACGTCCAACGCTGGCGTAGAAAGGAGAACGTGGGTTGACTGGGCCACATCAGCAGCATGCAGGCTGTTGTGATATGCCACATCAGAATGGTAATGGTCTTCTAACGTCATCATGTAGGTTACAAAGGTGTCGGATGAGATTTTGAAGGTCTTTAGAAGGTCTCTTTCCTGTGTAGTAAAATGGGTTAGGGCATGAATAAGTGGATGTCCGAAAATGGGGAGAAAATTGTCACAAAAAAAACCCCTGAGATATAAAATATAAAGAGCTGAGCTCCTGGATAACCAGCATTTGCTCTAGCTTCCTCACCTGGAATATGGCATACATGATGCATGTGAGGGGCCGATTATGTGAGTACCCAGCCACGTTGAAAATGTTAAGGCCCCATTTGTTCAGGTCTTCCAGCTCCTGCAATTAAAATTAGAGGAACTTAAGAATAATAGTTTTATTTTTTTAATGCTTTAAAATATTTTAAAAGATTTTATTTGGATAAAATTGACTGCTGAGTCTTTCATGCATCTGTTTAGAGTGTCTGATTGCATAAGAATCTGAGAGTGGTAGGTTGGGTATTTTCTATGTGGTAACTGCAGGTTTCTGCACATTCTTTTGTAAAGAAACACCCAAGTGTGTTCGTATTTATAAATTAGTTGCTGACCTATACTTGCCAAACACCAGTCTTCAACTGATGCTGCTTTCTAGGGCAGCTCAAATGAGCCCAGGCTGCTGGTCCTGGTCCTCTGTCTCTCCGCTTGCTACTTGATGGCCTGTCAGCAACAGCTACATAACTGTGTCCCCGAAATTCCTTCACCCTTTGCTTATTATCCCTGAAGTCAGGTCAGGGAGACTCAGCTTCCAGAGTGTGTAGAACTCAACCCTGACTTAGCATTAACTGCCTGGTATGGGTTATATCTTAGGATGAATGAGCCACACACAGACCTGGAAGGAACATCATTCAGACCTTTGCTGTGAGATTATTCCTAAAATTACCTACTTGGGGGAGTAGTTTACTTCATTTTTAATAACTTCCCTGGAGTATTAGACCAATGTTTAATCAATTTTTCTCTAATGGCAGTTTTCAGAAGGCCTCACGGAAGAAGTTTTGCTCAAAGGAAGCTTACTTCATCCTTTGACTAGGCTGCAAGGACCTTAGCAGCATCTGTGCAGCCTCCTATGGAAGGAATGAACATTTTTTGTCCCTTCCTCCACTGCTGGGTTTGGGCATAGGGGTCAACACTGTCACTGGCTCCTCAGGTTACTGTTAGCCCTGCCAATCATGGCAAACATTCCCACTGGTGCCTGACACACTTTCTTCCATTGTCCCCTGGAATAATGTAGCCCAACCTGTCCTGGGACTTTCTGTATCTCCCATGACAGGATGCTGTATCCACAAGGAACTCGGCATTAATGAGCCTATACTCAGGACAAAGGCACAGTCTTTTGGTATGGAATGACTTCAGTTCAGTGCTCCAGCAATGGACAAAAGGGATATATCGGTTTCCTCATCATAAAATTCAACCACAAAATGTATGTGATCCCTCTTTTCTAACTGGTAGATGGGGTATGCATGAGTGTGTGTGTGTGTGTGTGTGTGTGTGTGTGTGTGTGTGTGTGTGTGTGTGTGTGTTTATGTGTACGGAGTGGAGAGCTGCATCTACACATGGCTAGCTCATGCACACCTTGGCTAGATGATCTTCGTTTTCCGTGTTGACTCCGAAGCGTGAGATGCTTGTGTTGTTCAGGCTTGAGCTGTGCATCAGTTTCTTCACGCCGCTTATCTGGGTCATGAGCTGCTGCTTCTTCTTCTTCTCCCTGTCCTTTTGGGTGGGGGATGGGATCTCCACATCATTCTGCTTATCTGCAACAGAACAGTGAACATGCTTTTGAGCACACACGTGCCAGTGAGCGTATAAAAATATTTAGAACAACTTGAACCATGTATTTTGGGGTTTAAATTTCTCTGGACCTCTAGATGGTCCTGAGAAGCAGGTGAGAGTTATATGAGTTGTTGTTTCACATTTCTGCAGAAGTAAACTAAGGTCCAGAGGAGCAAGGAACTTATCTCAGAAGTGGCAGAGATAAGACAGACCCAAGTCAGTTTTTCTGTTTTCAGTGTTACCCAGAATCACACCTTTATTTTCAAAATGGAGCATCAATACTTATATACATATTTTTCATTTAAGTGAGTAATGTATTTTTATATATAAAAATGATCATCACTTGGGAGGCAGAGGCAGGTAGATCTCTGTGAGTTCGAGGCCAGCCTGCTCTACAAAGCAAGTACCAGGACAGCCAGAGCTGTTACACAGAGAAAACCTATCTCAAAGAAACCAAAAACCAAATAAATAAGTAAATATAAAATGTTCATTAGTGGATATAATGGAATGGGCCTGTAATCCCAGCACAGAGGACATAGAGATAGGGGGACAAGGGTTCAAAGAGCTATATAATGAATTTGAGGCTAGCCTAGGCTACATGAGATTCTATCTTAAAACAAATGACAACAAAACATTCATTGTAAAAGACAGGCCCAGTTTAACAAAAGCAAACTATGTTCTGCTCGTTTTATCATATTTCTATTCTTTTTTCTATGTAAAAATTCATATGGCTTCAACCAGGCTCAGTTTAAATAAGGTTATATATGTTAGAAAAATAAACGGTTTTGTAACATTCAGATAATTACTTTAAAGCTTTGGTTCATTACCATTTGAGGTTTGGGAAAAGATTATAATTTGATTTCTTCATGTTTTGTGTCTATTAATTCTGCTTATAAATAATAAGACCTCTCATCCATAATAGGCACTTTAGTTCATAATATGTTTATGTTTATTAACTATTGATAATAATCTCAGTTAGTTTTCTTTTAAATTTTCAAGGTCATGGTAGAGCTAGTATTAGTAAAAACAAATGTCTATCTACATGTAGACTCTTTCCTGTATATTGCTATTAACTATCAACTACTGTATTTCCCATTGTAGGGAGATGAATCCTGGGTGCTTATGAAGATGTATCACCTCTGTCCTGCTACAGGAATGCCTGTGGGTGCATAAAGGGAATGATTGGTTCCATTGCTGGCCCACTTCTACCTTGAACTAAATGGAACCTATGGCTGAAATAGTTAACTCGGCTTTCAGAAGTACCCACATCTATCTTTGCTTGTCACAGTGAAAATCAGTACGGCAACAACATCCCCGTTTAAAAATGGCATGCTTCCATATGGCATGCTGGGACGTAGATGATTTGCTTTTAAACTCATGCAGATGATGGCATCCTCATGTGTCCTCCTCGAGGACATCTGTCTACTTACAGACCCTGGAGACACTCCATCAAAGCAAAGCAAGATGGGGCCAGCTTCATGCACAGCTTACCACCCACCCAGCTGTTGGGGGAGCCTAGCATTTTCCATCCCCAGCCTCCCTGAAAGGCCTCTAGGTGCTCACAAGCCTGTAACTTTTGATTAGAAAAGGAATTTTGGTCATTTCTATTAGTTTAGAGGTTTCCAAACTATTTAGTATCAAATAGCACTGAAGAAATTTGAAAAATTTACAAATTTATAGACCCCACCCAGCTCTACTAAACCAATATTCAAAAAAAAAAATTCCCTTGCTGTCTCAATGATCAGAACTAGATTTGGGAACAAATAAAAATCCCACACTCATTTCTCAGATGAAGTCAGCAACTTGTCCAAACTCAAAGGACAACTCAGTTAACAGATATTTATTCTGTAATTACTTTGTCCACAGTGGTTTAATAGCCCAGAGCCCAGGCCTGGGGGTGCCTGTTAAAAATCCTTTGCCTGCCACACAGTGTCTGGTGTGGAAACTATATGTTATTTTAATTTTGAAATTCCCTTTCTCTCTGTCACTTCATTGCTAAGAACTACCACTTTTTGCTAAAATGAAAGGTCACAATATCCCTCGCTTTCCCCAACTACCATTTTTCACATTTGGTGAAAAAGGGTTTTATAGATTTGCCCCGGTGCCTCTGCAGAGTCCAGCGCCTCTGGTGGGACCAGCAGCTTTCCTGATGTTGGTTAATTAAAGGTTCCCTGCACCCATGAGTAACGGGGCAGAACAACTGCTGTGTCTGGAACACGGCAATAAAGAAGAGCATTATTCACAGGGGTACCAGCGACATTCCTGGGTGTTCCCCTACGCAAGCATTGGAACAAGTGACAGGCTTCCCTCCTCGGAATTTCCTCTGGCGAGCATTGAGCCAACATGCTGTGGAAACAACCTGAAGCACAGACTCAAAAATGGCAAGAAACAGAATACGATGGGGGCACTGATGGCTGCCGCACAGCCAGCATGCCAACAAGAAGCAAAAAACAAACAGGAAAACTGGGCTTATCATTTAACACTGTTAGTGGCACAATTTGGAGTATTTTCTTTGCTAGAGCCCAGAATCCTGTGGTCATGAAAATTCTGAAATTCTTTTCCTCAAACCATGAACATTCTAGCTTTCGAGAAAATGTTCTTTACCTGTAAACATATTAACTAGTTTTTAATATAATGCTTAAAAAATCTTGTTTTATATGAATGGTCTCCACCTATACCCTATTCACTTCTCCTGAGGTTAGATATTCTAAATTCCACTTTTCCCAGCAACACGAAAGCCCATTATCATATAACAGTACTAAGTACCAAGATTGGTCCAGGGCTTGCTGCCTGGCTTTCTGCATCCCACCTGAGCATTGTCTTTTCAGCTGATAAAACTCGACAAGTTCCACAGATGCCAGGGTTAGGAGATTCCTTCCTTTCTGCACAGCAGGTTTTAATATCCTCTGACTCTTGTTAGGATATTGTTTTTAAGTTTAACTTAAATGGAGATGGTCATCTCATTTTGTTCTTCGATGTACGCCATGTTCAGAACAAAGCTTTTTATATAACTAGAAATTGTTAATCCCTTATTTTTATTTCCAGCCACCCTGATTTCTAAAGAAAAAAAAATACAAAATAGTATCCACATCACACCCTTAAATGGGACTCTGTTCCTTATGCTCTTCGGAGTTTCTATTAGGATGGTATCTGGTATTCACTTCTAAAAGCCTGCAGAGTAAGTTCTGCCTCAGAAAAACATTAGCCCAGTGACTTTGGTTAGATTCTTTCATTCTTCTTAACTTCAATTCTGTTTCCTGTACAATGAGGAAATTGTATCAGGAGGGTCTTAAAGCCCACTGCAGGTATGACAGTTTATTGGGAGGCCTTATGGGCCTCCAATGACATTCCCTTCCCCGTAAGACAGAGCTAAGAGTCCCATTCCCTGCATTTGTGGTTCAGAAGCAAACTTTGATTTTCTGTACAAATTCCAAGTCTGGGCCTCATTACAGAGGGTCAAGAATGTCTCAGAGAAGCTGCTGAGCAACTCAGCCTGTGGCAGGCTCACAGAATGCCACAGTTGGACGACATGAAGGATTGCATTTCTCCTGGGGTTCCCATATTTCAGATGAAGCAGCTGGTGCCTCTTGTGTTTGTATCTTTTTACTGTGTTTTTCTAAGAATCTTCTCATTTGCCATGTACACATTCAAGTGCATCTATACACATATATACACACACTACCCTTCTAATACTAAGAATGGGATTTGAATAACTCTTCTCAAAATTTTTCTCTGGATAATTTAGTTTTTAGAACAATGAGAAGCTAAGTTTTCCTGAAAGAGTGTGCCTAGCTACCAAATAGAGTATTCACAGAAGAATAGATATTTGTCTAGTCCTAGGATGGAAAGTATTGAAACTAAAAACTTATCAACTCTCCTTCTTGATAGCCAGTGCTAATTAAAAAAAAAATACTGAGACAGTAAGATATTTTTCTGATCCTTAGAAAGTAGTCATTAGAGAGACACTGGGAAGACTACTTCCATCCTGACCTGACCAAGGGCTCAGAGATTCCACGCAGCTTTAACCGGGACACTGAGAGAAGCTTTAACCCTCAGAGGCCCAGGGATTAGAAAATGCAACCTATATGGAAATAAAAACACTGATTTCACTCTTCTCTCTTGCTGTCAACACCTGTCAAGTGTCCTGAAAACAGTCCCCAGCTTATGAAAAATAATTGAACGTTTCATGAACCAAGATATGTTTCTGAGACACTGAGGGCATGATGCCTGTGTTCAGAGATAAAGGAGGAAGCCTGGGGAAGGAAAGGACTAGGGGTCATGCCTTCTCTTTGCTTAGATCCCAGCCACCTCTGGAAGACTGGGTACGTGTAAAAATTCCTCTCCTTTGTTCTCTGTCAAAGGTTGTTGCAACTGCAGCTGGGGACAGCAGGTGCTGGAGGACACCCACACATGGTGGGGAAGGCCTCTGCCTGCTAATCTGCAGGTTGCAGATCTGCAGTTTGACCATGGGCTGCACAGTAATGCTGTACCGATGAGAAATCTGACTGACACGCTGTCAGAGTTGAACTGCATTCCACTGAGAGAAATGGGACTACCTTTGAAACAGAGCTGCAGGCAGACTGTGTTCCATAAGGCAACAAGGCAAAGGTTCATTTAATAAGAGGCTGTGCCAAAAAGGAAGCTGGGATGCTCAGCTGCAAAACCGGGTCATTTCCTTGGAAAAATGGCTGCATAAGCAAGGATATTTCAGAACCAGCCGAATCAGAATCTAGAGGCTTCCCATGCATTTTTGAGGTACACACGCCCCCGATTCTGCAGACCTCATTAAAGTAAAATAGGCAGGAGAGGTTCATGATACTAAAGTTACCTTGAAGCCTGAGATCAGAAATTCCTAAGAGTCAAACGAGACCCGGGGAATAATTGAAGACCACCCCTGGAAACCTATGACCAGTGTTACGTGTTAAGTACCATCCAAATGTCAGAGAACAGTCAAGGATCAGAATGAGAAGACAATGGTGCTGCTTAGAGAGGACAGGGCCTCTTAGACAGGAAACCTCCCGACACACACACACAGCATCCATTCTTAAGAAATAACCTAGCAAAGCAACAGTCAAATTATTTCCAGAACACCCTTCCCTGGCCTCAGTAGAGGTAGCACATCCCCCTAAAGCTTTTTGTCTCAAAGCCTTGTTAACTGGAAGAATTGAAAAAAAGAATTACAGTTTTAGAGATGCTGATATAACAGTTGTTGGGGTTAGGCACTGGACCTGCAGCTGCTCTGGAGGTCCCTGTAGGGAGGGGTGTGGTAACATGCAGCCATGTAAATGCAGTCAACCCATAATAGCCTGCTCTCTTCAACAGGTATTATCATTTCAAAAACATTACCTTCCTGCGCTTACTGTTTGCCTTTAGAGATTGGCTTTAGTTCGTATCTCGAATGGATTTGTTTTCTGTGCTTAGCCTCACTCCAAATTCACAGGGATACCCTTGATAGGTTGTTGGAATTCACCCTGGAGAAGGTCATTGGGCTTCCCTCTAGTGTCTTACCTAAGAATGTGTTTGAAATGTATTCAGACACCTGGTTCCCTGATCTGCTCATCTCTGAGAGGTGTGTCAGCTCCCGGTTCAGCATCCTTTTGAACTGTGTATAAAGAGAAGAAAAGGCATTAAGTGTCTAGGAAAGAGCAAATGATCACTGCATTTCCAACTTCACTTTCTAGGAACCGAGAGACTGTACAGACCATTTCATTAGATTAACGAAAGCTATGCTACAAATCATAATGTCCTCTCAATTTGAAATTCATCCCAATGTCACTGTAGAAAAATAAAAGATGTTCTTAAATTGTCTTAATATTATTGATTTCTTTTGAAGTTGCAAGCTCAGGAAAAGGAATTTTAATAAAGATCAAAATAATTTCACTTGAAAATATTGCTACTTTTTAAAATTGGGAATATTCCCCCCAAATATAATTTGAGATAACATATTCAGTGAGAACAGATTAAGTGAAAAGTTTAAGGGAAAATGAAAGGGAGTGGGGGAAGCATTCTTTTAGAACACAGTTGAGAAAAAAAAAAACAGGATTGAAACACATTACAGTACATTAAAATACGATGCAATAAAACATGTCCTTATTTCATAGGAAGCCCCAGTGGATTAAATGTATATACAAATTCCATCATTGCTGATACCTTCTACTCCACAGAAAACAGACGGATGTAAAGCATCAGATTCTACCACAGACACATAACACAATCAAATCGACCCACCTTGATATAACCCCAAGATACAGATAACAAATAGTTTGCCTCAGGCATTTTGGAGGCTCTTCTTGCCACAATCCACAAATCCCTTTGAAAGAAGTCAGTTCTAGGAGAGCAATCCCCAGAGGATCAGAAAAACCCCGCAGATCCAGGGGTTAAAGAATCAAAACTTAGAAATGACAAAGCCTTGCAAATGCGCGGTATTTCCTCATCCACGGCAAGCCAGCCCATCTTCATTCAAACTCCATTCTTGCAAGAAGCCTATGCGCTGCTTGCTTATTTCCAGGCAGCCGAGGGGAATGAAACCAGAAATTGTACTGTACGAAGGAGCCAGAGCCGGTCCAAACGCAGTCAGCGGACCGGCTTGAAGCACTGTCAGTTATGAACAGTCCTGGTGCCCGGAGGGCTTTCCAACCTAGGTTAGTCCAACTCTGCCAGGGAGCAGGGAATCTCTTTCCCCTGGGAACTGTCTGCCTGGGAAACAGCCATCTTTTAAAAAGGAGAAGATTAAAATGGAGGAAGCCCCATGAATATTTAAGTAAATCCGAGGTCCTACCCTCCCCCGTTCCAGCTAGGTGTTCTTCAACCCTCTCTTCCTCTGCAGACAGCCCTCTGCAGAAGCAGCCTGACACAGCGCTCCGCTATTGTAATTGCTTCCAAGTGATGGTGCATTTGATTAATTGACGCTGGGCTTTTTTTTTTTTAATTGGAAAAGGTTGGAACTGTAGCTGTTTTCTGATTTGGCTTCCAGTATACAAGAATTTCTTTTTAACCTGCTTTTGGAACATTACTTGCCCACCAGCTGGGATGCTGATGCATTTAGCCTCTTTTCACAGTGGAATGAATGAGGATGGAATGAATTTATTTGACTCAAAAAGTATTTCCTCCAAAAATGTGCAATTTTCTGCACTCAAGTCAGTTCATTAATATGCTTATTAGATCATATTCAGCAAATGGATTAAATTCATTTAATCTTTCCTTTCCACGTAGGATTCCCAAGTACATTAGGAAATAGGAGCTACCATTTGCTGAATGAACAGTGAATTATTTGGACCTATGCTTATTTGATATTTTAGGGCCGTTACATCTTAGAATTCATGTTAGAAACGTTTCATAGTTAAATTATTTTAGTTTCATTTTAGCAACGCAGGATAGGTTGAAGACGTCCTTCTTTTCCTGGCTCCCCTGCCAGCCTCTTCCTGTCAGCATTACAGTACAGGCAGTGGGATGCCCTGTCCAAGCAGGCTTCACTTCTCCCCCTCCCCTCCCCCTCCGCTCCCCATCCCCAGCCTTCCGGGGAGTTCCTGTCTTCCACGTTGAAGGATCAGCCAAGCACCATGGCAACAGCCTGAACTTGTAATTGGCTCTCTTTCCTGTGAGGCATTCCCCTTCCAAATGAGCATCCTGTATCTGACAATAGCTTCTCTTCAGGCATCTCAGACTCGGGTCAAACCACTGGTTCTCTCAGAGAGCTGCCTTTTGAGGTGAGGCCAGACCCAATCAGAGGCACGGCCTGTTGGCTCACTCTACCACACACTGTCCTCGGAGACACAACCTCTCTCTTTCTGGGTAACCTTGCTTGCGTATGTGTGTGTTTTCGTAAGTAATCAGACATCTCTGAGTCAATCACTTCTGCTTGTAGACTTTACATGTTGAACTTCAGTGTAATTTTGAACCCCAGGTGAATTGTATAAATTACGAGTTTTTTTTTTTAAAGACGTAACTCTGTCACAATGGCCTCTCACCTTCAAGCCACAAAACCAGAACTTACTGAAAACTAAGAGGTTAGAAAAGAAAGGTTTATAAGTGCTGATGGGTCGGCTGGCCTTTAGCAAAGAAACAAATGTTACTGAAACTATAGTAAAACCATCTTACATAAAAAGCTTAGAGACAGATGATTTCTTCTATAGCTTTTTTCCCCCCTGGACAAGATTTAGCCAACTATAACAGCCAAGCAATTATCCTCATTTTGGTTCCTTTGGTATCTCTGAAATATTTGCAAACATTTTGGAGTCGACGAGGCCTGTGCTACTTCAATAAAGCCGTTCTGTCAGGTTTTCAACAGCCAGCCATTGGTGGAATACCTGAAATGGTCAGGCCAAGTCGGGGGGAGGGGCAAGCGGACGGACAAACAGAAAGTCCTTTTATGGTTTTAATCAACCTTCATTCCCGTAGAGTAGCCAGGTCTATTAGGACGAATTGGCTAGTCCTCAGGTAGCAGTCTAAAGAGGGTGGGGAGGGCTCTTTGGTGGTGTGGTTGGCTACTCTGCTCAGGAGACGATCACATACAGCAAGACACCTCTCCCTACCCTCTTTCCCCCTCTAACTTCCTTTTATCATAAGATCCTGTTGGGATACATGGTCCATCAGTCTGTGTGGTAGAGGGTGGTGGTTTGCAGCCATGGGGCTGAGTAAACTACATACCTTCTGTGTCTTTTCAGAGGGGTCAGTGTACTGATGAAAGTAAACAGAGGAATACCATCTCCCTTTTTTCCATGCCTAAATGGATTCTCCTACGATCTTTTTACTTAGGGCAGGGCAATGCATACCAAAAGCAAAGTTTTCCTAAGTCATCCTAAAGTAGCCATAAAATACATATGGTAAAGTATACAAATGGAGGTCATCCAGGGTCAGAAACCAATCTAGACCTTTTAAATGTTGCTTAGCAACCACCACTGGTTTTCCTCAGCAAGGGAGGGCCTACCACACTGACTAAGGCAATCATTGCTTTCATCAAAAAATACTTATGAAGGGCCCACTTGTTTGGGGCTCTGAAAGACTATGAAAGGCAGATGTGGCCTTCTAGAAAGGCTAAGTCATAAGGGTAGGGCTGGCCCTAGTGGCTGGACAAGCCAAGGACTGGAACTGATATGTTGAGGTGACAGCTGATGGGACAGTTGGGGAGTTCATGGTAGGTAGGCTTTCAATGTCTGAATTCCTTATGGGAGTTGCTTCTGGCAAGCTATGGGTATCCATGACACAGCAATCGAACCTCGACTTTGATTCTCAGTCTTTATGACTGGCCTTGTGATGCCACTTCATCTCTCTTCTGTGAAATGAGAATGACACATAAGCCTCACAACCCACCTTTCCGCCCTAACCTCTCAAGATTGTGTGAAAGATTCTAGAGCAGCCTCCCACCGCTTGGGCACAGTATTTTCTAGCAACTAGCTCCTCTCAGAAAAATGAAACTCTTTCTATACTGCTGAGGTACACAGGGTAAAAATGGAGATGCTTCTGTTTATAAGAATAAACCACGACTAAGGACAGAGGGATGTGTCATCAGAGCTCAGAACTCCCTGGACAGTTACTTCCCTGTCAACTTACCCAGTTAGCTGCTTTAATATGAAGGTAAAATGGATCCTGAATGAAACCATGGCCCAAGGACTTGCAGGGTTGAAAGGGAATGAATTTATTTACTTCACCAGATGCAGTAGAGAATTTACAAACTGGAGGGTGCTGTTTCAAAGACAAATGAGTTCTCATGTCTCCTGTACACAGGTCCTATTTTTCTTTAATAATCTGTCCTCACAAGAAAGCCCTGTTAGAGTCTACCTAGAAATAATGTCCCCGAGGGAAATGGCCAAATTCCCTTTTCAACACAGACAAACAAAGTTTGTGAATGAACCCTTAGAACACAAACTTCCCACACCTCCCTGAAGCTGTGTCTGTCCAACACTAGATCTACAAACACTGCTAAGAAATTAGTTACGTTTTGAAAAGAGAAGGGCTATTATTTTCTATAAATGACTTAATACTATTTTCCTAGAATATTCTTTCTCTGTAAATATCATCTGTGATTTTTAATGGCCTGCCTTTGATTTAATTTTTATGTTCCCATTAATACAAATGATAAGTAAGTCTGTTGTTTCCTTTGCACGAAATCAAACACAGACCCCTTTTAATGGTGAGAAGCTTCTTAGGAAATGTTTGAAATTAAATTTTGTCATATCACTTCAGTTTTCCTTCAGCTTCTGAGCCACTGTCCTCTAAAGTGATGAAAACACATCTTCATTTTCTATTCCCTCTCGAAAAACAAGCTTAAAATTTGTGCAAAGATCAGCAGGCACTGTTCTGAGATCTTAGTGACTTCACATAGAAGGGACTATGTTTTTCAGAAAAAAAAAGCCAGAAGGCAGATGGTAGAAGAAGCTAACATTGAGTATGAGTATGTGAAACAGCTGCTTTTAAACTAATCTGGATTTGGTAGTGGTAATTCTACATGATTAAAAATATTATTAAAATAATTGGTTAAATATCTACCCTATCAAAGACTAGAAAAAGTCGGTGCTTTTTCTCAATGATAACCTGGTGAAGTCAGTAAGAGAACATTTTCAGGACGGGAAAAAGGTGCCAAACAGAGGAAGGCGGACCCAGTCATTGCTCCTGTGGGTGGCCATCTACGTCGGAGCCCAGCTGTGAGACAGGCGCCTTATTGTGCGGCATCTTCCTGTTTTCGCAGTTCGAAACAACTGCCGAAGTCATTAAAGTCACAATGACTTTTTTAGGGACTAACTTTTGACTCATATTTTACACTCTTGTTAGTCATAATTTTATAAGGATTCCCGAGTATCAGGGAAGTGGAGGGGCTGAAAATGCCTCCTCGTGAGATCACAGAATGCTCACAGTGGCAGGGAGATGAGGTGGTGACGCCATTAGTGAGAGATGACTGCAAACCATATGTAATCTCGGGTAAAATGCACTGACTTCAAAGTCTCTGTTTCCTCAGTCGAGTGAGAGGGTTGATAGCTAAAGTCCCTAATTTTTTTTTTTTAAATCTGACTTAAAAATAAAACAGAAAAGAAAATCTGGAGCAAGGGTATGGTGTAGTACTTTAAACCCCTTTATGTGAAATTCATAATTTCCACTGTTCTTAACAGCTCAGGTTATCTTGTGCTGTGCTTCCTCCCTCCTGTCTTTCCACCATTCCTTTGAAATTCCATGCCCTGCTTCTTTAATGACAATGCTCATCTTATTTGGAAGGCAAGTAAAATAGCACTGAGTGCATCAGTAACTGAATGGAAGAAGGAGTTACACTCGTGGTCATGTCCCTTTGGCTGGAGTAGCTGAGCCAGAGAGCACAGTTCCAGGGTGGGTCATGCCTGCCAACAAGTTCTACTGTGAGCAAACTCTGGACAGGGGGCGCAGGGTTAGGTAATGTTCACCGCTCAACGGGCCACATCAGAGAGACTCTGCGGTGAATTGAGAGGGGAGTGATTTCTCTTCCCAGCTCCCCAAGGATGTAGTGATACAAGACAGGGAAGAATCTGAGGAAAAGTGGGCATGAATCCTGTCATTACAATTTTACAAGAAAATGCTGGCATTTCTGATGAACAAAGCCAGTTCTCTTCACCAGCTAGAAGATGAGTGCTTGCTCAAGGGACATATGAGAGGCCAGGGCGGGATAACACATCAATGCTTTCATACAGAGAACTGGACAAAGAGAAGCGGTGGGTCAGCAGACAGTTGTTTCACAAGCTGACACTAGGTTCTCCTGCTCTTGACGTGTTTCTCCCTACTTATTCTCTGAACTACCCACTTATTTTTCTTTTCACAATTTCTGAAATGTTTTTAAGAGAAAACATGACACACATTGTCTGAATGCTGAAAATGCTTCCTAACCCTGTAGTAATTCCCTTAAGAATCTTTTCAGAAAGTTCTCATGACCCACATTCCTGCCTAAGTTGCTACAGTGACATGATTAAATAGACCAAAAAAGAAAAAAAAATACTGCAGATATTTCTAAGAACTGACACAATCACAGCATTTTATGCAACACGATATTTCTAAATTATGTATAATGTTTATTACATTATACAATGCATATTACTCATTGTATATATTTATGCTTCTGTATATGTAGAATTGCTAAGTTTGATAGATAAAAATTCAAGATACTCTTTTAAATTTGAAATTCAGATGAAAGTGTTGGGGTATATGCATATTTCAGATATTACATACCCAAACACCTCACAAGAAGATTCAAAGCTCTACTCTCCTCCTGACAATCAGTGTGAAAGGCTCTGTATACTTTTAGATAATTATGCTTTTCTAAGCCTTAGTTCTTAAGGAGAGATCTTTCCTTCTTTTGAGAAATAACAGACCATCAACCATTCTTGGAACTCTACAATGCCATCTTATGTTCTGTCCTCTTCCTTCTAATCTGCAAAGGTATTTTGGCAGAGTTTGAGTGCTGGGCTGACAGTAAAATACAGCTGACCTTCATAATCAACAAATGACCAAAATCATTGTAGCAACTGAGAAAAAGAATTAAGGAATCAGTCTTGAGCTACTCTTTTATCCCCCCAAGGTCACAGAATTTTAATATGACTCTAAAGCTGGTGATGAAGATGCTTTTATACAACATTACCCATCTAGAAGACATACAACTTACAATATTTAAAAAATAGAAATATTGAATCAGATGCATGGATCTGAGTCTAGAGAGTCCTCTCCAGTGAAAAACAAAATCAATAGTTGATCCCCAGTTTTTCCCAAGGTAACTACACAAAACAGGGGGTGCATCACCACAAACACTCCTCATTTCTTAGTCCAAATACCGGCCATGGCAAACATCCCCGGCCCCTAGTTTTTAAGAGAGGATCTTGCAGTGTTGCCTGGACAGTCCTTGTGTGTCCTGCCACACCCAGTAGTCCATTTCCTTTAAGAACTGATTCCTACTTTCTGACTCTAACATTGCTTGAGTTATTGTAAATTCCACCTCCTTAAAATGTCTACTATTTCTGCAGCTATACAGATCTGCGTAACTTTTCTTTGAGATTACTATTCTGCAGTCCTGAGGGGCACGACAGAGCCTACAAGCATCTGACATTAGTTATATTGTTTTCAGCTAGTGTCTTTCCCATACTCCCTGAGATACATGAGACAGTGGGAGGCTTCAAAGCCACTTTAAGAATCACCCCTTCTAGTTTAACATTTCTCAGGGCTGGGACAGCCCGTCTGTCAAGTTTCAAGGTCAACTCTGGAGCCTATCAAGAAAATTAAAATCCCGAGCTACATGGGCTTATCATTTTTGCGTCTGGAAGCATGTATCTTGGCTCATCTGGTAGTCTCACATTCAAATTGAGAAAAATTTGCCACAGATTGAAGGTTTGAATGAATTTGTAAATGATACAGGATGAAACCAAGTGTCTTAAGCTATTTTAGCCTATTAGAAGAGATGGCTATATTCTGCATGTTGTTTTCTGATGATAGCTACCATAATTTAGACAAGATGGATGCACACTTTCACCAGAGTATCCTTCAAATGTATAGTCCTGTTGGGAGAAAGGCAATTCCAGAGATGGATGCCTAGCTCTTCTGTGGAGAAGAGGGAATGTTCATTGCAGGCTTGCCTTTTGAGTGGACTTGAGTGACACCAAGGAAGCCTTACCAGAGAAGTCAGTAGCCTCTACCACATAGGATGTAAAGGCAGCTGAACGTTCTCTCAAATCTGGAAATAAACTCCCACACTCTAGTGCAGTCTGAGAAACTGTGCGAGTCACTGAGCCTCTGAGAGACCAAGGATTCCCACCTTTGAAGTAGATGACTAGAAATGACATATGTCTGTGACCTACTGGCCACTCTATGCCATGGGATTTGTGCTTGAAGATAGGATTTATATCTGAATTTTTAGTCTGAACTCAGGCCTTCCTTACTTTGGGTTCACTATTGCATGAAGGTTTCTTGTGGTTCTTTAGTGCCTAAACTCTTTTTGTTGTTGACAGTAGCTTGCATAACTAACTGCAAAATTCCCACAATATGCGTGATGTGGTGCCATGTCATACAGGTTATGTGTGTGATACATGAGTTACTCATACAGGTGCAAGCTTGCTGGTTGACATTTATATTGTTCACCAGGCTAGGCAGTGTAACCAGAATTGCAGGAAAGATAAATGAAGCATTTAAAAATGAAAACCATAAGTTGAAATGTCCTTATATTGAGATCATACTCGCCCCCCCCAAAAAAAAGCCTATTTAGAGAAGTCAGGATGTTAGTAACACTATTGATTAATGCTTCTTTAATTTAGCCAATTTCTAATAATTAGGAGACTTCAGAATTCTCCACGTATTGACTAAAGCTAGAAATAAGCACAGACTGCCTGATAAATAAGAATATCTGCACCATGTACGCATTTGCTCTGATTTGCAGAGTTGAAGTCAATCTGGTAACATATGAATTAATTGAATATGCTACTGGGGTGAAAGAAACCTCAGCAAAATGCCAGAATGAAAATTATGGTTCAATAGTGGCAAAGTAATCAGGTGCCAGACAACAGAGAGAGAAAGCAGATGATAAGCAGACATAACACATGCTCTTAGGTCCCACCCACTCCCAACACCCCGGAGACAAGAAGTTTGAAACAGCAGTCATCACAAGGCTCTGAAGGCTTAGATTCATGTCTGCTGAATGTAGACTTTCTCAGAGCATGATAAACCAAATAGTGCCAAGCTGAACCAGTCAGCCTTCAACAACCAACATTGAGCTTCCCATTTCTGCTCACAAGAAAGGTGCATTTGCACCTCACCTCTAGGGCAGATTCAGAGTTCTCTGGGCAGTGTAGTTCTGGCTCATCTGATGAAATATGAAGAGCAGAGATGGAAAGAGCAAAGACTTTTTCCTGAATTCTTCCTAACAAATACCTGCATGTGAAGAACTCATGTCTTATTCATGTTAACCAAATAGATTTACCACACTTTTTTAAAATAAGAATTTCTTCTTGCCCAGGACTTCATACTCTTCAGCTAAGATGTCCTATTTTAGTACCTTGCTAGGGGTTTTTCTGTGGTAAGCACTTTTGTTGAGTTGGGGAGATGGCTCATTGGGCAGAAGGCTTGCTGTCCCAACATGAGAACCTGACTTTGGATTCCTTGCACCTACATAAAAGTCAGGTGCGGCAGTGTATGTCTGGAATGCTAGCATGTGTTGCGGGGAAAGGCCCAGGATGGATCCTGGGATTTATTGGCTAGCCAGTCTAGCCAAAATGGCTTGTCATTTTGGTTCAATGAGAAACACTGTGTGTGTAGATATACATATACACATATATATTATATACATATAGTATAGTGTAAACAATAAAGGCAATGTATGTTGACCTTCATCCTCCACACACATACTCACTATTGGGCACATGCAGATACATACAGGTACACACACCCTTAAACACCCCTGAAGCTTTTCTTGAAAAGCAACATATGACCCTTTTCAGCTTGAAAATTTTGCTCTGTTAGTCATACAATATGCCACTAGACAACACCCTTATCAAGATTTTAACCATACAAGGGGTATCTTAATCTTATAAAATACTAATACAAAAGTACCTATTAAAGAACTTATCAAAAATTCAACAACAACAGTGGAACTACCCCAAATTCTCTGAAATCAAATGATATCGGCAAACACTTGGTAGCCCTTGTTGAAACAGTTCCAAGCACACTCCCCTGTCATGCTAAGAAAGATGCAAATAAGCTTTGTGCAACCGGATCCTGAGTGTTAAAACACAGCAGGGAGAAATTCAGCAGTAGCTCGTCCTGTCAAGAACACAAATAATGTACTTGCTTGGCCAAGAAAAATATACCCAGTGTATCAGTCAACATGACTGGATCTCAATGATCTGACTCAGAATGGAGCCAGCTGCAATCATCACAAAGGTGGGGGGGGTTGTAGCTGGCAAGGTAGAGGACTCTTTGGGGGAGTATCAGGCCAATTAAGTTTTAGGCTGAGTCGGATGGATATCCAGGGTAGGGCCTAGAATATACTTAACCTCACTAGAGAACCACTAGAAGGTTCCTCTTTCCCCCAAATCAAGTGAACATGTGAAACTAGTGAACATGTGAAACTATACTGAAAACCTATGAAATCCTAGATTTCTCCAATGCTAGCTGTTATACTAACCAAGAGGATGGTAAGAGAGACCAGGAAGATTGTGTACACCAGGAGAGGTTCACAACAAAGGGTCTGGCTGTGTGGCCTGAAGGGGGAGTCTTCCAGGTAGTGAAATGATGAGAGGAGCAGAAAGGCCTGGGTTTCATCTACATAATAGTTCAAGGTTGTAATATTTTGCAGTCTACTGAGCAAAGAAAGAGCAATGTGGTCTTGTAAGGCTTTTATAGCAAATTTATAATTTACTATATTTGAAATTTAGAAGTTAGAAGATGAAAATGACTCCACCCTGAGGTGAGCTTTACATTAATAAACTTGCTACATTTCTATCTGGAAGGGCTTGAGGCTTTCAAAGCAGTCCGTCCTAAATTTGCGATTGTTTTTTGGAAGGGAATATTTTGTGACTGCTGAGCAGAAGTGCGTGTGGCTTCTAGCTTTAAAGTCTACTCCGTGAATAAATGGAGATCATCAGGTGCTTTCCAAAACAGGCACACAAGAACAAGAGATTCACTATCGTCTTCTTTTCTAAGCGACTTAACAGTTCTCTCTTTGTGGAAGCATTTGGCTACTTTAAAGTAAATCAAACAAAGGAAGTTACAGTAAAATCTCCCAGAGACTAAATAGTTTGGCACCAGCTGAGAGAAACATCACATGCCATAGGGCAAGACAGAAAGGGGCTGGTAGATCCCCGAAAAGAGAAAAAGCGAGTCTGCACAGGAAAGCACACTGACAATTGGCACGATGCCGCCAAGAATGCAATCCGACTGACCAGCGTGAGTGTGCGCTGGCGTCTTCTGGCCGGGTATTTTGGTTTTCATAACAGTAAATGATCCTCGTCTGCTGAACCCATTTCACGTAGAAGTTAAATATTTTGGAAGAATTGTGTAAGAGCAAGCCTCACCCCGGCTTTTCTTCCATAGATAACAATGGCAAGGAACTCGGTGGGGCTCTAAGTCTGGGACGTATTCTCAAAGATCAAACATGCAAAGGCAGGGAAGTATAAAAAAAAAAAAAGGAAACTAAATGCTTATTCCAATACCGTGCTGCGAGGCAATAGTTCAAGACCGCTCTTTTCAGTTTGTCATTGACTCCTCTGTTATAGTGCGCTCCCAGCAGCCCGTCAGAGTCACACAGAGGTGAAATTCCTTCATTGAATTCCTCTTGAGAGATTTGTTCATTTATAAAGCTTGCAACTGAGTTAATGAAAAGACTGGGTGAACTAGGTCAGAATTCAGTGAAGGAACCAGTTCCTAGATATACCCATGTAGAACTATTTAGATTAAGCCAAGTATCACAAATCACATTTATTTCAGAGAGCTAGCTCCCAAACACTTGGATTTGCTAAGTTTTCGTAAGACTAGAATTTCAAATACTGAATCACACTCAAGAATACAACTCTATTCTAGAATTTAAAAAACAATTAAAAAGAGCAATTTAAACAATAATAAATAAAGACTGGTCAGCTAAATCTTCCTTTTCATCTCTGAAGACAACAAGATAAGAAATCTCTCTGCAATTGGGAGTTCCACAGTCCAAGTAGCTCTGCTACAAAGATATGAATTCTCTATTTTATGGTCAAGCCACATGCATTGGGAAGGACATGCTACAAGGTGAAACTGTTGCCATCATTTGAATGTCAATAAAATCAAATCAATAAGAATGGTCCCGCTCTCTCTCTCCTTTGCGGGAGTCAGGCAGAGGTGGTTACACAAGGAATTTGAAGTAGACCACAGCTTTCAAAGAAAATGTTACTATCTGATCTTAAGCTAAGTTAGGGAAAACCAAGAGAGCTGGGCTTTTGCACACTAATCCGCAAGCAGCGAGGGATGCCTGACACAACTGTTTCCATTTCCATGAGTGCTTATGCACCATTTCCTAGAACTATGACAGTTTCCCCCTTTTACCTGTGTTAGAAGGACTGACTGCCTTCCAGCCCAGGCTGAGTCTGTAATTAATGGCTAGACTAGGGGCCAACAAGGTAACTGCACATTAGAAATTTGAACCAGATCAAACCAATAAAGATCTGTGTTAGAAGAACAAGACCTCCCACCAAACACTGCACACTTCACATTGAAGAATTGCTAAGCACCTGTCAACTTTCCCTTCCGTTTATTTATCTCACTGGGATGCTGACCCTGCTCCTTGATACTCTCCCAGCCTCACCGAGTCCAAAGCTTCATTCGTGGTGTTAGGCAAGCACACTACCACTGAGCCACATCCTCAGCACTAAGAACTAAAGCTGTGTGTTTGTGTGCGTGTTTTGTGTGTGTGTGTGTGTGCACATGCGTGTGCGTGTGTGTAGAGTTGGATCTTAGAGCCCCAGGCATGGTGGCAAGCACTCAAACAATGAGTGACATTTTCAGTCATTGTGCTTTTATTCATTAATGCTAATCAGGTTGTTTCTACTAAATCCCACTTTATCCGTCTGCAGATAGTGCCTATTACAAAGAGTCTCCGTATATTCAACATGGGTAAAGGACTCAGCTGTGTGTCTACATGCAGCATCTACACCTGTGTGAGTATTGTGGCTGTCTACCATCATAAATTCAAGAGTGGATATAAACCACAGAAATAATCTATTCCTTATAATCTTGTTTCATAATAAGGAAATGAAAAGATTTAAAATGATTTAATTGCCCTGGAAAGTATTTTCAGTAAAGGCAGAGCTAGAATTTAACCCATGCCTTATGGTCAGATTCTGTCACTTTACTTTGCTGTCTCTATGCTTCATAGAAGGCTGAGCAGTAAATGGAGAGAACTGGGTCAATATATATATATATATATATATATATATATATATATATATATATATATATATATATATGCTTCCCCTCCTGCCTGTCAGAACTGATTTTCATTTCGGTCTACCCTCTAAATCAAGATCATCCCTAATATTTGTCAGAGTACATACTAAAAGCCTAAATGCTTAAAAATATAAACTGAGCTAGCACCGAAACTCTTAACCTGACAGATAGCCCATCACAGTCTGTAAGGGCAATGAGAACTTCAACTCCCTCAACTCTGCACCATATCCTGCTCTCTGTTTCTCTGACCATCGGGGAAAGCTTGGGTGAGGCCTCTGCCACAGCCTGCATGCCCATGCTCCCACACACTTTCTCCCCAGTCCTGTACGGCTGCCTCATGGCTGTCCCTGGGTCCTCGGCCTGTATGACTCTGCAAAAGCACATCCACGTATAGGCTCTGGGAAGAGGATTCAGAGCCCTTTGGGCAGAAATGAGAAATTTGGCCAGAGGCACAGTGAGGTCTGGAGGGGACCATATGTATCCCTTGGGTCTGATCAAGCCCCTTCTGTTCAGCTGGAGGAGAATGTGCTAGGACTCCTTCAAGCCTAGGAACCAGTGAAAAGCCCCTGTGTTAAGGGAAGCGCCTCTCTTACCATTGATGAATCCTTCAACAACCTGCTTCCCTTTGACTAACAGAGTTCCCAGATGAATCTTTTGGCCAATAAGATCTATTTCCTTTCAGTTCTGTTAGGGCCAACATTTCCCATAGATATTGATTGATCGTTGAGTGGTACAGAAAATGACTCACCCAACATTAGAGCAATTGGCTTGCCTTGGTCATGATCACCTTCCAGTGCCTTACATTCTGGTAGCTCCAGGCTGGTAGAGTTGAGTGACTTTATTCCCTCTCTCCCTCCCTCCCAAGAGCACAGGCAATTAGTTGGTGCAGGCTCCTGTAGAGCTGGAAAAATAAACCTGTGTAGCTAGAAGGACTCACTTCTCCAGTGATGGTATCTGTACGTGATTTTAGGATGCCTCAAGAAAGTGCCATTTATCTCCCAGCTGGTGAGGTTCCTTAGCAGTTACTGAAGTACTATATCCTGACTCTTCAGTCTGAAGGAAGCGGTGGTATCCAAGACTGGGCTGTTCAATTTCAGAACATCCATTTTCATCATCTGGGTCCAAATTTGTCCCAGACAAAGCTGCTAGAGAAAGAAAAGGACCCAGCAGGGCCTTTGGAGGGCATCTGGGACTACCGTTAATAATTTGAATGTAGCTGTAGTTGGCTACCACGATATGCTTGTCTTTTGATATTCCCCATGGCAGGTCCTAATAAGCCTTGCAATTCTCTTCACCTGAATCCTAGATGAGAGACTATGCTTCTCAGTCCAAAAGGGGAAGGAACACCTCCCACTCCTCCCCAGTCCTGCCCCACCTCCCTAGGATTGTTCTGGCCCGTCCTTCCTCAGCCTCTGTTGTTGCAACCCTGTACTTTTCTGACTGCGTCTGTCAGGAAGGCGGCAGGAAATTCTAGTCACCCTCACAGCAGCTGTACCATTCCTCCTATCCTCCTCTGATGACGTGGGTTGGCTTTGGTGAGAGGAGGTCAGGAACTGAGCCACAGTGAAGGTCGGAAAGAGAGGTCATTGTTTATGCTGCACTCAGGCTGGGGATCCCGGTGGGGCTGTTTGCTTTCTTCCTTTCTATACTGTTTCTCTTTCCGTTCCTCTTTTTGGGCAGAGCCCAGGCATCCTGTTTTCAAAACAGCAGGCTGTTTTTTTTTTTTTTTCAGCAGATGAACTCATGCTCTGATGCGTTTTGCCGAAGTGTGAGACGATTCTTCCAGGTGAGGAGGTGACAAAATTTGAAACACATCTACTAATGAACAAATCTAAGAGGGAAGGACTCTGACATGGCTAACCTTACTTGGACTGCTCACTGAGGGGTCCAGGCGTTCTTCCCACATCAGAAAGCATGGCCATGCCCTCCAAGTTCCTGCTTACCTGTCCTGGCTTCCTGCCCTTTGTATTTTATTAATTTTAATTTTGAGAAAATATTCTCTAACGCTAACTCATCTGGCTGTAGGTTTCTCTAAAACGTTGAAATTCCACTTGGCCTATTGATGGTATTTAGGGGTCAAGAAAAACCATTTTTGTTAGGCACAGGAGCAGGCATCTGTCTCCCTGTAGAGGCATAGGGAAAGCCAGGTACCCCACTGAACCACTCTTTCTCTTTAGGCCACAGATGGGTCAAGGAAAGTCGTAAATAAACAACAAGAAGGCATTGCCCTGCCCAGGTACAAGAAGCCCTCAAGACTGCTTGCTTTTCCTCTACCAAACAGGCAATGCTCCACCTTTTCCACACAGGCTGGCACCTATGTTACCCAGTTACTCTCCCTTCACACGACCTTGGCTCTCCCATCTATACTCTGAAGTAAGTTCAGACTGTAAACAAAAGCCTCAGGTCAGCTGTGAAGCGCAAGTAGAGACATAGATTTGATTTGGCAACAATGTAGTGGGTCTTAGTAAGTGATCACTCACTGGATTCTTACGACACACCCGGGGCGCTTTACTCTATGCTTTGGGACCTAAACCTGGTGAGGCAAGGCTCACTTTTATATTGTAAAACTGAATCTTCAAGGCAGTTAAGTAAGTTGGTTCACATGAAAGAGCTAGTAAGTGAGATGGACAGAATTTAAACCATGCATCTCCAGATCCAAAGCTCTTCACATTTTCCCTCCTCTTTTAAAGTGTGCTGTATGTATATTCCCTTCCATCTCTGTGATTCAGTTTTGCTGGGCTCTTTTCAGTAAGAGTAAACAAAATACGACCAAATCTGACTACTTGGTGATAACTATGACGGTATTTCCAAATAGCTACTCACATAGAAATCTCAGCTAATTTTAGCATTTAAATTTTCATGTGGAGTATTAGTTTTATTGTGCATCACTTCGTCTCACTTTTCCAGATAATATCAATGAACTCTTTTCTGGTGGTCACACTATATTCTCGGGTTGTTATTACCCAGGCTATGCTTGCCATTGTGCTCAGCATCACCCAAGACAACGATCGGAATGGAACGAATCAATGAGCTGAGAGGAGAGACTTTTTTTAACACAGCATTCTCTTTTTCACTCACTGAATGGCTGCTATGCCCTGCTGCCTTCCCCCCAGGGACCTAGAGAACAGGCGAGGCAGCATGCTCCTGCTTCAGCTAACCAACTGTGCTGTGAGTGGCATTTCTTCAGTTAGCTCTATTCAACTTCCATTGCTTCCTGCACAGGACACCCTCAGGGAGGGGTGGAAGCTCAAGGGACTGGGAGTCTCTGGTCTCAATATCTCCTTTCATAGTTAGCGATACATTTTAATAACTTTACAAGATAGACAGTGAACAAGGCCAGCACTCAGGACACACACTGGATGTGATAACTAATGGCAATGTGCAGGTTCTTTAGGACTGTTCTTTTCTCCTCTGGCTAGTCCCCTGCTCTGTCTTGGTGTCTCCAGAAGTTCACGTCTTTGATGGTGAAAACTACTGAAAAGATTACCCCAGAATTTTGGATCCACAGGTTGCGTCACATATCACAAAAGAAGAGACAATCGAACATCTGCTGATGCTGTGAAGCAGGCCAAGCCTTTGTGAAACATTCTATGTAAATCCCAAAGTGATTTGGAGAAGTTATACAGTGAAGCCCCCAGCATGGGGAAGCGGTTGGGTTTTACACCAGCCTGGAAAGTCCCTGCTTAACAGGGAGCTTGAGAGAAGTCAGAAAATACTAGTTAAAACCCCAGTGCGTCCTGTTTCTTTATTCCCCATCAAGTGGAACTCCGAGCTAAAATTTCAGAAGAGGCTCATTTCTGCTCTTTTACGGATCAGTTCATGAGAGAGTTTCAAAGTAAGAAGGACCCCACCACCACCACCCCCCCCCCCCCCCCCCACACACACACACCAGCATCTCCTAAGGATGCTCTGCTTCCTCTGCTATGATGCTCTGAAGAGGAGCCAGCAAGCTCTGCTCCAAAGTGATGCTTTTTACCCAGAAAAAGAGGAAGGAGAGGGCAATCAGCAATGGACCTTGGGCTAGAAGGGTAGGTGTGGTACAAAGTTTCTTCCAGCCTCAGAAATGTAAGACAATAGCACACATCTCAAGCTAGAATTGTAGGTGGACTTGAAGGTGAACTCTGTGAGGTGCAGTGTCCAGGCTTTCTCTCAAAGTACATGAGTGTAGATACATATATAACTTCATAACTTCTACCACACACATATACAAACACACACCTGCACACATACACACACACACCTGTGCACACATACACGTAAAATTCTGCATGAAAACATGTAAACAAGCAGAAAAAAAACTAGCAACAACCCTCACTATATAATGTCAATAAATTAGCACTCTGTGTCCAGATGTTAATTAAACAAATGAGATAATGACACATAATTAAAGCTCCTCAACATTGTTTTTGTTTTGTTTTTCTGGATATTGTAAATAAAATCTTTTTTTTCCACTATGGATGGATTTTAGTTTTAAATGATTTCACCTTTAAAATTAGGAAAAACAAAACAAAACCCAACTTTCTGTGGTAGAAGGCAAAATACACCATACACCTTTGTCTTCTTTTTTCTTTTGATCTCAGGCCATGTCAGCATCACAAAGGAAGACTTATAAATCCTCCAATGCCCTGCTTCCCAGCAAAAATTGGTCAGACTGGAAGGCAGTCTGTGTTCTCATTTAAAAAAAGTGGTGGACCTGCTTTCTCATCAAACACGTGTATGCTGCACCGATTAAAATGTGGCAAGTCCTGCACTCTGCCCAGTGCACTCAAGCAGATTTCAGTTTTCTCCTAACTGTTTAAAAAGAAAAAGTATCTACAACTGTCAAAACGATCTGGAAGCTACGCAGATGCCTGTCACTTACATCCGATACTGCACGAATTCGGAGATTTGTCTCTGAACAATTAACACGGATTAAGAAACTTCAATTCACTGTAGTACCAGGGCATGAGCAAAGAAAGTGCATGCGGTACTTTGACAAACTTCTCCGAACAAATGGACAGACGGGCTGCAGCCCGGCAGTGCTTCGGTTGTAGTTTAGAGAAAGGGGCGTCCTTACCTTGTTAGAAGCCATCTCGCTGACAGAGCGGTAGGTCTGGATGGTCTCTAGCTGGTCTAGGCACCAGTCTAGTTCCTCCAGCGTCTCCATTGCTAGTTTCTGATATGATTCTTCTGCAAACAAACACACAGACAGGTAGTTAGGCTGCAGCGGCTGCAGGCTGGCCATAGCCGAGGAGTCTCCTCCGCCTCGGCTGCTCCCGGCGCCACTGACGGTGCCCCCTTGCTCCTTCATTGTTTGCTTGCCGACGACTCCTTGCTTCCAAGCTCTCTGGTGCTCTGCCCGGGGTTGGCCGGTGCCAAGTTTTCACCCCCTCGCCGGGATGAGGTGTCAGTGATCTACCAAGAAACTTCCTCAGAGGAAGAAGGCGGGAACCTGCGCCCAGACGCTCATCTGCATAACTGTGCCCTAAAACCCAGGGCCCAGCAGAGTTTTCTCAGGCTGCCTCTGCCTTAGTCATCCCGGGGCTCTGTGGGGTGTGTGATGTCATTTCTGAGTGTTTGCAGTCTGGAGGAGAAATGAGGAAGGCTTTCCCTTCTTTTTGCTTTGCTTCTAAGTGAAACCGGCTCGCTATGGCCATGTGGGGGCAACTGTTTGACCGTGCTGTTCCCAGGCAGGGAACTCATTCATTCTGGGGGAAATGCTCCAGTTGTGTCTCTTTGGACTCAGCGACACTGACCCGGGACAAGTCTGAGGCATAGGCTATTTCTTTCTCTTCGTGGATTCTCTCCCTAAACTAGAGGTAAAATGAGGTCTTCCCGATGATAAGACTCCAGTCTAGAGAAGCTGTCTGGAGTTTTACGTGAACACGTTTATTGGCCTGGGAGTCTTGTGGCTCTTGTTATAATAAACAAAGCCAAGACTTCCCTTCGGGTAGTGCCAGGGTCACAGAGAAACTCTGAACCGGACTTTCAGGTGGAGCCAGATGTGCGCCTTTCCTTTGCACGAAGGCTAGGGGTCTCCTTTGTTGCTTTCTGGAAAATTTTCAAAGTGTCCCATACCAAAATCCAACCAAGCAAACAAACAAAAAACCCCGTAGAAAAAAACAAAAAACCAAAAAACCAATAGTGTATTCAAGATCATACATCTGGCTAGTAGAACACTTTTTTTTATTTTCTCTTCCCAGGACATGACATTCCATAGCCAAAAGTTTGTGGGTCTCAATAAACATTTCAGGTTATTGACTTAAGACCTAGGTTAATAAACACTGAATTCATGTTATAACTTTAGGTGAATTAATGAAGCTTCAGATACATAAGAGCAGGCAGACACTTCATACAGAAGTCAGAGAAGAGCAGCCAATCACCACACATTCCAGAACACGAGCCTACAACAGGCACTGATAAGGTACAACGTTCCTGCCAGCTGTAGAATGCTGAGACAGTGGTTTTAAACACGTTTATGAAGAGGCCCTAGTGAGACCACACAGGCTTTCATTATCACATGAAGAATTTTATGTGTGTTGCATCAAATACAACACAGAACAAGCACAGAAAGAGAAAGAACTGACGTGTGGTTCCAGGGAAAGGGAGTGGCCTGTCCACAGAGGCGCACTTCACAGAATCAGGTATCTGTTTATCCCTGCACTTCAGGGTAAAGAGGGGTTAAAACTCAACATCCTGTATGTCATACGTGAAAACCCACAAAAACCACCGGAGGTGACTCCCTCCATCTTCGTTTCCACACTCTTCAACATGCAGACAAGAATTTAGGTGTTTTCAATAAAACTATTTTCAAGCCAGACATGCACATGCCTTGCCTTTTGCAAGGCTGCCTCAACTCCAAGATTCTCCTCTCTCTCTCTCTCTCTCTCTCTCTCTCTCTCTCTCTCTCTCTCTCTCTCTCTCTCTCTCTCTCTCTCTTTCTCCTATGTCCCACAGCACCCCTTCCTCCCCTGTTTCCTTAGAGGAATACTTCAAGAAAGCTTTGTCTGAAGGGACAGAGCCCTCACACCCCCACTCCCTGCCTCACTCCCCAGCTGCCTTCCACATCACCACCTGCAGCCTCTGTAACTGGGACCAGACATTCAGCAGGCCAGCCAGGAAAGGAGGAGTTTGTGCAAAGCTGTTGGGATCAGCAGATACACAGAGTGACTGTGAGATAAAATAGCGCAAGGCACATTTCTCCACCAAGAGGAGGGGATCTGATTTCCACTCCAGCTTCACAGAGAAAACACAGGAGCATGCCAGCAGAAGCACTGAAAGGGAGACCCTTTCAGAGGTATACCACAGTACCTGATTGCTGCAAGTGATACCTGTGCAGTGTTGCTAATGTCAGTGCAGCCTGAGATGTATGTGCGCCTGGCTGACAGAGCCTATTAGCATCTTGCTCCTGCATCCTGCATCTTTTCTTCTTCAGGCTAATCACTATATATGTATATGTATGTATATGTATGTATATGTATGTATATGTATATATATGTATATGTATATATATGTATATGTATATGTATAGTAAAGACTATTTCATCTTGAAATTCTGTTAGATTGGTCACTTTCCAAATTCTTTCCCCCTCATAATAGCTGCTTATGTATTAAAATGTTTTTATTAATTCTTTCATAATTTCACATATTGTCTCTGTATATATATTTTCCAAATCCTTACCCCACAGTCAAGATTGCATGCCCTGCTTATCACAACTAAGGCAGAGGGGGACACAAGTGGGAGGGAGGGACGTTCTAACACTTGCTACTCAGGGTTGTAACTAGGAAAATGGCAAGTGTAGCTTAGCACTGGCCTCCACCTTGTGGCTTTGTAGCCCTTGAACCACACACAGCCAGGTGTTTGGGACCCGGCAGACACCCAGGCGATACCAGTCCAGATGGAGATGAAGTGCCTGGGCAAGCTGCTTGCAGAGCCTTGGGCACTGGTGAGGCAGACTAGCTCGCATACAATGTGGTGGGAAAGCACCAGCTCTGCAGCAAGAACCAGGCAGGTTGGCGTTCTCTTTGAACTCTTACTGTGTGATCTCAGACACCCATGCCCTACAGCTGTAAAAGGAGGGTATGCCTCTTCAAATTATAAAGAGAAAAGGTATAAGCATGTATACAGCGCTTAGTAAAGAAGCTGGGGTTCAGTAGGTAGGGGAGCAGGATGTGGGAGCAGTTAGTCCTGGCAAGCAAAGAAACCCAAAGGCCCAGCATGAGAGAGGACAAGGGTGTGAGGAGGAAGCCAGACAGCAGAACTGTACATTTGGTGAGAGGTTTTTCAGTGAAGAGCTGCAGCACATTTTTGCAGGGCCTGGGGCAAAATGAAAGTGCAAGGCCTCTGGGCCAAACCCTAGGAAAGAGAACGTGGGAGCGGGGGCTTGAGCATGGAGGTTTTTTCCTTCCTTCTGCATTCTCTGTCATCGCCCCCACCCCATGAAATTCTTATTTTAAAATACTTTCAGACAGACAGAGAAGCTGCAAAGGTAATAGAGTCCCTACATTCTTGCATCCTGTTTTCCTCATTACTAACCGACATTTTACATTATGGTGGTACCTTTGCCTCAGTTAGTGAGTGGCTTGGTGAGTTTCACCTAATATCATGTTCTTTCAGGCATGGGAATACCATGAAGGGAGGCCAGACCCTCCAGGAGACTTGAGGTGCTGCTTCCTATGACTGAGGGTGTGCATACAGCTCACCGACTGCTGGCAACCCCTCCTGCAGCAGCCAGGTTGTTGTGCTTTGCCTGGCCTGGGAAAAGGCAAGGCAAGTATTTTTCCTCATTACGAGTGATGGGCGAGGGGGTTTCCAGTGTCTTACTTCACAGCACAAGCACACAACCATTCAGTTTTCCAGTAGAGTCCGAAGGGTACTGCTACTCCTTCACTGAGACCTGCTGGGTACCTAGGTCAGAGATTGTGCTGGTGACATTTGGGAAGAGGGAACCTTAATTGAGAAGATGTGCTCATCAGATTGCCTGTAGGCAAGTCTGTGGGGGCATTTTCTTGATTTAGGATTGATGTTGAGGGTCAAGGTTATATAAAAAGAAAGCTGAGAGAGTCACGGGGAGTATGACGGTCAGCAGCATTCCACCATTGAGTTCCTGCATCCAGGTTCCTGCCATGCTTGAGTTCCCATCTTGGATGGGATGGACTGTGATCAGTTTTAGCCAAATAAACCCTTTCCTACCCAAGTAGCTTTTGGCTATGGCCTTTATCACAGCAATAAAAAGCCTACTAGAACATTGATTAGTAAGAAGTTTGGCTGATGGAGACACTGGCTTTGTTTACCATATTTGTACCCTTGCCAACTCAGAGCATGGACAGCTCTTAACTATGCCCCACCAGAAGACTTAGCATAGCACACTGACTCAACTCAGATCCTTCTTGTGCCTGTACCCAGCCTCTGCTGAAGATGGTGGGAAGCAATAGTCACAGGTGATGATGGGAAGAAGGAGGATGGATGGATTCTGGAATACCAGGGATCAGAGGAAGAGAATGGTTGAGAGAATCGGGCTGGGGATGCAGCTCAGTGGTATATAGCATGTGTGCCTAATGGCATGGTCCCATCCATATTTAATCCTCAGCACTGCAAAGAGCAAGCAAGCAAACAAACCAAACACACCTACCAAACAAGCAAATCATTTGAGAATCTATCTAGGGGGACAGACAAGTAGTCAGCTTCCATTTGCAAAACACAAGTTCCAAGATAAACTCTGAGCTCTGAGGCAGCCAACATGGGCTCATCTGTACGCAGCAATCTATGTGAGTACACAGGTTCATTTCCAGAAGGCTGACTCTGTTCCTGTCATGCATAAGATGGTTCTGAAGAGAGCAATGCTCTCACCACAGACGCAAGTCTCAAGAACAGGGACTACAATCATGAATGGTGTCATCAAGCCTAGCGTTCGAAGAGAAGCCACAGGAAAAGCCAGCCTTCTTCCCTTCATTCCTCCAAGAAAGGCTGAGGAAGCTTTTCTTCCTTCAGTAGGAAGGTGGTAGGTACTGCATCTGATGAATGGACAAAAACTATAATTAATATTAATCTTATAATGATATATTATATTCAAATAGCTCTTTTCTCAAAGGAACTCCACAGTGTTCACTAATCCTTGCAACACCTCTGTGTGACAGACAGGCAAGAGGGTATGATTGATTTATATTAAGGCTCAAGCCAAGGACAAAGTCAGAAGTCGACTCATCAGAGACAATAGTGCCCTCCAGATTCCCGGCAGGATTGAATTTTGCTCTATGCTAAAGAGGATTCAGGTTGGAGCAGAGAAGCAACTGTGTTCCTGAAAAAGCAGCATTTAAAGTTACTTCTTACCATGTCTTTTCTACTTAAAATTGCACAACTGCTTTCCCAATGTTGTCAGTTTCGAGTCTCCTCTTCCCTTTTTGGTCCATCTAACGTAGCTCTCAGCAGAGGGAGGCTGTGCAATACTTCCTCAGAAGCCTGGTGTGACCCTCACATTCATCTTGCCCAGTGCCTGACCTCAGGCCACTTACCCAAGGTCTACAAAACTAAACTTCTTCACATGTAAAGTGAGGTCAAGTGAACTCTCCTGCTCTCTGTGGGAATGCAGAACAGGAGAATGCACACAAAAACAGGCAATAAGCCTTTAACTATGGTATATATTTTGCAAATATATTTTTTTTATTACCAATGAGATGCAGATACAATGTAGAAAATTAGGAAAGGGCAGCGGAGAAAACCTTGACATGGTCTGAGTCTCAGTGGTAGATCCCATTGTTAACATCCTAGTATAAACCTTTTCATTTATGTACATGTAGTCACATACAAATACATAGAGATTAAATACAATCCCAATGTACAAATTGCTGAATCACCTTCTTTTATTCAGTTAATGCTCTACCTTCCTCCCTGTTTTTATAAATTTTCCACTCACCTATTATTTGGGATCATAGTCTTAATTTTCTATTCTTCTAATCCAGTAGTAGTATGCACGTGTGTGTGTGTGTGTGTGTGTGTGTGTGTGTGTGTGTGTGTGTGTGTGTGAGAGAGAGAGAGAGAGAGAGAGAGAGAGAGAGAGAGAGAGAGAGAGAGAGAGAGGGAGGGAGGGACTAAAAAAAAGGACAGACCCAGAAAAGAGTTATAGCAGGAAATGGCAATTAGAAACCTATGAATAGTTACATACAGCCAGCTACTCCCAGTCAGAAAACACTGTAATAGATACGAGCAGTTACAAAGGTGGTGATCTGTTGGCAACAGACTGTAGGTTCTCTAAAAACTGGCCCTGCACTGTAGGGAGCTCAATGTGATCTTATTACCCCCTGACTTCATGGAGGAGAGGGACAGAGGCTCCCTTACAACCTTGATACTGTCTAAATTGAAACTTAACACTCAATACAGATGAAGAAGTTGGAGTTCAGGGAGGTAAGTGCCCTGCCCCCACAAACACACACGATTAGGAAGTGAAAACATCACAGCATACCCCAAATATAAGCTTCCCTTCAAATTCAATGCTATCTGAATACTACCCAAACACAACTCTAGCACAGCTCCATATATACTAGGAAGATGTCTGATAGAAAAGAAGTTCAAATATCTTTTCCCTTATGAGTGTCATGTAATTGAACTCTCTTCTCATGAGAAGGTGGCAACTGTTTGCATGGTAACTCAAATCGATTAGAAATTACAACATGCACCATGGAGGGTAAATTTCCTAAGCATATATATGGTAGAAAACAAACAAATAAACACAGTTACACAAAAGACTTGGAATAAAGTATAATCCAATTTCTATAATGTGCTAAAGAGGCAAAAATGAATCCATGATGCAAGAGGCAAATAATGATCATCTTGTGGGGTGGGCACGTTGATGACCAGAGAGGACTTCCATGGGGCTGGCCATGATGGAGTCAAGCATGTCTGGGTGCTGGTTAGATGAATATGATCATTTTATGAAAGCTTATGTATTCTTTCATGATTTGTTTCTTTTTGACATTCTGTGTTAAGTTTTTCTTTCAACAAAGTCCCATTTAGGGAAAGTCTAGCCTAAAACAAACATATCCCCCCTCAAATAAAAAAACAAGAATGAGCAGGATTTCTTTTCTTCCTTTTTATTTTTTGAGACAGGGTTTCTCTGTGTAGCCTGGCTGTCCCGGAACTCACTCTATAGACCAGGCTGTCCTCAAACTCAGAGATACACATGCCTCTGCCTCCCTAGTGCTGGAATTAAAGATGTGCGCCACTGTCCAGCTTAAGAGTGGGACTTCTTAAAATGTCTTTGCTTCCCTTCTATGAAGCTATGGCAATAAGCATCTGAACTGGGGCTTCAGTAGGTCTCACACAGCCGAGTGATGCCAGGCAAGCAGGAGGTTTTGATGTAGAATCAACTGGGATGCTCCTATTAACTCAAACATCAGCAGTGTGCATTGGAATCAGACTGAGCCATGTATATGAATCCTGCCTGAGCCACTTGCAGGCCATGTGTGCTCTGAAACAAAAGGCCAGCCCCCCTCCCCCCCATTCACATGTCTTCATCTCTTCACCTTATTTGAGGGCTTGGGGGCTTCCATAGCTGTGAGGATTAAGCAAACAACACATGCCAAAAACATCTTGAGAGCTTTTTTTCTGTTTTCTTACCTCTTTCTCTTTGGTCTTCGCTTTCCTGAGGGTAGACTGACATGTTTTGTAGCTAAATCATATAGAGCTATGGCTTGGCTCCGGGGAAAGGAACACAGGTAAGAGTGGCCACAAATGCTCCTTCTCCTCCATTACTTCAGGAAATGCCCCCTTGGTGCTTGTCTAGATTAAGCTGTTGGTTTTCACCAAATCCTACTGATACACCAGAGCAGTGGCCTATCAGATACCAACAATTGTACATGAACCTGCTCATTAATTTATCCATTCATCAGAAATACACTGAACACCTACTATGTGCCAGGCCTGCTGCCAGGAACCATACTGATTTTAGCACTGAGTAAGTTGCCTTAGGAACCAAACTGTCCATGGTGTTGAATAATCAGAAACCCATTTGCCGTTCTTTAAATGGTAAGTTTATGGACTTAGAGGCCGTACCAGTCTCCTTTCTGTTTTTCCAAGGAAGTGAGATGTGTATATTTGTTAGATTCTTTACACTCAGCTAAGGACGCTAACTTTATGCCCAAGCTTCTAGCTCTGTAGATGTCTTTAGTTTGGGTGTCTTGAAAGGTGCTAAGTACCTTAAAGTTAGCATGCTTATTTCATTTTTATGTTCTTCTCCATATCAGAATAAATATATGTTAAATATGTTACATAGTTTCATCCACATGGAGATAAGGCTCGTTATTTAAACAGGTTGATGCCATTGGCCTGTTTATTTGGTGATCTTCATTATGATTTTGTTCCTTGTAATTAACAGCATCTTTCTTCCTGTCAAGCTATGGTGCTCAAAGCTGTGTATTTAATTTTTATGAATACTTAATGAAACACACTCATGTTGGAAGGCAACATCTCAGGAAAACATGTGTTTTGAACCTTAAGTAGAACATTCTTAGAACAAAGTGTAGCCATTGGAGAACACTTACATGCTCTGTCATGCAATTCTTCCAAAGACACAGTTGACGAGCCCTAGGTGGGCTTTCTTTAGGCTGGACTTTGTTCATGTGTCTTTACAAATATGGGATATTGAAATTGCTTATGACAGGGACTTCACTCTGGGTGGATTCACTGGAGAGTTTCACAGCCCTCAAGGGAAATAACAGCAGAAAGTAGGTCATTTTGATGCTGCTGTCTTTAGCAAGTCCTCAAGACTCCAAGTTACAAATCTCCAATCACAACTAACATTTGTGTATGTAACTTGACAGTTTACCAGGCACTTTCACTTGCATGTCTCATTTTTTCCCTGAAAAATAAACCCCACGGGATAGAGTAATGATGGTGATGTGTAGTTTCCATGATGTGCAAGAGAAAACTGAGGCTTAGGCGCGTCCCACAATTAACCCCAAAGACTTGAAATGAAAGAGAAAAAGGTGGGAGGAAAAGAGAGAGGGAGATAGAGAGAACCTAAATTCTCTGACTCTACGTCCTGTGTTTTTGGTTTTTTAATAAGCCATGGCCATGTTATAAACACATGGTCACCATTGAAGTTAGCCTTTCTTGGAGGCACACAGACAACGAAAAGCAAGGTCCTGGTGTGCCAGTCAGTAGCTCCATTCCTCTTGGTTCTTGCCCCACCCGCATCCATTACCCAACTGAGAAATCTGCTCTGCAGAGTGACTCTGACTTGGGCATTTGATTGTTAATGAAAATCTGTGCTCATTTAATCAAAAAAAAAAAAAAAACAACAACAACAACAAAAAATGTATGCCTCCAAAGTTAAAGGAACTTAATCATTAGTAGTGATTTAAAACTTGGTCCCTGGAGCTACAGTGCCCTGGGGCTTATGGTCTAGACTCATCTCTTGCTGTCAACCAATCTTGAAGAAATTACTTAAGCTCTGTGTGCCCATTTCAGTTCCTCACCCACACAATAAGAGCAATAGTATCTGTTTATATAAGGAATCTTAACTATGCGCAGTAGAACTAAGAGGTGAGTCCTTCAAGAGGTAAATAAGTTATATGTGTAGAGCCCTCATGAATGGTATCCACAACCTTGTTAAAGGGCTGAAGCAACCTAGGCTTTCTGTCACTGCCTCCCAAGGGAGGACACATTCTTGTCACCTGCAGAGGACTTCCTTGCTACAAGATGCCATCTTAAGGCAGCAAACAGCTCTCCCCAGACAATGAACCTGATGGAACTTTCATCTTGGACTTCAGCCTCCCAAATTGCAATAAATAAAATTCTATTACCCAGTTCAAATATTTTGTTCTGGCAACTGGTACACTCTGAAATATTCTCACTTTTAAATTGCAGCTGCTTGTGCAAGGGATGATGGTGGCTAGGACTGTACAGCACTACTGGAGATGGCGAGGGAGACGTGGATTTTAGACATCTAAGAGGGAAAAACCTCTTGACCTCCAGAGAGGTGGTATACGGTTGAAGTTCAAAACTCACCATCCCTTCAGATTTTCAGGGCCAGAAACATGACTTTTATCAGAATGTTCTGAGTTCATTCAAACTAGTCCTAGACACAAGAATCTAATGACAAGTCAGAAGTTAATGCATTAATAGATATAGAAAAATAGTTTTATGAAAGGCTTTTAGTACCTTCTGGTCCTCTTACCACCAAATTATACCCATATACCATATACTAGGTAAGCATAAAACCGGGAGAGCAGGTAGCCAAGTGCTTTGAACATTTCCTTTCTTCTCAGCTTCACTGCTGAGAGATGTTGGAGTTGTCTTGGCTCCAGCCTTTGCGTCTGCCTGCACCTGGCGAGTGCATATTTATCTTCGAAGATTTGGCTCGAAGCCATCTCTTTCCCATTTCCTAAGCATTTTAGGTTGAATTAAATTCCTTTCTCTGAGCGCTCACAACCCATGCTGACCACTGCTCTCAACTGGCCATATTTTACCCAACTGTTTCTGCTTTTATCACCCCACTAGATGCTAACCTTAAAAGCAGAAGATATTGGTGGACCTGTTGACTTGCCCCAAATATCAGAATATTGGGATATCCATTATTGAAGGGCGAGGGACCTTTGCTGATAATAGTACCAAAGAGAAGGCACCAATAATTCTTGTTCCTTGTCCTTTTTTACTAGTCTCCAAATATGCCATGTTCTTTCTTGGTGATTTATTCAATGTTACAAAAAGTAATGATCTCTGGGTTTCTTTTGCATTCTTGCCTAGGTTTTTAGAGTGGCTAGTTTAAAAATGTGGGGACATTCTGTCTATTGACAGAACTTCTACAAAAAGCATTTGGAAATTTTAACTCCCTCAAACACCTAGGTTCAACAAATTATTTGTAAATTTTTATGTACCAAATGTTACTAGAATGCTAAGTAATGCTTTTAATTGTAAAATTATATATATGTATATATTAATTGTAAAAGATATATATGAGCAAAATTCAGAGACAGCGTAGCTAGAGCTTAAGGACATCAGGACAGGAGGTGGGGGAGACTTGAAGATGGGGAAGAATGAGTGGGGTTTTGAGAGCAGGAACAATGAAGCAAGCAGGGGAGCACATGATGAAAGGGTGGAAGCCAGCCACACCATCCAGTCCCACTTGGGGCAGCAGATACGCCAGTGTTCTTTCACTAGCACATTTGGCTTCGGGTAGAGTTAGATAAAACTGCAGGGGTAATAGTCACAAGCAGAGCTTGTCCAGGAGAATGTTTTGTGCTAAACCAAGGAATCTGGCTTTATCTGGCAGGTAACATGGGGCCATTGAAAACTGTGCATCAAAAGAATGGTATGTGCAAAGTGCTTTATAAATCTCTTAATCCACTTTATAGCTGTCTAGTGCTTTGCAGTTAGGGATTACCGTCTATGTGCCATCCTTTTTAATCCTCATCGTACCTTAGGGGAGCACTCTGGTTGTCCCTAGATCATAAGGAAAGAGACTGAAGCTTGGAGGGTTTCAGTGTTTACCCAAAATCTCTTAACTAGTGAACATAGGACCCAGAGACTTGATTCTAGTCCTTCTGGCTCCAAGTTCTCATTTTTTTTTCCCTATATGTAATGAACTTTTAAGAAGAGAAATTGTTGCCTTGATTGTAGCAAGTTGTAATATTAGGCAGCATGGTGAAGGACATGCATGAAGTAAATTGTTGTCAGAGATTGCTATTTGAAGCAAAAGAGAGGTGCTTAAGAAATAATGTGGTCTCAAATTAAGGTGAGTTTCATAGGTAATTGAAGGGATCATCATCTTAATTTTAGCTTTATTTTTGTTTTTAAAAAGATTTATTTTACTTTTAATTACGTATCTGTATGTGTACACACATGCACACACATGTGTATGTACACACTGGTGTGCACATGTATGAGTGTAGGTACCAGTAGAGTCTAGAAGAAGGCATCTGATACCATGGAGCCAGAGTTACCAGTGTTTGTGAGTCTCCCATTATGGGTGCTGGGAACTGAACTCCTGTCCCTCTCAAGAGCAGTACATTGTTCATAACCCCTGAGCCATCTCTCCTGGACTCAGTCTTTATTTTTAGAATAAAAGAAAAATCAAAAGGCAGTAGGTAGCAGAAGTATTGTGTCTCCTGTTGAGTTCATTATGGTTAGTGGAGAAGAGACCAGTAGCTTTCTGATCTCACAAAACATTATTAGCTAAAATCTCTTTCATCTGGCTCTAGGGAAAAGTCTACACAGAGCTATCTTGGTGACTCAGGTCACATAGGACTTTAGGCAGGTCACCTGAGAGTGGCTTTGCATTTGGCATTCCATGTGCCATGAAGAACAGAGACCCACTCACACTGCTTTAGAATCTGGGAGTCCTGTTCCATCCAGTATGAGAGGTAGCTCCCAGGGGTATCTACTGGGAATGTGGCTAGTCTGATATAAGATGTGCTGCAGATGTAACATTTTGCTTATTATGAAAAAAATTAAAGACAATAGCTCAATACATGGTTATATTTCATAACAGGTTGGAACAACAGTATTTTAGATATAACTTAAGCCAAGTAATTTATTAAAATTTATTGTACTTGGGATCTTAGAGACTGCTCATTAGTTAAGAGTATTTGACTTTCTTGCAGAATACCTGGGTTCAGTTGCCAGCAACCACATGGTGGCTCACAGTCTGTAACTCCAGCTCCACTGGGTCTAATACCCTCTTTTGGCTTCTGAGGGTACCGAGGATGCGCGTGATATATAAACACACATGCAGGCAAACACTCATACATATAAAGTAAAAATAAATTGTAAAAAAATGTACTGACTTCTTTCCATGTGTTTGTTAGAATTTTTTAAATTACCTATGGGGCTTTCACTATATTTCTATTGGGCCATATTGTTCCAGAGTATAAGGCAGTAACTAGAACCAGAAGACTCCAAAGCCTATGTGTTCATCCTGCTGTCAATGCTTTCAAAGTAGTGCTAATGATGGTAAAGACTGGAGCTAACCCAGTCAGTCACTGTTTCTAAGCACCTTACATCCATTAGCCAATGTAATCTGTATCCTAAATTGATGAGCTGGATATTATCATATATATATATATATATATATATATATATATGCACATATATATATATATATATACATATACATATATGTAATAGATAATTTTATTTTATAGACAAGAAACAGGAAAATTCAGTAACTTTCTCAAGGTCCCAGACAGAGTAGAACTGAACTTTCAGCTTACTGAGTTTGCCCCAGAGTGATCACAGAGGCTCTCATGGCTCTGTGCTGAGCAAGTCCCAAGCAGACATTGTTTTTCCTACTGTAAGTCAAGCAAGACTTGAGAAATTGTGTATATCAACTCTTCTAATATCTGCAACAACCCCAGTAAATAGTTATGATCCACCTCCCTGCTTAACAAACAAACTGAAGCTCAGAAAGGCTACACAGTTTGTCCAGTAAGTATTGGCTGGAACCCAGTCTCTAATCCGCTCTGAATTCAAAGCTGATGCCTAACACTGTATCAGTTTATGAATTACATGCGAACTCGCCTTTGGGGCCATTCTGAAGCTAAATTCCAGTGAGTGCCTCTTCTCTCAGACTGGTTTCTGGGAATTTTCCTTTTTCAAAATTACTCTAAGAGTCTTACTCGAACCCAGATTTGGTGCTAAGCATCCCATTTGACCTGACCTTTTCAGACACCATTTTCCGAGAAGTTCCATTCCCTCATTCTCTTTGAGGAGCTAATGAAACTTAATTTTAATTTTTTAACAACAGAAAAGAAGCCAGGCATGGTGGTGCATGCCTTTAGTCCCAGCAGAGGCAGGTGGATCCCTTTGAGTTGGCTCCAGTCTGATCTACACAGTGAGTTCCAGGCCAGCCAACAATACATAGAAAGACTGCCTCAAATAAATCAAGCCAACTAATCAACCCCAAACTCCATTGTTGGTCTCAAGTAGTTTCAGGAAGAGCTGGCCATTCATCTCCACTAGATCCCTGCTCTCATATCCCATCATCATTCCCAGCACAGGGTGTATGATGTTTCCATTAGGCAGAGGTAATCATAGATTTTAGAGATAAACAGTCGGTCCCCTTGAAGAGTTTCTTAGCCAGCATCTAAGCCTCTCGAGGTTTGTGTCTATGTGGGGGGTGGAGGTGGGGCTCAGAGGTGGTAGATGTGAAGAAGGAACACCCAGCAGGAAATTTGAACTCTCAAAGAGTTTAGGGGGTTCTAGATGAGCATGGAGGACTCCTGGACGTGAATATAGACAGGACAAGCCAAGCAGAGGGGGGAGATCCGTGGAGTGTGGGTTGAGAAAGGTTAACAGCCTGCCTTTTGCAGCCTTCGTGAGGAGACAAACAGTTGCTTTGTGACAGATCCAGAACTTGCAAGGAGATGTGAAATTCGGGCCCAGGTTTCATGGCAACCCAAGTTGACACAATTGCAAACAAGAATAGTTTGAGAGTTGGCGGAGGCCAGCGCTGAGTCTGTCACAGCTAGCGCCTCTCCTTAGGCCACCTTCTCCTTATTTAGTAGCGCTTCCGTTGCTACCCCGAGTTCCCCGGGTCTGTAAACGACGTCACTTCACTGAACACAGCTCCAGACTTTAGAAAAACAAAATTTTATATTTCAGCAGTGGTTTTCCTGGCCTTTCTCCCTCCGAGGAGTTTTAGTTCTGATTTTTCCCGGTTTATTCTCGGAGTTTGTAGCCATCAGCTGTACCTGGTCCTTCGCTGCGTCTTCCGTTCTAATACAGGGTCTGCTGCAGAATAATGCAGGGTCTGTTTAAATGTGATTAAAGATGTCAGTGTTTGCTTTAAACCAATATTTACCAGGAAAACCTGGCCAATGTAAACGTGCAGGCTAGGCAGAAAATACTGGCTAAAATCAATCTCCCCGGAACACAGACAGACAGACAGACAAGGATTTTAGTGGGAATTTGGGGTTCTGGCAGGCCACTTCTGCCGTTTTGACTTTTTTTTTTTGCTAGCTTCACACATATATCAACTGAACACTGATTCAGAACAACCTTAAAACAGACAATCTAGACAATGTAATCCTAAACTGTTCCAAGTAGTTTTCTCATTGGCCAAGGTTAGGAGTTCATTATTTTTCCACAGTGTTTCTTCTGGCCCTTGTAAACTATCGTGTTATCTGGTTTAAAAGGTTCCTTTGAATTAGGAACACATTAAGTTATTTGACAGAGCAGGAAACTTAGAATACTAGCCATTTTTAAAGTAGCTTGAGCTACAGTGTCACTGCAGAAACAGAGCAGACATTTTGAGGTTGAGTCAGCTTTGCTGAATTACAGCTTCGATTTTGCAAACTTTTACTTGACTCTGTTTATTCATTAGTTGGGTTCATTGAATGAACGAGCTGTGGCTGCACTTTGAATGAATTCTCAGCAGTTGTAGTGTAGACCAGGAACTACCTAACCTAGCCAGCCAGTCAAGCAAAGCCCTCCTTGACACTTAATAGCCCAGGTCTCAGGAGAAGACCACAAAGGATGAGATGGAGGGAGATTCCCAGCCCAGCCCTCTTCTTATGCTGTGACTTCACGGTTCCCATGCTGCACTTCTCCTGGGGCAGGGAATGTCGGTCTGAGCTGAGGATGAATGAATGATTCATCTGTAAGAAAGGCCACTGAAATTGCTCATGGCAGCCTTGAGGAGCACCAGCTAAACAGCAGGCACTTAATAGATGTCTTCCTCATATACAAATGAAAGAAGATGTATTAATCTAATGTAACTTATAGGGCTGAGTATAGAATTTTCCAGATTTATGGGCAAAACCAATGTCTATGTCTGATGGTAATTGTTTGTTGCTTTCTCTAATTCCAACTGTTAAGAGCCTGTACACCAAAGACTGAGGCATATCGAGGCACCATTAAAATGGTGATATTTACCATTACAACCACCAGCTGAGGTTGTTATATACATTTTGAATGAAATAATTTGAAAAAACAAAACAACAAAACTCGATAAGGTAGATTTATTACCATTCATTTACAAATGACAGGCTAGTGGACAGGAAGTGGTAGATAGGACAGGAAAGGATCACTGGGTATAAGGACCTTGCAGTGGATTGCACTGGGGACAGCAAGAACCAACGCTCTATTGGGCAAAAGACTCAGTCCTTGCTGCCCTCAAGAATGATGTGGCCTGGGATGGGCACAGAACATAAATACAGAGGACATAATAACAAGCCAGGTAGCAGTGCCCACAGGCAGAAGGGCAGGGCCCAAATGAAATGAAACACAGAGAGCAAATAGATGTCACACCGGACTTAGTGTTGAAGAAAAACAGGGCAGGCCAGTGTCTGAAATGATGGAAGCTGACTGGATTTGGAGCAGGCACCGCTATCGTGAATGGGGGCGAGGTGTGAGGAGGAAAGCCGGGGGCAATTAGGACAGTGAGTGTATTTAAGGGGGCTCTCACTGGGAAGTGGCAGGGTTAGTAGTGGCAGAGCACCCTCCTGTCAGGACCTAGGCTGAGAGCCATGCAGGGAAATAGAGGTGCTGAGGCCAGGATGAAGGGAAACAGTTATATACTAAGCTAAAAAAAATAGATCTTCACAAGCGATGGAGTGCAAATTATTAGCGCACACCACGTTTTTAGCTGTGGAGTGGGACACAGGAGATGCGAGGAAGGGAGGTGACACGTGGAAAGATGTCTGGATGATGTGACATGCCCTGATCCCCGTGTGGCCACAGGATTGAGGGTGGGTCTCCAGCAAATGGACAGAGATCAGTCATGGGATGCCACAGAGGAGTGCCATATGCCTGAACATGTTTATGGCCTAGCTGCTGGAGAAGCGTCAGCAAGGGGTATTTACAGATGATCTTAGCACCTCCTTGCTCTTTCTACATTTCACCAGGCCCCAGTGGGGCCTGTGTGTGTAGCAATAACAAAGCTATGAGTGATAATGTGTGGGGGGATTTCCAACTCTTCAGGGCGCACACTTAATGTGGGAGGTTGCTCTCTCCTCTGAAACTGTAAGCCACCACAGCAAGTCTTCCCTGATGGAGAAGATTATTAAAACCAAAAGGGCTCTAAGAGGCCAATCATGTTTTACTCAACTCTTTGCTTCCCGGGTGGTAATACTCGGACCCGGAGAACAGAACTAACATCCACCGAAAGCACAACCATTCTGCCTACAGTTTCTCCATCCAAGCTTGAAGATACTAAGAATAAACATGACAGTTACTACCACTGAGGTACTTATAGTCCCTAGAGACCATTCCAGGGAGACTGATTGCTTTCCTTGAGTGGAGTTTCCTGGATGAAGGTGCACATTGGCAGGGTTCTGTAGGATGAATAGGAGTGTATGTGGCAAGGGAGAGAGGAAAATGGTAAATGCATTCTGAGCAGAGGAAATGGCATCTATCAAAGTAAAGCGGATTGATACTCAGTGGTGTTTAGAGTAGCTGTAAGGGTTGAATGGTCTTGCAGCAATTGAGGATGGTGATAGAGCATGGCTATTTTATGAAGGTGGGAGAGGGAAGATGTGTGAACCAACACACATGAAGAAGACGTTTATATGGCGTGATGCTGTAAAGAGTTAATGTCAGGACCAGAGACCTATAGAGTGCCACAGGGGGGAGTCGGGGGTCTTTACTTTTAGGTTTTGGGGCTAGCTATTGGTCTTTTGCAAATTCTCAGCTGCTGTGTTACTGTGAAAGCCCACAGGCAACACAGAAATGGGTGTCTGTGTCCTGTAAAACCGTCTGCAGAAGCAGGTGGCTGACTGGCGGGACACTGGTTGCTAATCCTGTTTCAGAGAGCTAGGGAGCGTGAGGTTACTGTCCTACCTGGGGGGGGACAGGGTGGCAGCCTCCTGAAGACTTTGACATCCCGGGCAGCCTCTCTCACCTAAGGCTTGTCACCTCTCAAAGCCATCAGCAAAGGAGGAAAGATGGCAGAGTTCACACTGTGCCCGGGCTGACCTGAGGCTGAACCAAATCACTGGGAGACGATCCAGGTGGACCAATGAAATCCAAGTTCTCTCAAGAGTGAGGAGGGACATAGGAGAATTACATGAGTTGGGGGGGGGGTCTCAGTGATGTGAGGCAGGTTTGATTTGCTGGCTTTGAAGACAGGAAGTGGCTAGGAGCTAGAGTGTGTGCCGTCTCTAGAAAATGGGAACAAAAGAGAATGGAAATGTACCCTCAGTCTGTAAAAAGTATTTCAGCCTTGCCAAAACCTTGGTGTGTGATGTTTTAAGTCACTCTCACTGTGTCAATGTTACCTTGGTGACAGAAAATGAACAACACTCCCTGGGCACTCTGAGGAATCCAAACTACCCATAGTGAAGGGTACGTTTCTATGCCACTTCAGCCATCATTTTGAGCAGAGTGGGCTAAGGACTGGAGATGGGGAAAGCAGACCTCGTTCCTAGGGTGTTCAGAGTGAGAGACAGTCCTCAATTGAAAGATCCCTGGGCCCCACAGTCTAAGACCTCTGCGATGCAGAGCTCCACAGAAAACTGCCCTAGAGCTTCCCAGGTCTCAGACTAAGGAGTCACACTGGAGGAAGGAGGGAGGGACTCTGGGTGTGAAGGGGAAGAGCAAAGTCACAGCACACACTCAAAGCTCAGAGTGTGGATGGTAGCTACACAGTAATCAGTCCTAACTCTCCATTCCACTAGCAGTAGGCATCCCACCCCACCCTGCCGTGACATGGCATCATTTATTTCACAGGCAATGCCATTGGCTACTTTTGAGTATGTTGCAGAGAAATGAGAAGCTGATCCTGTTGATGTCTGACAAGGACAACAGCAGGTGAATGTGAGCACGTGCCACATATACCCTATCTTAGGGAATGGCTTCTGAGGCAGTGGCTGTGGCTGCTGCTGCTGGCACTAATTGTGGACCGCTGAGGTCCATGGCCTTGTCTAGAGCGTCTCTCAAGCCATTTGTGATGGCTGCAGGCAGACAGTGTGGTTTATAATCTCCTGGCCACACTGAAAATGTCCTGAAATCAAAGACCCCCCCCCCCACACACACACAAACACCTAACAGAGGACCTTATCCTACATGGATGAACAGTCAACAGGAGTCACAAAGTAACTATTAGATGAAAACAAGTCACAGTGAAGCTGGATCTCAGAGCTATGATAATTTGACAGATTGATAATTTATCAAACATGTATGTTTGTGTTACCTCAAGTCATCTGGAAAACTGTATTCTGATGTGAGTCCTTGCAAGCCCATTTTGGTGATAAAAATAATGCATTGCATAGACTGAAAAATCCACAGAGGTACAATTGCACAGTTCGTCTGAGGGAAAACTGAGTCTCGAGCCCAGGTCTTCAGTTTTTCTGGATGGAATTGAATCCTAGTTCATAGCCATGCCTCTCTCTTCTTCCTCCCTCACTTCTGGAAACCTGAATATCTTCTCCATACTAAATTAGCACCATCCAAAGTTCTAGTAACTAAAACAAGATAAAAATTCAACAGAGGAGACGGGCATGCCAATCTGCAAAATGTGATGACACATTAATATTTAGAGTTGGTTGAATGCCTGCTCTGATAAGCATGATCCTAAGAACTTCAGGTTTCCCAGTGTTCAACAGCTCCTGAAGTAGGTGCGTGCTGTCTTCCTCATTTTACAGCCAGGGGAACCTTTCGATTCATTAAGTGTCCAGTATGAATCATCAATGATCTCATTTTCTCTTGATTCCAGATCTCACACACTTAGTATGGTACCTTACTATAAGCCCTATGGTATAGGTCTACACCAGCACAAGGAGGAAGCCAGGGAAAGATGATTGACAACTCAGGACAATTAAAGAGGGTGCTCCCTTGAAGGCAGGATATTTGCAAATAACTGCCACCACACAGAGAAATGTCCTGGTCATATGAAGATGTTCTTTGAAGCAGATCTTTGATCTAAAAATTGAATATTAAAAATGGAGTGGCTTAGACATTCCACTCACAAGTATTTTTCTTGAAAAAGTTGGATGCAAAACATTGGCCAGGGATATCACAAGGAAGAACATTCAAGCCTATTCTTTTTTTTTTTTTTTTTTTGGAGCTAAGGATCGAACTCAGGGCCTTGTACTTCCTAGGCAAGAACTCTACCACTGAGCTAAATCCCCAACCCCAACAAGCCTATTCTTAAGGGGACAGTGGTCCTGTATTTGCACTGAGAGGGTGAGGCAGAATTCTGTCCTAGGAAAAGAGCTCTCGCCTAGGAGTTGGGGCAGCTGGGCCTTACTCCCAGCTTTATTGCGGGCTCACACAGGAGCCTCACAGCTTCTTTGTGTTTTTCAGCTCTGCATTCTGGATGTCCAGCCAGGTAATTCACAGAAGCCTCCTCGTTGTGATGGTCCATTACTGTCTCATTCATCTAAGAAATTCGAGGAAGAACCAGGCTCACCCAGGACTGTGTGGTGGAGAGAGGAGGTCAGCTCAGCTCATCAAAAGCTCTGCCACCTGAGTCCCTTTCAACCCTTGAACTCTGTATGTGCCTAGTCATCACATGGTGTGTGCTGCCATGTTCCAGGTCTGCTCTCCATCACTGGTCTAGAAAGGTATCTCTAAATAATGAAATTGTCCAACACTGGTGAAGCTTGGCCAGTTCCCCGGAAGACCTTGTCAAAGGCTTGAGCGTAAGCAGCCCTAAATGGCTGCTTGAAGCTGGGGTGCTGTTATTAACATTATGAATTATAGGAACCGACACTATTTATTAGGATAATTCTATGTACGGGTTGGTGTGCCATGAGGGAGGCCTTTTCCCCCTCACAATTACCTACTCCTCCTGGCAAATCTAAGGAGTGTAATTATCTCCATTCTACAAAGAACCTGTGGCTACAGGAGGCTAACTACCTCTCCTGAAGTCACCCAGCCATAGCAGCATGGAAGAGCTTGTTTTCCTATTCAGGCCTGTAGGACCTGAAAGGTACAGTCACTTAGTCTCACCCACTAAGCACCCATGGTGCCTTGCGGTGCGTTACCCTGCATGTTGACCTGCGGTGAACATCTGACAAGATGCACAGCCAGGAGGACTCATGCTTATTCTTACCGTACAATTTGCCAAGTGCTTGCTCACATCACGTCATCTGATTATCCAAGTAGTCTGGAGAGAGAAGCTGAGTGTGAACTCAGTTTTACAGAAGAAGAAATAGCATCTAGGGTGGCTATAACGTAGAGGCTTTAAAACCCCCTCACTATACAAATCACACACTTGTCTAAATTTCCAACCACCCAGGGACATCATTTTCCTGAACATTTTGTTTTGTGTCTTTAAGGGTATTCAGCTATTTATATTTGTATTGCAAGATGCTAACAGAGGGCCTTCCCGGACAGATATTACGGAACAGCAGCTGTTGTTTCCTTAAAAAATTTCCCTGGACTATGTGTACATGATTTCAAAACAACTAAGAATAGTGTGATGAATCCTGGTCCTGCGTCTTCATAATAATTGTCTTCTTCCGCTAAAATGACAGTGCACGTTGAACCCTTTCCTGTGTTGAAGGCTGGCACATGAACTGTGCTGAATTTTGTGCCATCTTTTCTGTCTGTAAAGCCATAGTGTTTATAGTATGCCATAGAATAGATCATGTGGAGCTTGCTCAAAATGTTTGGCAGGCTATGCAAAATAAGTGTAATGAAATATTTTCATTAAATATTAGCTGTTTGTGGTATTGTGTTAAATAAGGCCATTTTCATGGAAGTGCAGACTGTATTTTGAGCACATTCTCCCCCTTACCCTCCACTGACCTGCTTCTCCGCTCTCATCCTCCTGTTAGTCATGTTTGTTCCTCAATAGGTTTACTTCTATTAATGTTGAAATATCCATACATGATTTTATATGTCTGTATGAAATCTAGGAGCCACACATGAAAGAAAACATGTAATACTTGACTTTCTAAAACTCGCTTACTTCACTTAATATTATCTCCAGTTACATCCGTTTCCCTGCAAACACCATAATTTTGTTCTTTAAAAAGCTGAAAAAATTCCATTATATATTTGTAGCAAATTTCCTTTATTCACTCACTTGTCTGTTGATGGACACCTAGGTTGTTTCCATAACTTAGCTGTTGTGAACAGTGCTACAGTCAACATTGACGGGTGAGTGTCTCTGTGATATACTCACGTGGAGTCCTTTGGGTAAACAGCCATGAGCAGTCCCACTGCATCATAAATCAGAGCGAGTTTTCATTTTTTTTTTTTTGAGATCCATAGTGCCTGAGTGAGTTTACTTTCATATCAGCAGTTGTTGGATTACCTCAAACTGTAGTGACAGACAACTCTGAGCCACCATGTAGGGGCTGGGAATCTACCCTGTGGCCTCTGGAAGAGCAGCTAGGGCTCTTGATATCTGAGCTTCTCTTGAGCCTGATCAATGCAGTTTTAATTTCCATTTCTCTGATGGCTATGTTTTTTAATGTCTTTATTGATCATTTGTGTTACATCTTTTATGTGCTCATTGGCCCATTTATCGACTAGGTGGTTTAATGTTCTGTTTCATGATTTTGTCTTTTGTATATTCTAGATTATTAGTCCTGTGTTAGATGTCTATCTAGCAAAGATTTTCTCCCACCCTGTGCTATTTCTTCATTCCACTATTCCCTTGCCACACAGAAGCTTTGAAATTTCATGAGATCCCATTTACCAACTTCTTGAAATCATTTTCTGAGCAAATGGGATCTTATCTGAAAAGTCCTGGCTATGCTGTACCTTGGAGTGTTTTCTCTATTTTCCTTCTAACAGTTGGAGTTTCAGGTCTTGTATTAAGATCTTTGATCCACTTGGAGGTGATTTTTGTGTAGAGTGAAAGATAGCGACAGTTCGTTTTATACAGGATATCCAGTGTGGACATCTGAAGAGGCCATCTTTTTCTCCAAGTACATTTTTGGCATCTTTTTCAGAAATCCCTGTGTGTGTAGTTGTATGGGTTCATGGATGGCCCATTCTATTCCATTGATGGACATGTTTTTGAGCCAGTATCATGCCGTATTATTATAGGTAGGTAGTATAACTTGAAATCAGGTATGGTGACACCTCCAGAAATATTTTTTTTTGCCCAAGTTTTATTTGGTAATCTCTGAAACAAATTAATTATGCTCTGATATAAAATTTAAGATGGGTTTATACTTCTGTGAAGATTGTTACTGGTGTTTGATGGGTATGTCACTGAATCTGCACATTGTTTTATGTAAGATGGCCATTTTTACAATACTAATTCTTCTACTCCATAATCATGGAAGATATTTCCATCTTCTAGCGTGTTCCTCAGTTTCTTTCATCAGCATTTTAAAGTTTTCAATTTAACAGTCTTTCACTTCCTTGGTTAAGTCATTTGAAGTCTTTGTTTATTTTTTGAAGCCATGTGATTGGGATCATTTCCATGATTTCTTCCCCAACATGTTTGTTATTGATGTATAGAAAGTCTACTGCTTTTGTTTTTAAGTTTTATAACCCACCATTTTATTGACAGTATTTGTCAGACCTCAGAGCTTTCTGGTGGAGTTTAGGGTCTCCTTATATAGCATCCTATCATCTGAAAATAAAGATCCTTTGATTTTTTTCCTTTCCATCTATAACCCTTTTATTTTCTTCTCTTGCCAACAGCTCTAGTTAAAACTTTAAGGACCATTTGAACAAGAGTGAGGGAAATAGACATCCTCGTCTTATTCCCAATTTAGTGGAAAAGCTGTGAATTTTCCCCATTTCATATGATATTAGCATAGTTTTGCAGCATATACTTTATTATGTTGAGCTATATTCCTTCCATTCTTAGTCTCTTCAAGACTTTGACCATGAAGAGACACTGGTTTTATCAAAAGACTTTTTTGCATCTAGCATAATGATAGTATGATTTCTGTATTAATTCTTCTATGTTGAACTATTACTACATCTCTGGAATGGGGCTAACTTGATCATGATATGTGATTTTTATGTGCTCTTGCATTTATTTTACAAGCATTTTATTGGATTCTTTTGTACCTATGGTCAACAGGAAGTCTGGTCTAGAATTTTCTTTTGTTGTGCCATTATCTAGTTTTGATACTAGGGTGATCCTGGGTTCTCAAAAACTATTTGGGTGTGCTCCTCCTTTCCCTATTTTATGGAAAAATATGAGAATTATTGGTGTCAGTTCTCCTTTGAAGGTCTGAGAGTATTCAGTGGTGAATCTGTCTGGGCCTGAACTTTGAGTTTGGAAATTAAAAACGGTTTCAATCTTACTGCTGGTTATAGAACTACTTATGTTATTTGTTTTATCATGATTTAATTTTTTTCAGTGAATGTGCCTCTAGGACTTCATAGTTTGCTATAATTTTGTTAAGCTTTTGCTGCTTATGTCCTTAGGCCTATTCTGAGTTGAGTAATTATGGCTGTACTTGTTTTCTTAATTCATTTCTAAGAATATTTTTATTTCCTTCTTCATTAGTCATTCAGTAGTATGTCGTTCAACCTCCACAAAATTATGTATGTTGCTTTTAGTTACTAGTTTTATTCCATTACACTCAGATAAAATATTAGAAATAATATTTCAGATGTGTTTGCTGGGAGATTTGAGTTGGTAGCTATTATCTTTCAGAGTTTGAAATACATTATTGCAAGCTCTCCTGGATTTTAAACTTTCTGTCAATAAATCTGCATTTATTCTGATAGCCCTGCCTTTGTATATTGCTTGGTATTCTGTTCCCTTGAAATTCATTTGGGAGTTTAATTGACTTTTTTGAATATACTTATAATACTAAAATTCTTTGGCATTTCGTGTCCTGTGCTCTTATTGGAAGACATTACTGTGGGGTTAGTCAATTTTGAGGAACTGCACTGCCCCAGTTTTACATGTTTCTTGTGTATTTGGGCTGTGGCTTGTGCACTGGAGGTTAGGTTGTTTGCTGGATTCTCTTTTTTCTTTCTTTAATCACAGGTATTTTTTCAGTGAAGGTGTTTGAGTTTTCAGTAAAGACTAGCTTGTAATGGCACCGAAATGTCCTTGTCTCTGCTAGGCTTATGTTTGGTGCCCCAAGCTCAGTGCCCTTGTATTCTGGATGCAGAGTACTGTCTGCAAAAGCAATCAGTGTTGAGCCCAGTACAGGAAAACTATTCCAGCTGTATCTGTCATCACAGCCGTCTATAGTGAGATGGGAGTCGGGGACAGCAGAATCCCTCGGAGGTTTGTGGGTCAGCTAGCCTGGAGTATGCAATATAGCTCCAGACTCAACAAGAGAAGCCAAGAACTGACTTCCAAAAGTTGTTTTCTGACCTCCACATGTGGGCCACAGCATGCTAGTACACACACACACACACACACACACACACACACACACACACACACACACCACATTTAAAATTAATAATCTCTATCAAAGCGTGTCTTATTATCAACATACAAACATACAGTAATAATCAAATAACCAATAGTTACTCCTTAAACTCTGATCATTTTAGGACATAAAGGAACAATGATATTACAGTGTGCACCAAGATGCTACTCACTAGTTATGAACAAAGCAGAGTAAAGGAATAGAGCAGAGTGAGACTTGTGATTAGTATTGATGGATAGAAAAAAATCAAGGAAGGGAAAGTAAATAGAAGTGGGAAACACCAGGGGTTGGGGAGAAGAGAGGCAGGCATTTCTGACTAAAGGTACAATGGAAACAGAAAGGTAAAGAATTGCAATCAGATAGTCCATGAATCCCAGGCCTCAGGGGACTGAGACATAGAGATCCCACAAACCACACTGGTATATGCTTTTGGGGAAAGACCATTAAAAGGAAAACTTTTTAAAAAGAAGAATAGAGTTTTCAAAAGAAAGAGAAGAGAAAGGAGAGAGAAAGAGGGACAGAGAGATAGACAGACAGATAGAGAGAGAGAGAGAGAGAGAGAGAGAGAGAGAGAGAGAGAGAGAGAGAGAGAGAAAGAGAGAGAGAAAGAGAGAGAGAGAAACAAAGGACTGAGCTGGTCTGCTAACTGATGCTGGGTTAAATAAAAGAAGAATAAATACGTATGAAGGGGAGAGCTGGGTGGAGTAGAGAGTCTTCGTGAGGTCCTGAGGGATTGCTGAATGTAGTCTATTTCTTTTGATGTTCCTTTATGGATTTCCCAGGTGCTTGTGATATTTCTGGCCAACCAGATCACAGACACTCATCACACTTTTGGCAAGTCCTTTAGGATTTGTGTTGCAAATGCTGTTCTTGCTTCTAGAAGTCATCTACAAGGTCAAAGTATAGTTATGAATGCTGGTCTCACCAGTGGACAGTCCTTCAAAAGTCAGGTCACAGATGTGCTCGTCAGTCCTCTGAGTAGTTCTCCAGGGGTCCAGTTGCAAGCGCTGTTTTCATGCCTAGATAGTTTGAGGCCAGGTCACAGAGGCTACTCTTCATCTTCAGAGATCATGTTGAAAATGTCGGCCCTACCCTACTGCAGCAATTTGTCTGGTCCAGAACTCGGACTCTGAGTCTATGTTCCCTAGCAGACTTTGGTTCTAACCAATTCCCACCCCACTGCACACTGTGGTTTTGATTCAGTTTTTTTTCCCTGAAGTCTAGAGGTATTTTGCCAGCCAGGTTCCAGCAGATAGTCCCATGACACTTGCTCTGAGTTTCCAATAGTACAGTTCACAGAGGTCTGTGACCCCCTGAGTCACTGACTCAGCAGAGGACTTCTAACAGTGGTGTCTGGTTGTTGCTCCAGTCTCTTGCCAAGAGGGCAGGCTCTTGCTAGCCTTCTCCCCCGTCTGCTGCAGGTGTGATTGTTTGTCTCCCGTGTCTGTCTTTTGTTGTTCTCTTTAAAATGTCAGTCACTGAGTGCAAAGCTGACTTTGTGAGGCTCTGAGTCTTAAGTGTGGTTCAGATACTTCTCACTAGAAGGGTGGCTCCCTGGCCCATCCTGTCCTTACCTACTGCGTTTGACTGGTTCTGCTCTTGGAAGTTTCCCATCCTGCTTTGCAGATGACAGATTTTACAATTGTCTCCCATCTCATCTGATAACTGTCACCCAGTTTTCCTGACTGTGCCTGAAGTCATCTAACATCTCGGATCCTTCATCAATGCAATTTTTACAAAGTTTTATAAAATATCAGTGTCTTGTACTTTATACTCAATGAAAGCACATGTAAAATAAAAGCATACATAACCTTTCCTCTATCTGCCTTATGACTGTTTTTTTTCCCATTAGAGAAAGTGGCTAACTCAATCAACATAATTGCCATGTGCAAAAACAGGGATAAGGCAAAGCATACTTGTAGGGCAGAAGAAGCCATATTCTAAAGCAAGTGGCAAAAAAAAATATGATTCAATTTTTGGAAAGTTCTGAAGAGGCAAAAACTGAGCTGTGACATTAAAAGTCAAGCTAGTGATTAACTTGGCCTGGTTGGTAAACACAAAAGGAGTCAAGGTTTCTCTGGGGCAGGCCATGATCCAGCTGCTGATGAAGCTACTGATTATGTGATTGTGCTTATTTTATAAAACTCATTGACCTCTATAACGTGTGTGATTTTTTCTCCCTGCATGTTTACTATGTTTTGATGATGATTTGAGTATGCCCCAAAGAGTTCATGTCACCAACATGAAATCTTAGGGTGAGGCTTAGAAGGAGGTAACTAAGTCACCGAGGGTACTGTCTTCAGAAGGAGTTACTGGAGGTGTCTAAGTGCCCTGGCTAGTTCTCTTGAAAGCTGTTATAATAGAGGATTTCTCTCTACTGTGATAACATCTGTTTTGAAGGAGTGTAACAGGAAGACCATTGCCAGAGATGGCACCATACTGCTTGGACTTCCTACCTCCAAAAGTGTAGGCTAAATCAAAAAGGCTTCTTCCTACATCTACTAACCAACTGAGGGTATTTTATTACAGCAATGGAAAACAGACTGATAGAGTGTTGTATTTCAGTAGAAAGTTTGTGGGGAAAAGACAAAACCCTCTGATTCCTTGGGCTTTGGCATTTGTTACCAGTCATTTGGTGTTTTTCTCTTGCCCATGCCATTATCTTTTTGAGCTTATTAACAAAGCATATGCTATCTCTAATTTTGAAATTTCCCACTAAATTTCAGCTATGTGAGCTGTCCAATTTTTCCTATTATTCTTGGCTGCTGAAGGTAACAGTGTGGTTCAAAGAGGATGTTCTATCATTTACGATGTGAGCATCCTCAAGTAAACATCACTCAATTTGAATGTGGGTATCTCTACTTACAAAACTAAGGAAATGTTAAATGAAATAATATGGGCAAAGGCCAACAGAATGTCTGGCACATACATCTTGGCCCTTAATGTGACCTCATTCTTTCAACACTTTCTCTCCACATCTGCCCAGCCATTATCCAGCATGAATTCCGTTATATTTTTTAACAGTGACTAAAAAACAAACCAGCACACAAGAAAACACAGTTATGTCATTGCTTGAGTTGATGTATATGTTTTGGTGTCAAGCTGACAAAGGGGGGAGTACTTGCCATAGCTAGTTGTGATAGTTAACTGGATTGGACAAAGAACTGCCTGGTAGAATAGGGAAGCACAGCTCCGGATGTGTCTGTGTTCTGGGGGACTCTGACCCCATCAATGGATGGCATTATTGGGAGATGGGACCAGGTTAAAGGAAGTGACCAAGGAGAGAATGTTCTTGGGGGCAATCTCATGCCCTCGTCCCTTCTCGACTTCCCTTTATCTCTGATTCCCATCCACTGGGGTGTAAATAGCATCCCACACCACTCCTCATAGCATGACGACAAGCATGTGGGGCCAAGCCACCTTAGAATGAACTCTAAAAAAACGGTGACCTAAAAGCTATGCCAGGTGTTTTGTCATGAGATGCCCCCAATCCAAGAGTTTTCAAGAACCCCTGCCGTTTTCCACACTTTCTTCTTCTTCCATAACTGGAAAGCATCAGGGACCAGTGGACCAGGCTTTCTCCCAGATGCACTCCTTTAACCTCGGCAGGGCCTGACACACAGTTTCGCCATCTGCCCACTGTTTCTCAACAGTTATTATCCAAACATTTACAGTGTTCACAAACTTCCACCCCCACTTCAGACTTCTCACTTTATCCAAGGAAAGATGACCCCGAGCAGGCAAAGGGACTTTGGAATCCTTTTCGTGCTTGAGAGAGGGCCTTCCTCATTCATATTTTCCTGGCTCCTCCAGTTTTTGTGCTGCCTTCACTTATTGCTGACGTGGCCTCCCTCATTTATCATATTGTTTTTCAGCCTGGCTCTTTGGCCTACAGACACGTTTATGGCTCTTCTCATCCAGCTTCTAAGTTTTCCTAGAGCCCCTGCTTCCATAACATCCCATCCTTCCCTTTTATTGTCACCTTCAAGTCAAGCTCTTTTAAGTTCTGTTTGTACTTCCTTTCTAGCCCCTCATTTAAGTATTTATAAACTTGCTTATGCTCTCAATATTCAACCCCAGCTTGCTCCTCTCCACTTGCCTCCAATTTAACTTATGTGAACTGTATCTCTCCACTCCACTCTCTTATCTGGCAATGTTATTGTCATTTAGATGTCCCCAGACCTGTGGACTTTATCTGTTATCAAAATGCCAAAATGTCTATATTTCCAACCAAGCACTACATCTCACCTCACAACAGTTATTCTACAGACTCATGACAAGACATATTGTAGGAAAGAAGCGTTTCATTCAGAGAAAACATGACACCAGTTTCCAAAATCAGCCGTTCCACTAGCCCACTAACACCAAACACGCTTTTATTCTCTGGGCTGTTTTCTTTTTTTTTTTTTATGTGAAACAAAGGACTGGACATCATCATGATGACTTATTTGGCTATAAAACTCTATCATGCAGTGTTTAGAAGGGATAATCATCATCTCTTTTGCTGACAGTCTACCCCTTCTCCTGTCTTCTATATTGTTATTGACAGCTCATGTTTTAAATGTGACATTATGCTCTTTGAGCAGTTTTTTTTCCTGGACAGTGTTCTCTGGGACTCCTTATGAAATTCTTGTAGAAAATCAAGGGCTGTGGTTGGATTCTAACTCAATGTTTCCTTCATTTCCATGACTAGACACCATCTCTTTCCACTCAAAAGACAAGAGCACTGTGTACCTCTGCTGTGTCCCTTCACCATGATCTAGGCTGTCTTAAATGACTCTGTTTTACTTGAGGGGAGGAATGGCGCCAGCTCTGTACCTAGAAGAGCATCACTAGAAGACGGCGATAGATGGACAGCAAAGGAATGGATTAAGAACACAGCATTGCACTTACATGAAGTTCTAAAATGCCATAGGTGGGCCCAGCAGATATAAGTACATGCTCTGTGACCTTGCTTATGAGTTCCATTCCAGAATCCCATGGTAAAAGGAGAAAACTGACTTCGGGAATGTGTCCCCTGATCTCAACATGCATGCTGTGGCACATGCATGACCACCCTTTCACACATACATCTTGCACACATGTTCACAATAATGATAAGTCAAGGAAGCATGTCCTTAAGGAATTGCCAGGTAGGCAAATTATCAGCAAGAACGCTGGAAAACACCTATGACAACTGAAGCACCATAAGCCAAGCCCAGTGGCTTCAGCTTTCCAGTCAGATTTGGATCCAGAGTAGCTCCAAAGGGGCTGGTGACATTATGATCAGTCCCACTCTGGGTCACTTTTTTCTAAAATGTACAGTTATTGTATTGAATCAAAAACAAACAAACAACAAAACCCGGGATGCTCAATTGCATTTAAATTTCAGAGAAATAGTGTGCTTCTTAATTCTTATGTTACAATTATAGTCTTTATACCCCAAAATATCTGTCCATCTGAAATTCAAATTTAAGTGTGCTGTATTTTATTTGGATGCTGTGAAGAAGAGGACTGTTTGTAACCATCTCTAGTCTCCCTACTGTAAGATGTTGTGTTCAGCCACGTTTGGAGGAAGGACAGAGGAAATGGTGCTGCTCAGCCATCTGCTCTTTGCCTCTGGGTTTCTGCCCTGACTGGAGCACAAGACGGGTTCATCTAATCTCTCCTGACCTCCCTTTGCTTTCCAAAGCTCCCTCCATAGGCAGCATATCCTGCTACCTGGATGTCTTTTCACCACCTGAGAATACCTTATTCTTTTAGGCACATATTTTATATCTCTTCCATCTCCAGAGAGAAGGACTTCATCAAGTTCACAGTTGTTCTCTGCAATCAGAACAAGCCCCAGTCCAGGAAAAGCTTAAATCATCAAAGAATATGGTCTGTGCTGTAATGAATGTTGTGACCATTGAGAACTGAGGTCCATAGAAAGGAATCTGAATGTGGGTGACAATTGACAAAGAGGCATTCAGGTGGAAGTGGGATTATACCAATGCCATAAAGGGGTAGTTTGGAGAAAGTGGGAACTGAATGAATGGTCTGAAGAAGCTGAGAATTTTCAAATATATGTGATCTCTCCCTCAGCTCTTCTTACTGGGTCTTGAGAAGTTAGTTGGAGGAGGCAATGTTGCTTAGAGTCAAAATGCTCCTCAGAGGACTCTGCTAGGACCCTCCCTACCACCTACCATGGAGGATGGATGAGATCTGACAAGGGAAAAGAAATGACATCATCTGTACAGAGTGGTATGAGAAGGATGTAAATTGAAGAAAAAGAGATTTAGGTTTCAGGGGATGTAAGCACAGAGACAGATAGCTCCTGGGAAAATGGAGAATACAGGGAAGACTTTCAGAAGGAAATAAAATATTGAAAGTGGTAATTAGATGCTATTGCTTGTGCTGGGGTCAGAAAACAATGCTATACCAAAGCAGTCTGTGATTTTTATCCAAGTTTTAATGGCACTCAGTCTCAGATCATTTGTGGAAGTACATACTGTAGTAGAAAGTTGTTTCTAAAAGGTGACAGTCTCTGTAGTGAGCATTCTTTGCCAAGATGTCTATGTTTCTTAAGATTCTGCCATTGCAGAATGACTTTGCTGACATATTGGACTAAGTCGTTTCATATGAGTTGAGCTAATTCATATCATAATTATGATCTTGTACTTATTAATTCCTAAGCACTTATGAGGATTTTCATGTTTAAATATGAGATTAAATGATGGATCCCATTTTCACATGATTTGTGAGTCCTAGACCCTGCTTCTCATCTGCCGTGTTTGCTGTATTCCGCTAACACATGATTCAGATAGCATACACTGGTGGTGTTGTCTGGCCTTAAACTGGTTCCAAATAGGAAAACAGTTATAAATAACCACATTAGCAAGTCCAAATGTCTTCCTGAAAGTGATATCGGACCTTGAGTGGTCTGATGTGAAATTTGGTTCCCAGCAATAGCACTGGACACATGAGTAGACCTGCTGTCACAGCTACATTCTCCAGTGACTCCAAAAATATCTGCTCTTACCTTTCCCCATTTAGTTACACAAACAGTAACTTCCATTCTTACCACTCCAAGGCCTGCTTCTGGGAATGAGCTCACATCTTAGGCAAATGACTTGCATTTGGTGTTCACCCAACCCCCTTGTGGATATAGTAATGTTTTAGAAGTTTGGTCAAACAGTGTAACATTTTAGTTAGATCAAGGTGCAATCTCTCACAGTCTACAGCACAGCATTGCGACTATACTTAATAGCAATGTGTTGGAAATATCAAAATTACTGAGAGCTCTCAAAAGTTCTTATCATACAAAATAGGTAAGAAAGTGAAATATATAATAATTACCCTGGCTTAGTTATTATATACATAGAAAAACATGTTGTATATAAAAATATATACAATTTTAATTTGTTCACCTTAATAAATCTGGGAGTGGGATAGTGGAGGAGCTTTCAATCACCTCCTACCCTTGGGGGTGATAGGAAATGCTTCCTTGGCTACAGTTGATTATAAGCTTATTATAAGATTATTTACTTAAAAAATTATCCATATCCTGCTGTGGGGGGTATTGGGGTCACATAGGTGAAAAAACAATGACTTGAGGTTGACTTATTAATAACCAGTCTCAGTTCCTACCTGGGGTAATTTCCAACACAGACAACTGAATGAGAGTAGTAACGGCAGTGGTGGCAATCTTTGAGTAGCATGGAAGCCTATAGGATGACATCTGTAACAAAGCCTTGGGTCTTCTTAGGGGAAGTGATTGCCAAGTGATAAACTGATAGAGATACACGGTTCATGAAGTTGGAGGACAGGAGCCATGAGAAGAGCAGGTGTGAAGGCTCTGGAAGAGTAGCGTTCCAGAGGCCCTGCTGATGCTGACAAGCCAGGTATTACCCAAGAGCTTTCTAGTAGATTCTAATCACCCTCTGGTGTGTTGCACAAGGAAGCAAAGACCTCTGGCTTTGATTCTGCTTTCTGTATTGCCAAACCCTGGCCAGTCACTTCACCTTTTGAAACATCACATTTCTCATGTGTCAAACGATGCTAAGAATATACCGGCAGGGCTTTGTAGGGGCTCAGTGAAACAATGTGTGGGAAAGTGCTTTGTAACCTCCTAAATGCAAGGGATTATTTTTCTAAATCCGGCCACCACCCAGGGCACTCCCTATTTCCATTCCCCGTTGCCTGTCCAGATTTACTCAGCTAATGCAAGCTAATTTTGATATCATCTGCTGACAGTAAATCAAAAGATGATCAAAAGCTGTAAGACCAGTTTTGAGATTCTCCCAGGCCATATAGCACAGTCCATGCACAATGTCTTTGCAACAGATAACAGTAAGGTGACCAATGGAGAAACTTATCAAACTGGGAAATCTCTTATTAGTTTTGTTTTATTTGGCAAATGGGGAAACAGGTGCAGGGAGGGTCTTATGAGCTGACCCAGCTAGGGAACAAAGCTGGTTGTGGGTTTACTATGCATTTCCAAAATCTACTATGTCTAAATCCAATGGGTCAGTTCAGCTTTCAGGTCTTTCTCAAGCCTTCCAGAAACCAATATGGGCAGTGTACTGCAACTTGAAAGCCATTAACCTCTCTCCTCCTACCATACTGTAACTGGGAAATGCGAAACTCTGGGTTATGGGCTATCACTACCATCCTGATCATCAGTTGGCTGGGCAGTAAGGTCCAAGCTTCTGAAGAAGCTTTTCTCATTGTAAAAGCCATGTGACCATGTTCTACACATCACTCCAATCACAAACTAACAGAAGGCCAGTAGCAATTCTGCTGGGAAAGGATCCTCATAACTCACATGGGTGGAGCTCCCAAACCTTCCATTTTGAAAAGAGTTGAATCATTGTACAGGTAAGAAAAGCTAGATGGTGGGTTTATGGTTTAATTATGACATGAAGTGCTCTCACGTCATTGTTATTACTTTATTATATCAAATGTATGTGGTTACAAAAACTTATTTCTCTTGGGCTGAGGGTGTAGCGCAATGGGAGGACATTTGCGTGGTGTGCAGAAGGCCCAAAGTGAATTTCCTGACATCCCAGAAAGGAAGGAAAGGGAAAAAGTGGAAAGAGGAAGAAAAAGTAAGATGAAGGGAGGAAGGGAGGGAAAGAGGAAGGGCGGCAAGGAAGGAAGGAAGCAAGAAACAGAAAGAAAAGGAGAAAAAGAAAAGCCATCCTCCTCTTGCATCTAAAAATTCATGTCAGGCAACTTTTTACTTAATTAAAATAAAAATGAAACACTGCCCCCACAGCAAGAAGACTAGGAATTACACTCTAACTTCACTCACTGCTCACTATATCAAGTGTCTTGGCAAGACTCTAAGCCCTTCTGGGCCTCAGCTTCTTCCTCTGGAGCAGAGAAATAGTACCACTCATCTCTATAAACCTTGGGATCACATGGAACAAAAAGTGACAAAATTGAAAATGTGAAAGGGTCTTGAAGATGATAAATCTGTGACTCAGTTGACTATAGGCTTAACCTCCTATGAGTTGGAATACATCAAAAGAGAAGGGCTCCTAACATAGAAGGAAAAGAGTGTCCTTAAATTATTAACCATTACCAACTGAAATAAAAACAATCTGCCTATCCTGTACTAGTAGTCTTGTGAATTTCACAGCTATGTAAAATCTGGATATATTTGTAGTTTGTACTGTGGTCTATGGATGTGCAAATATATATTAGTATCTCAGACAGCCACAGCCCATGTATAAACACACACACACACACACACACACACACACACACACACACACACACACACACACATACATGATTTCAGCTCTCTTCTTCTCTGTTTTAATAGGGAGAAAAATCTAATAGCTGATATTCAGAGTGTACCCATTTAGTGATTATTATTTGTCAACAATGCTTGTTTGGGGACATCAGGTAGAAGAGTTTTAAAAAATCCTGGAAGATAGCCCATCTGTGAGGAGGCATTTGGCTTCTGAAATAGACTCTGCATGGCCAGCAATGGCTATCTAACCCAGCCAGGGCAGGAAGACTTTCCTGGTGGAGAATTACCATATTAGTGTAACTCAGATCTTCTGGGAAATTATCAACAGCTAATGTGCAGCATACAGGCCTTGAATACACCTAGTTCATCTTTGAAATTACAGCTACTCAAAATGTTGTTATCTATAAATGTAGGCTAAATGCATAAACAAGAGAGTGGCTAGGACTGGGAAGCATTCTGAACCAGCAGTCAGGCCAATCCACCCATATAAATTGTTTAGCAGGCAGCCCCTCCAAACTGCTTTCCCAGGCAGGTGAAATGAGAAGCTGGGAAAAGGCTCTCCCTGGCTAGTCTCTGAGAGGGGCGATGGTGTGTTATACCCTCCTCTCCCTCCCAACACAGTCTTCAGCTCCTTGGTGGACAAATAGAAGGGAGTCCAGTCAGCGTGGTCCTCTAGGCTACAATGCAAGAATGCACACTACCTGCTAAGCAGATACTAAGTCAGCATTGCTCACTTTGGTGCTCAGTGTCTCTTTTAAGAAAACTTGGTGGGGGGGGGGGGGAACAGAATGAAATTCTACAGAAAATCAATTAATTTAAGGAAGCCACTAACTTTCCTATTCACTCTACTACTTTTTTTTTTCAGAGCTGAGGACCGAACCCAGGGCCTTGCACTTGCTAGGCAAGTGCTCTACCGCTGAGCTAAATCCCCAACCCCTCTACTACTTTTTTATAGGGTTAGCTTGTCGACCTTGAAAAATCTCCCAGGGCTGAAGAAGGCCAAAGAAGGAAAAACACTAGAGAGAAAAATATTCTCTCTGTCTGAGTTTATGTTGTGTAGCAAATGTCCTCAACATACATTTAGCTGAGTTTCTATTTTCACTTGGCAAACAAATTTACTTAGTGTTAAGAAAGTTCTTCAGCAATGGCTGCTAGGAACCCAGTGTCCCCTTCTCTCAGACTGTGGAGGCAGCCTGTCACAGTTTGCAGATAACCCATTCTGAGCAGACACTGGGAATGGCATCTCAGATCCCATTGTACAGAACATGTTCCCTTAATTTGTCAGTGAAGTTCATAAAGTACAAATTTAATACAAATTTCTTTTACCTCAGGTAAGAAAATAATATGGAGAGATGTCTGTAAGCTGACAAAATTGAAAAAGCTCACAATAGTACCTTTGTTAATGAGTTGCAGGTTATCTGAAACTAAACAACTACTGGAAATGGGAAGGGCCCAGAATGAAACCCTGGAATATAAACATCCACTAACAAAATGGGGAAAGAGTCAAGGATGCTAGGGAACAATGGATTTAACACAAGATCCAGGAATACCATTAAATCCAGTAATTTTATCTAAGCTGTTGAACTCAACTCTGTGTCTGTTTAATATATAGTACACGAAGATGTGCTAATGGATATATGATAAGCACGGAGACCAGCTGAAATGACAGAATCAATCCTGAATGTCCAACAGTTCCCTTGAGGAAGGCAAATGCTGCTATCTCATCTGGTGTGTTGGTTTCAAGAGTTGCCATGCAGGGAGAAGTCTCACTTCTGTTCCCATAAGTTACACATAATGCATAGATCAAAAAATCCTACATAAGAGTTGGTGAGATGTTCACATGAATAAGAATTGCTATAAATAAGACCTAGCAAAAACAAAACATTCATTGATTTAACAGGCATGTGCCAGCCACTCTTTTATGGAAACAAATCAAAACCACAAGGGCTCTTGTCCTTATTGAGTATATAAGTCATTTAACAACATTCATATACTTCTGAGAACAAGGGAAGGTTGCCATCCCGATGGGGAATCTGGGGTTTTATACAATAACTTGCTTAAGGTCGCAGAACTAGTAACTGGTAAAAGAGAATTTGAATCCAATGCTGTGTATTTCCAAAGTCCGAGTACTTTACTTGGCTGTACTACCTCCTATTAGCCATAGCAACAGCAGATTCTAATGAGGGCCAGCATGCCAACTACCCTGCAAGTCTTCCGAATGGAAGCATGCTCTGTTGTTTGTGCTAAAAAGACTGCAGTGTATCAAGAGCTCAACCCACTGCATACCAAGTGCCCACCAACGGAAGAGTCTCTTTTATCCAAAATTTGTTAATCAGACATGTATTAAGCACTAGACTAGTTCACATTGACATAAAATACAACATAGATTTGCCTTCAAGAAATCTAGCAGGCAAGAAAAGCATGCAAGTGCATTATATCGAATCATAGTGCAATTAAGACAGACAAAGGTAAGCCCGGGATGCCCCAAGGAGTGCTACAAACACTCACAGGGCCCCAGAGGAGGGGATGTTGACTCCTGAGTAGAATCTTAAGCAGCTAGAATTAGGGAAGAAAGAGGAAGTGGAGTGGGAAGCTACTGACGTGCTCTGGGCAGACAGAGTGACGTGCAGGAAAGTGAAAGACAGCTTGGTGTTTGAGGAATTGCAAGTATTTTAGCAGAAAGGAGAGGGTGAGAGAAGTGTTCCTCAACTGTCTGCACCATGCTTTATCAGTGTGACTGTTTAGAAGGGACTTGGAACAGGACAGACACTGGACAATGTACCGAGTCCAGCGGTGAGTTGTCAAATCTACAGCCAAGTAAAACAACAAAGAGGATAATGGAATAGAACAATACCAGATGTCACACATGTGTCAAAGCTAAGTATTGTTTCACAGAAGATGTGGACATGTGGGAACTGAGTCATGATGTCAATCCCGATTAACAAGAAGAATGAAGACCTTTAGTCTGTGTGCACTCTGTATGGGGCTGTGCAGGACCTTTGGGGGACCTACCATCCATCTAGTCCTTCAGGAGACAGAGGCTGCCAGGAACAAATCAGTCTTACTTTCCTAAACATTTTCCATATTTCAGTCCACCAAACATTTTAACTCTCAGGTGGCTATACAGATCAAATCTAGTATCAGGGAAATAAATTTCTGATAAGCCACAATATTTCCACGTTAAAGAATTGAGAAGAAAACATACAAACAAACTGAAGTTGCAAGTGATTCCAAGAAAGTTTGAAACCTGTAAGAAGTTCTCGGACTCAGTGATGTTTTCCAGCAAGTGAGTCAGCCAGGAGCAGAGCCAAAGCCTGAGTCACAGTGCACACCCTGCACAGCACCTTTGTCCTCTCTTCCTTCATGGGGGTTCCCCTAGAAGTTCCTTTTGGACTTATCCCTTATTTTCTCCCCCAATGTAGCCTGTCTCTTGCCAGGTTCTCCATTCTTTGATTTTTTTCTTTACTGTGTTTCATTTTGTTTTTTTTTCCTTCTATCTGATTAGCCCAAATCCATACAATATAGACAAAATACAAAGAAAAAAATATACATAAAACATAGCTTTAAAAAGAAAGAACTTAGGATTTATATATATATATATATATATATATATATATATATATATATATATATATATATATATATATATATACTACTGACCCATTTTTGTACAAGGGGCAAAAGTGGTTTAATGATGGAAATGGTTTAATGAATTCTTCTTAGCAAAATTATCTGACCAATGTGGGCTCTAAAGATGAATACAAAATTCACTTCGGGACTAAAAGAAATTAGGTTTGGTGGCCACTGTCAGGAGAGAGCCCCAGAAGGTGGTGTCTAGTGGGGTAGCACATACATTCATCTCGGAATAGCCATCAGAGGTTGACTCTAAAAATGACCATTTCCCAACTCTACTGATCTATCTTCTTTAAAAACTAGTTTATCTCTCTTCTGTAAGGTATAAACATTGACTCCTTTGGATGGAGCCATCACTGAACCACAGACTTTTTGAAGCTGACAGAATTTGAGAGGATATTTGATTCAGAGTTCTCAACCAGTTGACTAGAAATAGCACATCTGGCCACCTCGAAGAATTAGTATGAAAATTCTCAACCATGAAGCCAACTAAGAGGATTTTGTCAAATTCTACTTTCTCCGGTTTCTTTCACCTGATACACTGTATGTAATGTATGCAATAGGACTCAGTAAATATCAAATCCAACCACCTTTAAAGTAGCCACAAAGGAAAAGCGTGAGAGAAGAAATTAAAGGCAAGAAAGATCCCACTGAACTAGTCTTATGGCTACTATTTGCAGGGGAAGGGGGATCCTCAGAGGTACTGCAGACCTTGACCCCTCTTTCTGTCCTTTTAGATGCTCTTCCAAGACCTTTAGAGCAGGCTGTCGCTGCATGTCAGGATGCCTCTCTCAGCAGGCAGAGTGAAAACACCGTGGATTTGTTTAGAATCCCATGTGCTCTTCCCTCCTTCCTCATCTGACCTCAAGAACCCCAGAAAGGTAATTTTGTGAAGCTCCGGTGTATAAATGAGAAAACCTGAATCATTGTATGTCACAACAGGAACCACTAAGCCAAATGCCACAGACCAAATTACCACGTCATCCTCAAATAGGTTGTTATGGCAGGTCTGGGCATCTGGGTCACCAGAATTCTCTATCTGAGTTTGTTTTCAGCTCACCCTCAAGGGGAGCTCTGGCTTTCTGCAAATATCAACACACAAAGCTATTCAGAACGTACCCAACATGCACTCTTTTCTCAGTTATGAGAGTCCCCGTTGCTCAGATAATCCTCTCACTTCTTCCTTTCCTCTATTCTATAGATATGGTCAATACCTTAAGCCACCTAAAGCCACTCTAACTCTCCATCGTTGGAAAAGGAGCCTAAGTATTTCTATTGCTTTTCTGTCCCATATTAAGATGTGGACAGCACAGGGAAGGAATTCCATGGTCAAAAGACATTTACTCAGTAGTTCTGAAACTCTATTTTATATAAGAATCAAGCAGCATTATTTTAAAGTGTGGATTCCCCAGTCCTTGCACAGAAACTCAAACCTCACATTTAATTTTAGTGAGCATCATTTGGCTCTGATTATGTGTAGAAATGGAGGTCTTCATATGAGCCTTTGTTTAAAGACAATCTTCCTCACAGGCCATACCACCCAACTCTGGCTTGTAGTCAAAAGTTCATCATCAGTGTAGTGACATGTTGTGTACCCGAATAAAATTGGCCTAAAGATCAGAGAACAGAACAAGCCACTAGATTTAACATAGAGGCCAGGCAGTGGTGGCACACACCTTTAATCCTAGCACTCTGGAGGCAGAGATCTGTCTGGATCTCTGTGAGTTCAAAGCCACCCTGAATTACATGAGATTGACTCAGTCTAGGAGAGAAAACAGAGTCAGACAGTGGTGGCACACAACTTTAATCCCAGTACTGGGAAGCACACATGCCTTTAATCCCAGGAAGTGATGGCTGGGCAGAGAAAGGTATATAAGGTATGAGGAGACAGGAACTAGAGAATTTTTCAGGCTGAGGAGTCCTAGAGGTAAGACACGTTGTTGAGGTAAGTAGTGGTGGCTGTGGCTTGTTCCTTTGTCTCTCTGATATTTCAGCATTTGCCCCAATATCAGGCTTCCAGGTTTTTTATTAAAAGACCCATTTAACATTCTCGTTACACATCAGTATAGCCACAGGTAACCCAGATGGATCGGATGCCCAGATAGTATGTCTGAATGTTCCAATTGGCTTCAATGACCAAGAATTTGTTGTAAAGGTCAAATTTTCGTTTGAAATTACATGGTGGGGAAAGATCAGGTTGTGGCTTGTCCCCAGAGCCCATGTTGATTAGCTTGTGCTCTGTCACTGTGTCGGCACATTTGACTTGAGGGGGAAATTTTCCCAACCCGGGTCACCGGGCTTGTACAAAAACAACAAACCACAAGCTTTTCACTTTACCAGGCTCTCCAAAGAAGGAAATATGAATAAAATCCATTAATTCTCCAACCACCTCCAATGAATTAATCCCTTATTTAGAGGACATGGGAAAATAGAACTGGTTTTAATACAGCTGGAAATGAAAAATCATAGCTTTTCTGAGTGAGTTTTGTAGAATGGCAGCCATATATGATAACGTGAAGAAATGTGGACCAGCTTGAGCTGGCAAGGATACTTCTTGCTGAAAGAGCCTGCATCCTGGAGTCTGGTTTCTACTCTTCTCTACTTGCACGACTTCTTATCTGTAGGAAAATATTTAATCTGTCTAAAGTTCAGTCTTCTTATCTGTGAGGAGGAGATTCCAAGGAAACTGGGCTCCCAGGTTGTTTTAAAGTCAATGGAGATGCTGTTCAGGAATACACTCAGCTCAGCTCCTCACACAAGGACATGTTCAGGAAACTTTAGCTGCTGCTATCAGAACATACAGAAGCATTGTGTATCAAGTCCGGATTCTACATCTCTCTACATCCATGAAATCTTGGCGTGCAGAATGAAGGTAGTAAATACTTGGTGGAAGAAGGACCCTTGCTGCTGGGAGAAGCCTGGTAAAGTTGACCAGATAGTGTTTAGCCTAGACCTCCTGTAGGTATAAAACTCAAAAGCAGCCAGTCCATTGCTAACATCCTCTGGATGGCTCTATAAGTGACTCTGCATATTTATTTCAAGAATGTTACAGTTTCCCCTGCTGAACAGTGTGTGTGTGTGTGTGTGTGTGTGTGTGTGTGTGTGTGTGTGTGTGTGTGCAGTATGCTGTGTGGAAGGTTCCCTGTGGCTGAGTCTACAAAGTCTACAAAGTCTTCTTTATGAACATGCACTAAGGGCAGGAATGGTAGTGTACTCCATCATTACTCCTAGCATTGGAAACAACCCTCACCTTCCAAGAGCATCAAGTAAGTCAGTCCATGGAAGTGTGATTGCTGAATGCAGAGTAAATCACTTCTATTTGGGATTGAATTCACCCTATTTTCCTTATTTAAGATCACAAATGGACCCTGAACTCTGCCTGAAAGACCCATTGCTCCAATGTTTCTCTCATGTCTTTGTTTTTCCCCCTAAATAGAACTTAATATACCCATTAAAGTATGAGAGAACTTTAATACAATTTGTAATTTTTTCTTGTTCTTCCCATTTTTCCATGTATTGACTCCTGATTTGCTTTAATATACTCCTTTAATATACTGCTTATGGTGGCCTAAAGATCCTGTAGGATGTGACTGTGCTCATCTGCCATCAACCCCTTGTACTAGACAGCACACTCCATTCCATACCAGCTGTCTTTCTTGCCCATGACATCCTCCAGGCTCTAGACATTCTTCTTTGTCCTTCCTTCTAGGCTACCTGGTGTCTGTGAAAGTCTGCTTCCTGGGAGACTCTTCTCCATTCCCTCGTCTGAACTCTTGCACCTCTTTCTGTTCTCTCCTGCCTCACCCTCGGAACGTCTTTCAAAGTACTCAACAATATCACGTGATCTTGCTTATATTGTTTTCCCCTTTTGGTTCAAATAAAGACCATTTCTACTCAGTTACCAATGACTCACAAGATGCCCTGGATCTCTGTTAACACTCTACAAAGAAATGAGTAGCTAAATCAGTAACTATTCAGTGCTCCTCTAACTGAGCAGTTGAAACCATAGCATGCAAGCAGAGCTCTGCCAAACTTCAAAAGCTGAACCATGACAAATTCCTCTTCAAGAAACAGGCCTCAGTTCTGAGGGTGACAGTGTCTCATGACCTGATTCTTGCTCTCACCAGTTTTTGTAGATGTCTCACCTACAAACTGCTTGCCCCTGCTGTTTTATCCCTAGACCAGGTACAATGTGTTTTAGGTGAATCCCTCTCTGCTTTGCTAGCTCACAAAGTGCTCTTGCCCCTCAGAGACCTGGTGGCACCAATTCACACTTTTATTCCATTGTATGCGCTTATTACAGGCCAGGAAGTCGTAAGGAAATGGAGCAAGCATAGAACGTGTTAACACATATTCAACACTTTTTATGCCTGTTCTATTATTAACATACATTTATTTTTCTGGAAAACCAATGTTCTATTTATCTTTACTTAAAAAGTATGTTCATAGAACATACCATGTACCTGCCTAAGAACTATATAAATATTCATTTAATCCTCTTAACAAACCTAAAAGGTAGGGAGTTTATTTCATAGATTGGGAACCTGAGGCAGAAATGAGTCATTTGATGAATAGACGGAATTAATAAACTGATGGACCAGAATTTAGGCACAGGAAAGAAAGCTGGACTGTTCATCCTCAGCCAGTGCTGGAAGTCATCTTTCAACTCCTAAGAAGCAGAGTTGATTATTGCTGTTCTGGGAGGAGGAATGTAGGCTCGGAGGATAGTCTGTTAGGGTTATGCCATTAATTTATGTGTTCATAAATATTTATAGCATGCTTATTTAACACTAGACATTGTGCTGGCTTCAAAGATATGCAGTGTTTGGCCAGACACCATCCTCGGGGATTTTATGATTCAAATAATACATGGTGATGGGGGACCCTGACATGGGAACTCATCGCCTCTCTATTATCACTTCTGAGACTTCAATCAAACTGTTGAGTTGCAGATATGAATTCAGCATGCCGGGAAAGGAGGTGGGGCAGCTCCAAAAGTCTTCACTGAGGAAGGAAACCACCACTTACCACTTTTATTGCCATTTAAAGATAAATGTGTCACATTTCAGTATCATCCTCATGTGTGTTAACTGTAATCTCTTTGAGGACTGAGACTAATTTGGTATTTCTCACAGTGCTCAGGATCCTGTCACACATTGTCAGTATCCAAGAAGGGGCCTTTGAATGACTTGTGACTGGCTGAGTTCTTAACAGCAGCTAACAAAGCTAGCAGTATTAGTTTGGCTATGTTGGGGATTTCTGTGAGCTACTTGAAGCTTGAACATTTAGTTACTATGGTAGTAACACAATAGCTTTTCCTGTCTCTTTGGGGACAGTGACTCAAAGACTAAATGTCATTAAAACCAGAGAGTGTACAGAATTCTCTTTACCAGGTGGACTAAGTCCCATGTATTTCCAGAATCAATATTGTCCTCCCTAAAGATCTCACAGCCCCACACGCTTGTTACAAAACCCTTTAGAACAAAGAGTCCTGAGTGTGACCTCAGACTGTCTCATGTTTATGTTGCTTATGTGAATCCTTACTTTTTTTTTCACCAGTGCAGTGGGAAGCACCAGTTTCTAGATGTGGGAAATGATGAAAACAAATTCAGTTGTACACAGGGCTAACACCACTGTTTGCCAGGCTGTATATTTGTTTTGGGAAATGTGCATTTATTAATAATAAAGTCTCACAATGTGGCAGGCACATCAGGGCCACAATGTATCAGTCATAGAAGGTAATACAGGAAAAACCCCATTAACTCACCTGGGCTGACATCTGCCAAGGCCACAGGCTATGTTTCTCCCTTCTGAGTTTGAGCTGCATTTTATAATTATGGGTGAAATGCTAGCTGTGCTCTCTTACTGTGATTCATAACTATTAATCACAACACACACTGTGATGGGAAAATATAAAAAAATACCAAAAGCTATAATTCCTTATAACTTCAGCTTGTGACCCCCAAATAGGCCCTTCCCCCATATTTACACAGGAAGAAATACTGACTAATAGGCTTCAGTTACCAGAAGCACGTGGCATCTTCCGCAGAGACTCGTGGCCAAAGGAAGACAAACCACCCTTATTTATTTAAGATTTATTTATTTGACCTGCTGGTGGGGCTGGTTTGTTGGATTTGGTTTTACATCCTGGATCACAAAGTTTATGATGGGAAAGAGTGTTAGCTGTTCTCTGAAGGCCAAGAGGACTCCAGTTCTTTGTCTTTCGTTAACGGAACTCCAGGCTTTTTTGGAGATGTGAATTGGCAGCAGCAGGGGGAGTTGGCCCTTCCTGCCTTCATCTTCTATTTCTTCTCACCTCTCTCCTCATCTGGTGAGGCTTCTGGTCCAGCCTCGACCACTTCACAGGCCTTGACTTCAATCCTTCTCATGTCTTTCCACTCCATCTAGCCAGCTGCTGCCCAACTCTGAATGGGCTATGAGCTTTTGAAAGCCAACCACACACTTTCCTTCTATCTCACATAAGATAAATATGCACCCTACATTAATTTTCATAACCTTATTGTCTTGTAGGGAGAATGAAGTATGAACAGTGGCTAAAGGCATGGGCTCAGGAATGTGAAGGAGGAGGCTGTCTCCTGCCTCTATTTCTTTTCAGTGAAAATGTTTGGGAAGTCAATATCCTAGTTTATAGAGTGGGAATCAGAATAATGTTTACTTCCCAGATTTGCTTTTGGTGGTTTTAACAATAACATTGAAGAAGATTTTATGTATCAATGCTGTCACCTTCCCAGGTATATAATTCAGCATTTTTAAAAATCAGTTTTACTATGTTGATTAATCCTTGCCTTAATATTATCTCTCATATACACCCATTGGTATTTAATAAATGTATATTATACCCTACTTTAGCCCTAGGCAAGAAGTATATTGTCTTCCTTCATAGTTTTGCCTTTTGATAATATTTCAAATAAGGAGAGCCATACAATATACACACGTCATAGCTGACCTCCTTTCCTGACCATCACATTTTCTAGAATCCTCCATATTGTCTATAGCACATATTTCATGGCTGTTTCTTATTGATAAAGGATGTGGCATGGTTTAATTATAACACCTTTTGTACAGTTCCTGACCACTGGATATGTAGATTGTAATTGAGTTTATTTAAAAAAATGGTAATGATATTTGTGTTCAAGACTTTGTGTAGACAGATACTTTAAGCTCCCTCATATGGCCATTTGGAATTAGAATTGGTGAGCCATGTGGCCTAAAATATGTGTGTGTGTGTATGTGTGTGTGTGTGTGTGTGTGTGTGTGCATGTGAGTTAGTGACTGCATAGTGACTCTGTATGTGTGTGTGTGTGTGTGTGTGATCTTGAATTTATGATTCTTCAACCTCTACCCTGAGTGTTGAAATTCCAGGCATGTGCCACCATGCGGTGATGGGGATTGAACCCAGGGGTTTCATGTATGATAGGCAAACATTCCATCAACCATGCTACATCCCCAGGTCTGAATGTTTAACTTTTAAGGATGCCTACTGTTGTTTTAAAGCTTAAGCATTTCACAATAGTAGCCTCACACAGTGATACTCAAGGGGCAACAATTAAAACAAGTATTATTCCTGCTGTTGTTGCTTTTAGGAGGTAGTAAATGAGAAGTATTCGGCTCAGAAATGGTTAGGAACTTGCCCAAGATCACATTGCTAATGGATTGATGAAATGGGAACCAACTTTGGATCCAACTTTGGCTTGTCTTCTGATTCTATCTGTTTCTGTTTCTAGTCACAGTAGTCAATATTGTATCACTACCTCAAGAAAGCACAGTTCCAATGGCACAGTGGCCTGCTAAACAAATGTAAGTGGCTCACTGCATATAGAGGAAAACTTCAGCTTCTGTACTAGGTGTATAAAGCTCTCTGATATTTTTCCACCCATCTTACTGCCCCAACTCCCACAATGCCCCTCTACCCTGGCTTTCCCTTCTCTTCCTCCACAGATGTCTTCCAGTCCAATAACAACCCTAATTCTTGTGGCTTCTATATGTTTGTGTGTTTCAGCATTATCTGCTTTTTTAAAGTTTCACTTTGTGAAATCGTACCCATTCCTTAATGTAGAGTTCAGAGTGTATCTCTTCTACCTTCCTCTCCTAATAGCAGAATACCTTTCTTCTCCCAACAGCCCTAGTAAAAATCTGTCTGTGTTCTCCTAACCCTGCTGCTCATGATAGATGGTCAGTGAATGTGCTGGCTTGGGTTGGAATGACTGAAAAATTCAACTATAGAACTATATGACCTAGCAATAGAAATACTAACTTTTAAAATTCAATAAAGCTCTATTTACAAATTCTTCAGTGTAGCCTCATACAGAGTAATAGTCATTGTAGATGAGGATAGGACTTTTAGCCACATTTATGCTTCCATGGAAAATTCTTATCACATTTCATTACATACCAATTTGTGTGTGCTCCACAAGACTGTGAGCTCCTCCATGGAAGACATTATGTCTTACTCATCCTGTACCTGCATTAAGCAACACAATGCTTGATTCATGTTGCAGTGAGTACTCAGTAGGGGCAAATGAGTTAATAAACAGGAGGGTGAGTGATGGAGAAAATGAATCTCTTTCTCTGACACAGAAATATCACAGCCAGGTGATATTCTCTTGTTTGACCTCAGAGTTCTAAAAGAGGCTTAAGCACCTGCATGAAAGCCTCTACTGTTCTCAAATAGAAGAGATATAAATAGGAAACGAACAAGTCAAATAACCTCATTTGATAATATGATTCTATATATAATACTAAATACTCCACAGGAAAACACTTGGTTTTGAGAAACACTTTCAGAAAACAGCAGGATGCAAAATTAACATAGAAAAATCAGTAACCTTCCTGTGCAGCAACAGGCGACATGTTAAGAAAGAATTCTGGAAAACAGTCCCATTCACAATTGCCTCAACTAATCAACCAACCAACCAACCAACCAACCAACCAACAAACCACTGCACCCACCCTTGTAATAAACCTAACCAAGCATGTGACTTGTCTCTATAATGAAAAGCTTAAAATACTGAAAAAAGAAATCGAAGGAGGCACAATAGGACGTAAAGACCTCCCATGTTCATGGATTGGAAGAATTAATATTGTGAAAATGTTCATCCTACCAAAAGAAATGTATAAATTCAGTACAATACTCATTAAAATCCCAATAGGATTCTTCACATGCAAAAATACAATCACATAGAAAATACAGTCTTCAAATAAACACAGAAGCACACAAGATCTAGAATATTCAAAGCAATCTTAAGCAAAATAAATAATGGGGGAAGTACCACCATTCCTGAATTTAAATCTACTCCAGAGCCATAGTAACAAAACCAGCAAGGTACTGGCAAAAAAAAAAAGTCATCAATGAAATTGAATAGATTTAGATGTAACCCACAGAACTACATCCACATGAGTTTTGAAAAAGAGGCTGGAAATCCACATCAGAGAGAAGACAGCCTCTCCAATGAATGGTTTTGGCAAAACTGGGTACTCATATGTAGAAGAGTAAGCCTAGATCCCTGTCTCATACTCTGCTCAAAGTCAACTCCAAGTAAATCGAAGATGTTAATGTAAGATCTGAAATTGTTAGAGGAAAAGGGAGAGAAAATACTTCCAGATAGCGAGGGACTTTCTGAACAGGATTTTAGTCACTCAGGAAATAAAGCCAACAAGTGACAAATGGTACCTCATGAAACTAAAAAGTTTCTGTATAGCAAAGGAAAGAGTTAATTGGGTGAAGATACAACCTACAGGATGGGAGAAAAATCTTTGCTAACTGCATGTCTGATGGAGTCTTACTATCTTACATATACAAGGAACTCAAATAACTAAACAGGAAATCAAACAACTGGATCAATGAATGGACTGGTGAAATAGACAGTTCTCAAAAAGTAAGCACAAATGATCTTTAAATTCTCTCTCTCTCTCTCTCTCTCTCTCTCTCTCTATATATATATATATATATATATATATATATATATATACATATAAAACATTCAGCCTTAGTAACCATTGGCGAGATGCAAATCCAAATGGCATTGAGATTCCACGTCACCTTAGTTAGAATGACAGACATGAGGATGCAGCAGAAGGGACCTTTATACACTGCAGGTGGAAGTGTAAGCTCGTCCAGGCACTAATGAAATAAGTATAGAGGGTCTTCAAAATTCTCAAAATAGATCTCCCTTGTGACCTAGCTATACTGCTCATGGAGAGTTATCCAAAGCACTCCAAGCAACACATCACAGAGACACGTGCACGTCAATGTTTGCTGTAGTACCGCTTACTACGGCAAGTTAGGGAGCCAGCCTAGGAGTCCAGCACAGAGGAGTGATGAGGAAAAAGAGGTGTCTATACACAATGGAATTTCTTTAAATGGGAAGGAAAAATGAAGTTACATCATTTGCAGAATAAAGTGGATGGACCTAGAGATAATTAGAAAGACAAGTATTAGATTTTTTTTCCTCACATGTGGCTCCTAGGTTGTGTCTATCTCATGTATTCATGTATATACATATGATTTGAAAGTAGAAGTAAACTCATCTAGGGGAGGAAAGGGGAGTAATGGAGAGGAATGGCAAGAAAGAAGAGGAGATGGGATATGTTCAACAATATTGCTTGCATGAAAATGTCCTTACTTAACACAATACCATGGAGAGTGAATATATGCAATGACATTTGAAATAATTTGCAAAAAGTAGGGCACGGTCTCCTCTGTCTATTCAAGTCCCGAGGGCTTCACTCAAGATAGATCAATTGATTAGTAAATTTCCATGGGACCCGCTTCCCTTCACATTCTTTACCTGTTTCTATGCAAGAGCCAAGAGGAAAAGGAGAAAGAATGAGAGGGGGAGGAAAGGTGGGCGGAGGAATAATTGTTTAATAATCACTCATTAAGTGCTAATGATCAAGGTTCAGTGTCAACCGTGTCAAGACCACTTGGGGGCTGATAAGCACATATAGACACAGACAACAATAATAAAGATGCCTCAGTGCTATGACTGGCACTATGTAAATGGTTCTACATGAAATAACCCATTCAATCCTATAATAGTTCAGAGATGAAGGATTTAAAAGAGAAGGAAATGAAGATGCAGAGACCAAGGTTTAGGGAAGGCATGAGGAATAATGCTCCTGAGATCTAAGCCGAGGCTATCTGGCTCCAGAATCTCAAGCTTAGGGGGAGTGCAGACTTCCCCCTGCTGCTTGCCTAGCACGTGTAAGTACATGATGTATGTCTACTATTTAAGGGAATTGGCTACACTCGGGATTGGGAAAATACTAGAGCTCTAATGTGTTGTGGAAAATTGGTGTGACTTAATGTTGTGGTGGGAGGGTGTGGAAGAGGACCAAGATTTGGGGGCAGAGAATACATCTTGGCCTTGAACTCTGAAAGCCCCAGTTACTAACCTATGAGCTGTTCATGTCTGACAAAGAATTACCCATCTTGACACCCACACACGACTGTTTCTGGGTCAGGGGCCATTTTAGCAGTTTGAAGCCTCTGTAAAATTTGACTCTAGAGTCAAAGAGTCAAAATAGTGCCAAATAAAAAAATGACTAAGGATTTGGGAAGGTTACAGGCTTTACCTCGAATCATGCATGTGGCTGGTGTCAGCAACAAAATGTCAGTTTCCAAAGTTGCAACCCAGTGCTTTTTCATTTAAGTCACACAGCTTCATCTGAGCTAGGGAAGTTGACAGAACAAATTATTCAAAATGGGACTTTCCAGGGCCTGACTAGAATTGGATGTGTGCCTCCCTGTGTTCCTGCAAGGCACACCCTGGTTTCACTGAAGATCTGAAATCTAAATCTCTCCTTCTGATGTCAGTTGTCAGGGTACCTTGTCGTAAGCAGTGAGTAGCACTCTGTCATGTCCTAAAAACTCTGTCCCACCTCTTTTCCTGCTGGGATAACCTTCCTCAAATCCTCAGTCTTCAATGAAGGGATTTACCACTGAGAGAGAGAGAGAGGCACAGTCATCTTCATTGGCTCAGTAATTTCTCCAAAAGGAGAGAACAGCACAAAAGATATTGCCTCTAAATTTTCTCTATTTCTAGAATCTGGAAGCAAAAGCAGATTCAATGTAGTTCAGATGCTGATGAGTGCTGTTCAGAGAAAGCCAGGATTGAACAACTGATGTAAGTTTGTTCATGAGAGAGCTTACACCTTTATAACAGGTGCCAGTGGGCACATCACCTCTCACTAAGAGGAGATTAGTGCCAAGTATGTAGGGGTTGGAGCTAAAATCGAAACTTAGGTCTTAGCTATATCACCTACTAACTGAATGTGCCTTCGCTATTCATCTTTGCTGAGGTGTAGGTTTTTGTTGTTGTTGTTTTGTTTTTTGTTTTTTTGAGACAGGGTTTCTCTGTGTAGTTTTGATGCCTGTCCTGGATCTTGCTCTGTAGACCAGGCTGGCCTCGAACTCACAGAGATCCACCTGGCTCTACCTCCTGAGTGCTGAGATTAAAAGCATGTGCCACCACCGCCCGGGGTTAAGGTGTAGTTTTATTGGTTATCAAATGGGGTTACATATTGACCTTGTGATTGTTGAGGTTAACAAGATGTAATTCCTAATAGCAAATACCATACTTCACATATGCCATGATACCACATTGACACATCTCTGCTGTACCTTGTGATTCAAGCCACATCTTTGGAAAGAAAGAGCACACACTGAGAGTAGAATAGAATATAAATGGATTTATCAAACCAGAGTTCCATACATAACCATAATATAGGAGTTCTTCCTTCTGCATGGAAGGGGCTACCCAGAAATCTGAGGAGCAGAGCAATAAGTGATCTAGCAACACATCTGCAAAGTGGACAGAAGAAGCATTACGACTGCAGAGGAAGAGGAGGTGGAGGTAAATGTTTTCAGAACTAGAGCAAAACAAGTCATTGAAGAACTGAAGAAAAGGCAAGACCTAGGGGCAAAGAACATGGTGAGCTGCTGACTCATTAAGCCACAGAAAGCTTCCACAGTTGTGTTTGCTTGGTAACTTGCTGAGGCAGCCCTTCATCAAAAGACAACTGGGAGGTGGGGATGGGGGTCTATTCTATAATCCCAGCATTGCTGAGATGGGAGAATCATGAGTTCTGGAATAGCCTGAGCTACGTAGCAAGACTCTGTCTTTAGAAAGAAATAGAAGGGAGGTGAGGTGAAGAGGGAGGAAGGTAGTGGCTAGGTATGGGATAGTCTGTGCTGGCTGCTGTGAACACTACAGGTGATGTATTCCAGCACTTGTCTGAAAGGCACACACTACCCTGTGATGTGGTGTGCACCTCTGAGATGTCAGACTGGGAACTATGGTGAACACAAGTCTAGAATGAGGTTGGGAGAGATGCCTGATGATAGTGTGTTCTGCAAAGGGCCAGGGGCATTCGGAGTGACAGGAACACAAGACTCAGAGGACACATGCTGATAAGAATGTTTGTTTGGATCTGAAAAGGAAGAAATCTGAAGGATCACTTTGCAAGTCAGGTTGGAATTCAAATTTCCAAATTATGAGAGAGAGTATAGACCTTTCAACCTCAAATCCTGTCCTGCTAAACTCAGCAATATGCATAAACAGGACCCTCCAGCCCTTCTAACCTCCCCCAAGACATTCTTTGCCAAATTAACTTGTTCAAGATAACCAATCTCAACTGAGTTTTCAGTAACTGGTTCTGAGGTCCGGGAAGTGCATTTTTGTAAAGCTGAAGCCCGAGGGGTTCATGATTGGCTGCCCAAGTAGAATGCAAGGTGAGAACAGCATACTTCAGTGATACCACGGCTAATGCACATACTGTCTAGGTCTGCAAATACAAAGCTTTGCACTTCTGGCCTTACACATGTCCCTCTAATATCTAGAACAATGCCGTGAGCTAAGATTGAACTGAGATGTCAGGTACATGGAAAATTTCATTTTCCTTGACTTTCAATATCTGACTTGGAGCAAGTGAAGCATCTAGATTGACTTCTCTTGAGACAGGTTGTATACTTTGGTGGCTGGTTGGTGGGTGCCTGTGATAAAACTGGCTTGAGGTGTCAACTTGGCTGGGTTGTATTGTACCTGTGACTTAACCAGTGGCCTGTAGCTAATTGCTGTGCAGCTATTTTGTCCATGAGGATGACATCTAAACTAGGAAACTGAAATTAAAGATGGCCCCGTCTATACAGTCTGTGTGCAAACTCAAGATCAGGATCTGAGTCTTATTTATGAGAACATCACCTCTTCCTCCCTAAAAGATATTGTTGAAGGAATACATATAGAGCTGAACAAATGGGTGATGGGGGGAGAGAGGGCAGGCCTGGTCCCATGTAAGATGAATGAACTGAGCAGCTACCCACAGCACGCAGAGGAAGAAAGCTTTCCAGAGGCAGCAATTTGAACTGCTTGCTTTAAGAGGACTATATTGAAGGTAGCTGGGAAGAGTGAGGGCTATGGGGGCAGGAGAGAAGGAGTAGAGGGCCTTGAGAGAAGACAGCTGAGCTTCTTCTATGAGAGAGGGAACGAAAATGGAAATGTAGACCACTGGGAGCAGAGACCTATTATGTGGACGAGATTCTTCTCTAGAATCCTTATTTTCTCCTAGAAACAAAGAAATAACAAACCAGTTTTAGGCACATCTGTGCACATACACCCAGCACCAGCTGCGGCAAACAGACACAGAGGAGTTGCTGTCTGTCAGGGGAACTAGCCTGGGAAGCTGCACAAAGAAGTGAAGCCACACTTGACCGTCAGTCACCGAATAGCTAGAAGACTGGAGCTCACGGATGTGTGAAGAGTCTCTTCCGGTGCAGACCCACATGCTTCCTTCCGGTGAGTGTTTACTTAGCTGTGTTAGGTTCTCCTGGGATGGTTAGGTCTTCCGAGGCTGTGTCCTTCCTGAGAATAGGGAACTCAGGGGTTTGGACTTGTCTTGAGCTCCTAGAGAAATAGTTACATAGCCAAAGAGAATGAAAAGGCTCTTTCATGTTACCAGTTTCTGCCCATGCAGATGGCAGTCTGGATTGTCATCACAAGCTTTTGAAACTAATTTTACCCCAAAGGTACTGTTTCAAGTTCCCCAAAGTTATAACAGCTGAACAGTTACCAAGTCCTGCAGGTTGTCTGTCACTGAGAGAAAACTCTCCCTTATCTGGATGTACCCTGACTCAAGAAAGACCTCTTTGGGGCTGGTTAGATGGCTCACATGGTAAAGCTGCTTGCTGCCAAGGTTGATAATCTGAGTTCAATCCCAGGTTTCCACAAGATGGAAGGAGAGATCTTCTGCAAGTTGTCTCAATTTCGTGAGTGAGTATGCACATGAATGCACACACATGTACACAAACATACACACATGCCAAATAAATGAATGTGATAAATGTTTTTAAATGAAAAAAAAAACACCACCAATTAGCATCTATTTAGTGCCTTTGGTGTGCCAGGTACTACACTAAACTCTTCTACATACAGTTGACTAATTCTGGTCTGAAGATGATCCATTGTTCAGATTAGAAAACCAAGACCCAGACATGTTGAGTCATTCATCTATAATCACAGAGAAAGGAAGAAAGAAAGAAAGAAAGAAAGAAAGAAAGAAAGAAAGAAAGAAAGAAAGAAAAAAGGAAGAAAGGAAGAAAAGAAGAAAGAAAGAAAGAAAGAAAGAAAGAAAGAAAGAAAGAAAGAAAGAAAGAAGAAAGAGAGAGGGTGGGAAGGATGAAAGGAGGGATGGAGAGAGAAAGAAAGAAAATAAAGAAAGGAAAAAAGAAAGAAAGAAGGAGAGAGAGTAGAAGGATAAAGCACAGGAAGGCTAGCCCAGATCCTTCCTTCTTAACCCCAAAGAAGGCGGGAGGAGCTGGGCTGACTATTATGGTGGAGGAGATTCAGGTCCTGGGAATACACAGGCCCTGCCAATCATTCTACCTTGGGGCTCGGATTGAAGTTTTGTGTTTAGAATTCAAATGATCTCATGCCAGTCTCATTCTCAAAATTTCTCCATGGCTCCCAAGTAAACTGACAATAAAGTTTACACATCTTCCAAGACTACAAAGTACCATGCCCTTCTGTTCTCTGCCTTGCTGTCACTGGGGCTGTTGCGATCAGGGTCTATGGATGAAGTGCCTCTGAGGTGTTGGTTTCTCTCTAAGTGATAATCCTACCAGTTTCTGTTCAGTCTTTAGGGTTCAAGTTCAAGGTCACTTATTGACAAAGATCTCCCTTATGCCTCAATCTACTTCTATCCCCATAATAACAGACAACAGTGATTAGCGGAAGGGTTAAATAATACTAGGTGCCAGATAGAGTTGTAAATGATTTACATATAAGGACTCATTTAAACGTTACCATAGCTCTAAAAGATTTTAGCATGGTTCCTACTTTCACATGGAAAAAAAATTGGAGTAAAGTCATAGCATCGTGTACCTTCCTTCACTGCAGTTATCAAATGGCAGTGGTGTGTGTGTTCAGGAAGTGTGTGCTGGACTGTCAACAACAGGGCAGGGTCTCCTGCAGCAGTCTGTGGGTGGGGACAATGTGGCCAGGCTCAAGAGCAGAGAACAGAGGCTTTCTTTTTAAAAAAATATTTTGTTTTCATCATTTTAAAATGAATGTGTGTATGTACTTGACTGTCTGTGGGTGTGTCCATGTGAATTCAGGTGCCCTGAACTCCAGAAGAGGGCTTTGGAGTCTTTGGAACTGGAAGCACAGGCCCTTTGCAAGAAGAGTACCCGCTTCTAACTGCTGAGCCAGTCCCCACCCTTTAAAAACAGATGTTATTTTTGTTATGTTTTAATTATGCATAAATGTGTGAGTATTTATGTGTGAATTCAGGGATCATGGGCTTCCAAGACACAAAGATCTAGATTTCAGTTCTGACTTAACACTTGTTAACTTGCTATCTTGAATAAGCCCAGGCTCTCCCCCAAGCTCTCCTCTCAACCCGTAAGTAACAATACCTTAAAAAAAATAGGTGGTAGATAGCAGATTCAGAGGATACAGCATAGTGCCACACCTAGGAATAGTCCTTACCAGCTCCTTTCCTCTCTTGCTGTGAGAGACAGGCATGTGTGGCTTTGGAAATTTCTCATGCTAGCTAGACTCCAGCCCCTGGAAATGTGAAGACCAGGGTATAATTGGGGGTCAGAGACAGCCAACAGAATCTGTTGTGGCTGCCTCTGCTGGTTAAATGAGTCAGATGACTACCATGGCCTCAGTTCACTTCGTAGACATAGTGAAGGAGGGAATAGGAAATGTACACAGAACTCCGTCACTCTTGGTCCTTGTCAACAGCTCTGGCTGGGAGGAAGTCAAGACAATAAACTCGGATCCAGTGAGCTCTGTTGCCTGTTCTCTATTTCAAGGGGACAGTCCCTGCCTTGTTTCTCTTCTCTCCAGTGAGACACTTCCCTGAAATGCTCCGGACTTCTCAGAAACAGTGCACAGGGATCAGCAGCAAGGCAGAACACATCCTGGCCCAAGGATCACACTCTTTCTGGATGTGGGGGCAGAAAGGGACACTTAGAAGGCCCCCTTCCTTCCTTTGCTTTCTCTTAGCAATTTTTCCCTTTCATCCTTCTGCAGGCTGAGTTTGACTTACCCTGTGGAGAGGAGAAGGGAGGTAGGGTATGCCTGAGGGTGCTTTCCCTGTCCCAGGAGAAAGTGAAGGGGCTTGCTGACCTTCCCCTGTGCTGTGCTCTGCTGTGGGATTATTCTTGTCTACAAAGGGCAGCTCTGAGCTAGCTTCAACTTCTCCTCCCTGCTTAGCTGCCTGGGCTGGAAAAACCTGTGCCTAGAAAGGTGTGTATCAACCCTTGAGGCTGTATTTAAACATAGTTGCAGTGAGCTGTGTGACTGGACCCAGGCTATCTCACAAAGTGACAACCTCATGGATTTATACAAGAGAATGCTCAGCTAACTAAGGTCTGGCTTATCAGAACCCACAGCCATTTGCCATTCTTGGCAGTTTGGTTTTAAGGGTAATAGTCAGACTCGATATCCTGTCGTGTTTTATACTATCTCATTCTCCCCGCTGCTCCTCATCTTTCTAATATACGTCTTAGAGAACCTTGTCTTCAACTTCAAATCTATTTCTACATCACCAGATTTTTTATGGGAGGAGGAGGAATATGTTTGAAACTAAGAAAGCTTTCCTTTGGGTCATACAGCATTCTCCATTATCTTCAGGAGACATATTTCAAGACCCTAGGACATGCCAAAAGCTGCAGGTAGTGCTGAATGGAACCTGTCTGCATGCGCTGTTTGTTCTTATGCACATATACCTGTGATGAAGTTTCATTTATAAGTTAGGCACAGTCGGAGATCAGCAGCAGTGAACAACAAAGCAGAACAGTTACTGTAGTAAGTGAAGATGGGATTACTTGAAGACAGGCATTATGGTAGATAGCACCGTATCCAGTCTTGCAACTCAGAGGTAACTGAGGAGCTAACGGGCAGGTGGATTGTACAGCATGGATTTGCTGAGTGAATTGATGAGTCATCTGGGCGGGATGGATCAGGATGATACACAATTTCATCACGTTATTCAGAAGGGCATGTGACTGAAAACTTACGAATTCCCCTCTCTGTGGAATTTTCAGTTTATTACTTTTGGATCAGGTTGACCAAGGATAACTGAAACCTTCAAAATCGAAACTGCAGATAAGGGGGAGAGGGTTACTATATTAGTGTGGATGGGAAGTCAACCAGAACCTTTCAAGAGTGCTTTCTGTTCAGGTTCCCTACTGATACCAGAAGTCCTGGATGCTTAGCTCTCACATGTGGACCATCTGCTATGAGCTAGGTGCCAGAGAGGCATGCTAAGGTCCCACGATACACATTAAAGATTGTAATTCTGGCATTTTCTCATTGTTTTGTCTGTATCAAGTCATTTAACCCTTATAAGTAGCTAACAGGGCATGCACACTTTGCATTCTAATCAGAAGGTGGGGCAACTGAGACACAGTGAGATTAAGTAACTTGTCCCAAGGTCCCAAGGTAGTAGAGGTAGAATTTGGAATGGTACTCTAGCTCACTCATAACGGCTCCACACAGCCCTTTTAATTTATTCTAACCACCATCGTATGAGATAGAAAATTAAAGTGCCCATTTTCCAGATAAGAAAACCAAGTAGAGAAGAATTTGTCTGGGAGACTGATCCAGATTTCTAACTTAATTCATCTTGATCTGTTATTAAGTACCTACTTTGTGCCAGGCACTGTGGTGGCACTGAGCGACTGCTATGGTTTAGCATGACAAGCTCCATGTGTTTAGTCATTTTGTTTCTTTCTATTTCTTTCAACTTCGTTACTTTTCTTCGAAGCGATAGAACAGAATTCACTTCACGTGCCTTGAACGTCACATGCAATCCAGGTTAGTCAGGGGTGCCAGCACTGTGCACATGTCCCAAGAGCCAGCAGAGAGTTAGGCAAGCCTGAACAAAGCCAAGAAAGCAACTCAGCTCCTCCAATATTTTAGATTCAAGCTTGGGCAATCATTCACTGCTATTTTTTTTCATTCCATAGACATTTATTGGGCATCTGTTATGTTTTACATTCTTAGTTGGGAGCATAAAACAAGAGGATTTGTATATGAATTTGAGATGCTCATGGTTTAGCAGGGAAGAAAACAAGGTATTTCAAGTACTATTTTGAGACTTTGAGATACTAATTAAGAGTTTTTGAGACAATAACTGAATAGGACTTGAGAGGGGCACATTCTGAAGATGACAGATAAGTAGAATCTTAAAGGATAAAGATGCATGTTCCAGATGGAGATGGACAAATTATGTGGTGTTTTTCTAAACACATACTATACACTAGGCCTTCGGTCAAAACTACACGTTGATTTGAATCATCACTCCAGAATCCAAGAAGCAGAAAACATATGCAGCCTGGGGAGAAGAGGCAGTGTGGAAAGTCAGGAGGCAGGCAGCTGGCATATTTAGCTCACACAACCAAACAAGGTAGGAGGGAGGCATGCTTAAGACCAGGACAGAGAAGGAATTGGGAGCAGAGTTCTGAGGGCCAACAAGCCTGGTCTGAAGCCTGGATCTTAAGGACCAAGAAGACGCAAATCAGGAAAACAGCCAAAGAACACACATGCACACAGACACACAGACACACACACTCACACACAGACACACACTCACACACACACCACCCCCAAACAAGATGAAATAACAACAAAACAACCTATAACTGGGTTTAGAAGTAGCATTGTAGAACCAGAAAGACGGCTGGGTTCAAATGGGCAAAAACTGTAGACAAACCAAACCACTTTGGAAGGTCACCACAATGTTTTGGGTACAGGACAATGAAGTCCTTTACTGCAGGAAAGAAGGGAAGACTGGAGAAATGACTAAGAAGCTGGCTGTCTTGGGTGATGAGAGATAAATAGGTGATGGTGACAGTGTTCTTCCAAACTACATGAAAAAGGGACAGGGCAGGAAGGACATTGTAGCTGGGTCTCCAGATTAATAAAGTGGGGTTACCAAAAGTTGCAAGTGTCTAGTATGTCTATACACCCCTAGTAATAAATAAAGGGAGGTGACAGTCCATGGAGTGGAGGGACAAGGATTGAAGTGAAAAATGGATTCTACAGCCTGCATGGTAGATGATGAGAGCCAGATCTGAAGAGATGGTGAAAGCAGTTTTCTGGCTCCGAGCCTCGGTGGTACAAGAGTCCAGGTGTGGGGTGAGTCTTTGGCAGTCATTCCAACTGCAGTTCAGGTAAACAGAGCCATGAGGCATTCCCAGGAAGAGGCAGCTCTGCCCTGAAGGGTTTTCTCTGACAGACCTGGAAGCTGCATGACCGGGCTTGAGGCAGGCGGCAGCTGGGGTTTGGGAGGACACAGGCACGTGGATAGCCTCCTGTGGGTGCCCTGCTGCAGATGAGGCAGCCATGAGAAACAGTTTGTCTTTCCAGCCGCCTCCTCCACCCTTTGCTACAGAGCCTCCATGCCACAGTATGGTGCCAGCTGCAGAAAGATTGATTCATAGGTGAGGGCTGCGGCTTTGAGCCACGCAGAGGCAGCAGCAAATGGCAAAGTGTGTGTGTGTGTGTGTGTGTGTGTGTGTGTGTGTGTGTGTGTGTGTGTGAAGGAAACTTTATTTAAGGGTCCGTACATCAAACACAACCTCAGTAGCAGACAATAGTGATTTGCCTAGACAATGTATGCCACTGAATTAACATCAAGATGGGCTAAACAGAGCAAGAAGAGAGACTCCTTTTTCAAAGTGGAGTATCTTCCTCTACGGTCTCAATTACAGGAGATACTTTTGTGCACAAAACATTTAGGCAACAATATCTGGGTGTCTTTTGGAGTCTACTGTAACCAAAGAGAAAGAAAGGCCGGAACTAAAATGCCAAGAACAAAAAGAAACTGTTTGGAGACAGGTCGGCTACAGTGTAAACTTTTCGTTTTCTCTCATAGCAAAACCTGATGGTTGCCTTTGAAAAAAAAAGTGTCTGTATCTAGGTCCCTGGCAGTGATTTGCCTCTGGGAGGGCCAGCAATCTATTTAATGACTCCATTGACGTCAATCGCATAACTGAAATACTTACTAACATGCATGATTCCAGCTTTCAGGGGGAGGGGATGGATGGCGTCTCTCAGCAGCTCGAAAACGTGATATGGAATCATGAGGAACGGACTTGGCTCTTTCTGCAAGTACCGAGGGACTAGATGCTGCTGGTCCCCCAGATCCCATTTAATATGAGAAAAAGTTTTCCTGCTAAATGAAGAAATTAATTCTGAACAAGTCAAAGCGGCCATTAATAAGCAAGACATTATTTTTGGCCGTGTTTGCTCAAAGGAAACATTTTAACCATTCAGAATTCAGCTGACACACTAATGATTTTGTAGTTACCCATACTTAATTTTAGACATATATGAAATAATTGCAAATCAATGCAGACAGCTCAGTGTTTGTGTTCTGGGGTAAACTTTTACAGGATGTCTATTTTAGACAAAGGAGTTTCTTTCAAACTGTTTAGGGAACTATACTGAGAATTGCCCAGTTTTTCTTGTGTAGTTCTATTCTACGATTTCATTTTGTATGCAGGCTCTTTACACATTCACAGTGTGTAATTATACAGATTGTCCCAGCAATTCAGGTCACACACATCGTTCTGAACACTGAAGAAAACGTCTGTCATTTTTATTTTCCCTTTTTCTTTTTGTGATTTCCTCCAGGATCTCCTTTATCCTGAGTGGTCAGAACCTTTGATAAGATGATTGATCTTATTTCTGTTTGCTCAGGCTGTAATCCTGCCTGATGCTTCTTCTTAATGCAGAAACCAAGCAAAGGTTCGACTTGGGCTAACCTTCCTTTCTAGTCATCTGACATGGATCGGATTGGCTTTCAAGCCATAGTTGTCCTCAGAGGGCCTCAGGGGGACCTCTGCCTGTCTACACCAGTCCCTCTCTCATCCTAGACCCAGGGAGTTTTAGCAAAGCCTTGACTTTCCGTGTGTTGTTCGGGGTCAGAGAGAGAGTACTGAGCCTCCGCTCTACTTCTTAAACAAAATGTACATCTGGTACATCTACGGAGATCTCAGAAACAGTCAAAACCAAGTGAAGACACATGAGGAGTCATGTGGAGAAATGGGTTTCCTGAGAGGAGGCCTCTTCTTCGCTTTATCAGCTGGTAGCATCATCCCTTCCAGTGTGGCCCAGAAGCCTATTAGAAGACATGGGCTCCCCGGAGCCTGGGAAGAACCTTAATTAAGGCTGTTGCTTGGAGAGGTCAGCACATTTCACGCTTTACTGGAAGACTTATGCTTCCTCATCCTATTTCTCCAAATACATTCTTTCCTTGAAATATATTTTAATTGACTCCTGTTGAAAATCACCACAGTTCATGCTGCAGACACTCAAGCTGAGACAGACGCTGTGTCTGCAGCAGTCTGGCCTGGAGACCTCCAGGCAGTTAGTTCTTCGGTTATCTCGTCAGCATGGTTGGTTGCTATTTCGGATGATCCATCTACTTCTGGGTTACTTTAAAAATATAAGGTCTGTTACAAGTGGTGATCTTCACAATTTGTACAGCCACTGGTACATTTCAGAAAAAAATGTTATCATAGGACACCCTACTTCACACGTCCCTCTGGCAGTTACAAAATTCTATATAGGATACATCTTGCTGTAAATCAAGTCATTTATGTGACTCAGAGGTGAGAGTTACTAAGAGCAATACTTCTCTGATCCTTTTGTATAGAAAAAACCCTTCTGCAAAGGCTGTGGCCACTTAGTAATTTATCTTCTCAGTAGGTTCTTTAATGACATAGTCAAAAGCATGGATGAGATGCATGAAAGAGCTTAGGACAGAGGGTGTGGGGACAGTTGGACAGTTGGACATAATCACATGAATACAAACTGATTCATCTTTTCAATTATCTTATTTGTTTGCAGTCTTCCATTTTGAATATGACCAGGTGAAAGAATTTGGGTTCCTGCCTTGTTTTAGACTTTTCTTTCTTTTATTCATTTTTCCCTTTTTGTTTCAAGGCTATCCAGAAAGAGCCAAGAATTTACACATTCAAAAGAAAGTGATTGTGTTATACAAGTTGAGCTGCTCATGAACCTCAGCCTTAGGATTTTCAACACACTCAAGAGGATTTCCCGTGACTTCCCAAACCTGTGTGCACAGGCTTCAGAACTGCTCATTCTGGGCTCATCCCTCCATTATTGTATGGTGGGTGGCTTTCCCACATCATTGGCAAAATGTCACCTTCTGAGGCATTACCCTTTCTAACCTGCATGAACACACTGACACCTGAGCAGTTACCAAATTCACCCCAATACCTTCTAATTTCAACACAGTAAGTGATACAGCTTATGAGAAAAAAGAAAAAACCAGAAGTGAGTACTTTCCCTAGACACAGAGATATTGGCTCATCATTACCTTTATGAGACCATTCCTTTAAATAAAGTCCAACTTGTACGTAGTTCTGACTAGTTTGACATTTACCCTGTTCCTACCATGCAGAAATAATTTACCACACTGTGACCTCCAAGAGATGAGAAATGTGCAGCCTGTGCCTTCAGGAGCTTGGGTTCCCAGTGGAAGAGGTATACAACTGAGGAATCATAGCGCATCCGCAATTAGTTTGTTGCCATAGCACGGAACAGGAGAAATTACGAAAAATAAAAAAGACTGAGCTTTTCTGTTGAGCCCCAAGAGCTGAGAATCTCCTTGGTCCAACAGTGGGAGGGAAGGTAAACAGACGTATACCAGGAGGCTTTTTTCACACCGAGGGATTGCCTCACCCAAAGTTCCAATTGTTCAGTAACAATCATAGTCAGTGTAGGAATCTCACCTGGATTTGGAGAATTCACTTTTACAGAGGATCACATTTCATTGATATGAAGGAAGAAGCAGCAGAAGAGGAAGAGAAGGAGGAAAAAGAGGAGGAAGAAAAGGCAAGGAGGAGAATAGGAAGGGGAGGGGAGAATGAGGAGGAGGAAGAAGCTGCAGAGGAGCCATCTTCTAAATTCTAAATTCTGGCTTCTCCTACTTGCTTCCATACAGTCGAAGTCAGTCAGGCTTTGCTGACACAGTACATTGTTGCTGGATGTGTTCAAGCTATCATCTTGTACTTCTTAAACCTTATATTTCTATCAAAATATATCAGTTCAAATTCAGCACTTCTTAATAAATGCCTTGATTTTCTTTTTATGAAAACTTAATGTTCTAAAGCATATTCCAGAGCACCATGCTGTTTGCTCAGAGCCATGGATATTTCATTCCACTTTCAAGCTTCTATTTAAACACACCTCTTTGTCATATGCTGATAAATATTAAAATAACAGGAAAAATCTGCCCGACTTATTTAAGCTGATAATAAGAACAAAACACGGGATGTGTGTCTCCTCCCTCCTCTCCTAACTGTGGTTAACCGTTGAGAAGATTTTGAAACCAGCAATTATGTAATAATTGGTACCACCACAGTCTCTTCCCGAAGAAAACCCGGGACTGTTGTAGTTTGCCACAAAGACAGACAAAAACAAATTGCCGTAAGTGGTATTGTTGCTTCTTTGCTCCATTGTTTCAAAAGCATTTAAGAAAAGCTCCCATTGCCAAGCTGGAGCCAATGTGCCAATAATCATAAAACATCTTTCAAACATTGTTTCAGCTAATGAGTTAATTTATAGACCCATAAGCACCATATAGCCTCCTGGTATACGTCTGTTTTTATTACAAGAGAAAGGAAATGTACTCTAAATATTCAAACTGGTGTCAGGAGCATGTTGGTGGAATTGGCAAACAAAACCAGCAAGGATGCCTCATGTGTAGGCCAATAAGATGAAACAGCAGCCGGTTCAGAATAGCTCCTTTGATCTCCCAGCATCCAGCACAGCCACACACTAAGACACTGCTCCATTCCTTTTTATACCTAACGGAAGTGGCCCATCAGCATGCTGAGGTTTTGAAGTCTGTGGGCAAAACACTGTTTACTTCTTTCTAGTTCATATCACAGGGCTCTGGTGTATACTCACCTTCCTTCATGTCTTTCTTTCATTTTTTGTTCTCCTTTTCTTTTCTTCTCAAAGTTTTAAAAACATATACCATAAATACTTCAGAAGCCAATGAGCAAATGGAGCCCACTTTCTTTGTTCCTTCGTTCAGAAGTTAGTCATTTACAACACTTCTGAGATACTTAGGGTCATCGTAGTAGGAGAGCACAACATCCAAAGGGGGAGAAGCTGAGTATTGGGGTGGTGGGGGCGGGAGACTAGCACTGTTAGATGTCAGGTGACCATGGTGAGTGCATCTGAGTTTTTCACAGCGTTTTGCTACACTCCCCTGCTCTAAGAGTAAGATGGGTTCAAGGGAGCAGAACTCAATGGACTTCAAAGCGGTCTCCTGAGTGGCTGCACGTGCTGTGACAAATACATGTGCAAGGGTGTTCCTTCACGGTAGCCTTTCCTCTCAGTAGATTTCAATACAAGAAGAGCAGATGCACAATATCGAAAGACAAGAGGAGCAAAGAGGGATGACCTCTGAGCGAAATGCTTTGTGACCCGGAAAGCACCTCTGGTTTCACTACCTGGCTAGGATACAGAGCAAGTTGTAGTTACAGCTGAGGCAAGGTGGGGAAACCATTCATGAGCCTTGGGGATCTCGGGCTCATGTGGGCACCCTGTGGGGGAATGTTTGAGGTTAGCACTCCTGGAGTTCACTGGGGTCAGCAGGCTGAGGTCAAGTTGCACTGTTGACGTAGGTTTGCTCCCTTCTCTCCTGGAAACAGCAGGACCACACATTGAATTGGGAAGGCCTAGGCATACACTTTGTTTGGAAGTATTTTAGTTTGGCTTCACTTGGGGTAAAGGTCCAATACATCTTTGAAAAAAGTCACCAAGAGGCATCCCAGTTACAGTGTTCATATAAATGCAGTTTTAAATAAGAAACACATTTATTGCTTGGGAAGATGGAGATAGGTCTCCGGGCCTACCTTGCAGGCTGACTCTGGAGACTGGAGCCTGACTAGCCGCTGGCGACCTCCTGTGGAAAAGCAGAAAAGGAGGCTGAGTATGCATGGACAAGCCCCCCACCCTTCCATGATTCCTGACTCCTGGGGAGATTTCCAGGGCATAGTGAGTAATCCAGTGACATAAGGCTATCTCCGGAAGGCAGGCTCCTGGAACATGGGCAGGTGATTGCAATTCCCTCACATCCAGATGGCCTGGAATTTCCCTCAGTATAGCATCAGGATGCTACAGCTCGCCAGGGAGGAAGTTGTTTACCTCAGGTCCCTTGGCAGCCCCTCCGCTTCAAGTTTTCTGTCACTGGAGTCTCTCAGAAAAGCAGACACTTGCTTAGGCCTCACTCCACTTATCAGCATGAATCCCAGTTCTTTGAGGACAGAAAATCACAGCCAGAGGAACTCTTAGAGAGTTATCAGTTCAGGACTCACACTTTTTTCACCTCAGGAAACTGAGATGTTTGAGAGGACAAATCGTTTGCCAAGTGCCACACACAGCAACTAGCTGCAGTGATCCGGGCTTCTTAATAGAGGCACTGGCTTTTCACGGAGGAAGGAGGGTTTCATTCTTACTCAAATCCTTACACCAAGAGGCAAGTGAAACAAACAAACAAACACATTTTCCATTAATAGTGCAACTTTCTATTTGTATGTGTATCTATGTGTGCGCAGGTGTGTGCATGTGTGCTTGTCCGTTTATGTAGGAGTGGGTGGAGGCCAGAGATGAAGTCAAAATGTTTTCCCCAAATACTTCTCCATCTAGTTTTTGAGACAGGGTCTCTCACTGAAGAGGGAACTTTTCTTTCTGGCTAGGCTGACTGGCCAGCAAGTCTCTGCCCCTCAGTGTTAGAGCTACAGGAACGTGCCATCATGCAGACTTTTCTTCTTAGATTCTCTCTTTTCTTTGCCTGACATTCCCTGGCCCTTTGCTGGTCTAATCATCCTTCTGGTGATTTGCAGAATTTCTCTGTTACACTCTCCCAGATTCCCAGTATATTGCTGGAGTCTCCCTGTAAAGGGATAGAGCAGTGATCTCAACTCCAGAGTACTCTACAAGGCAAATTAGAATATTTTGCTCCAGCTTGTTTCTGGTATTTAACAGACCTAAAGCAGTCTTGCCTCTGGGGTCCCATGCAATGGCCTGCAGTCAGCCCTGCTCCAGGGTCCCATGTAGTGGCCTGCAGTCAGCCCTGCCTCTGGGATTCTATTGCAGTGGTCTGCAGTCAGCCTTGCCTCTGGGGTTCTAATGCAGAGGTCTGCAATGGACAGATGGGTCTGTATTTCTGATAAGCTTCCAGATGCTGCTGACACTGATGGTCTCACATAGAAGCCCCTTCAGTAGCCCTGATAGCAAGAGTTTGCCCCACTGAGGAACAACAGGATGTTGCTGATGATCAAGAAAGAGATATAGGCCAAGTATTTCTGGGTGTAACTGTCCTGACATTAGTGAAGATACCCTAGAGAGAGAGACACTTGTGGCCTTTGGTTATCAGATGTACTGAGACGATGGACCCTAAGAAATTGGAATTTTCCCAGGGGGTTCATGCTGGAAGAGAGAGAAGACTGAGCCAACCAGAGAGTGAGCTTGTCTCTCTGAAGAGATCCACACAGTGCTGAGATCTGGTCAGATCACCTTACAAGACAGAGCCAGAGCTGAGACGATGATGGTGGATCAGTAATGGGCGGGACCACAACTTGACTAGAGCTAGTTAGTTATGGGCACCTCTTGCCTTCTATTTAAATCTAATTTTCCAATGAGGAGCCTGAAGATAGGCTTGTGTATATATGAGGGAGGAGGGTGCGAGTGAACTGTTTTATTTCTCTTCCCAGTGTTGTGACATTGAATAAATCTGTTTTTTTTTTCTGCTTTTTATTATCACTTGTCTCTTTAACTGGTGTGTTATGGATGGGTAGCATGCTACTCACCCTGGGCCCAGGCTTTGATGCTAACAAGCTCTGGTAACACAAATGAACATCAGTCTCATTTGGGGAGGTGTTTAATAAATACTTTTCCCATCTCGGAAGAATCCATTTTCATAAGTCTAGTGCAGGCCCTAAGGATCTGCATTTTAAAGTCCTCTTAGCATTCCTATGCACAGGCAGGTCTGAGGGAGAGGCCAAATTCTAAGTGATGGAGAAAGGCATGCAAGGCTGTTGCTGAGGAAGCCTCTGTCTATTGGTCAGCCACAGCAGTGACTTTTATTCCAGCCATCACATTCCCATGGGGATAAAAGAACTTATATGTAGCTCTTTTTCTCTAGCTGCAAGTCCGTGGACAGAGTCCACAGCCACCGTCAACGGACCAACAGGATGAGCCTGTGTGACTGGGTGGGCAAATCCTCATGCCATGATTGCTATTCTCTGCTGCATACTGTGCGTGTCGTTTCTCAGCTTCTTCTCCTGGGAGTGTTATCATTTTGCTTTAGGGATCAGGAGATGAAGACACACACTACAGCACACACAGTGATTTCTAACTGTCCGGGCAGGATTCAAAGCCAAGTATTTCTGAACTGGAAATGCTAGCTCCTTTCTCTATACCATTTGCTGAGCACTTCTGCACTACTACCAAGGGCTGTTTTTTGTTTTGCTTTGCAGGAAAGTTGAAGAATTCAATTCCAAACTCCTCAGCCCGGCATGCAAAGCCTTTTGAATTCCGTCCTCATCATATTTCTCTAGATTAGTGCTAGACCACCTCTCTGTCTGACAGTTCATCTCAGACCTGTGTGCTCTCAGGTATTTCATACTTCTCCCCTGTTGAACTCTAAAATTGTAATTAAAACTGTCTAATTAGGGTTTGATATATAACTCCCTAGATTAAAGGTAAACCTTATGTAGGCAAGGGAAGACTTGTTCACTACCGGGTCCTAGGATGGTCCCCGAGAAAGTCTTTATATGCCAACTACTCAGTGACACTTATTGAGGGGAATGCCGGATGAACACATGCATGAAAAATTGATGTCCACTTTGCTCAGGCCAAAGTTGGTTTCTTCTTTTGCTTTGACCTCATCCTGCTCCTTTCTTGCTGATGCTCAGGCCATTCTTCTGTTGGAGAAACTCTCCCCATACTAAATATCACCTACCTCTGAAGATTACAAATCTCCTTCAAAACGAAACTATATTCTTAATTGAAAATGGTCCCTCATGTTGCCATGGTGCTTTATCTATACCAGAAGTTCATTTTCTAATGTGATGATTTTCATATGTGCGAACATTATCTCCACCACGGACTCCATGACCTGCTTGCAGTAGGATCCAGTTTGACCTCTTTTTCTTTTTGAATCTTTTGTAGGACCCACCAACTTCCTGGCAAGCAGTAGGAATTTCCAAACTACTGGTGGACTATTGACCAAATCAGTCATCGATAAGGAAATATTATGAAGATGCCAACACACTAACTGGATGTCTCGGCTTTCATCTGTTCATATGCAGTCTTGGTTCCTGGGCTTCCCACTATGCATGCTTTATCATATTGCAGTGGTGGCCTTGTTGACATCTGGCTCAGTGGCTAACTCATCTGTGTCATTTGGGACTGTGCTCAGGCAGTCCTGCACACACTCTGCTGTGAGTGGCCCCCACCTGCGCTATATAGTTTCCTACACTTCATTATCACACTGTAATGCAACCCCCCATCTGCCCAGCTCTCTCTTCAGCACAATTATAAGGAATGCAAGGAAAGACTGAGTCTCATTCCTAGTCGCAGCCCTGCAGGCTGGCATGGCATTTGAGTGATGCACATTTCACTGCGTACCCAGTGGGTTCACAGGAAGACTGGACTCTGAATCTTGCATATCTTCCAGAGTTCTCTGGGAGGCTTTTGTGAAAGGAGACTGTGAACTAGGTGTTCTTAAAATGTCAGAAACATCTACTTTCTTAGTAGCATGGCTACTCATATTATGCAATTCTTTCTGTAATTTCTTGGAAATTACACATTATGTAAATTCTTTTGTCTTGGAAGTTATTTTGGGAAAGTATGGCCTTTACTGAAAGTTGTTAGTTCAGATAAACATCCCTGTGTAGGAGAAAAAGAAAGGGCCATGCTTATTCGGCTTTATGACTTCTCTTGATAAGTGGTCCAAAAAGGAGGCCCAGTACACTTTAATGAATGGATGACTTCCGGAAACCACATTATTGTTGGTAAGACAGGAGACTACCAGCCAGAAAACTGATGGGCTCAGGGGAGAACAATCTCTGCTGCCTGCTTTCCCTCGGTCTCTAACTTATAAAAGAATGGGAGAAAGTTCTTTACCTGGCTGCTGAAGATGTTGATAGGAATGGGGAAGGTGACTTGGCCACAGTAGTTAATGCTGAATTGTGTAGTGGAGGGAGAACTGGGCTGCAGTAGAAGCAGGAATCTTCCCAGTCCTGAGTCTGGCACCTTCCACTAATGTAGTCCCTGGCAGCTCACTCAACCTCAGTTTCTTTCTTACTTGGGGAAAGCAGGCAGCAACTACTATTTCCTGATGATTTACAGTGTGTGAGGTCTTGTATGAGGGGCTCCCATATATTTCCTCACTTACTTGGAGGAAATTTGGCTAGGTATTTTCCATATCTAAGTGTTCAAGATTTTATGATTCTCAGCTAATTTAAACCCCATGCCAAAATATATAAAGCTCTGAAAGACATTCCAGATATACACTAAAGAAGATGGTTATTAATGTTTTCCAAAGAATGTGTACCTTCTGGTCGAATTATGCCTTTGAAGAATTTCGAATGCAAAGATGACATGGTTCCCTGGTTGTCACACATATCAGTGGTTCTTGACGGATGATGGAGGCAGACATCTCGGTTACTGAGTGGTGAGTACTCTCACCATCACATTGGTCTTTTGGAAGCCATCAAGTGCTTCGGGGAAATGTTTCTGAATTAACAACCCCAAATGAAAGCTACAGTTTTCAAAATTAACTCCTGGGACAAGGGAAGTGTAGGTTTTAATTTGCAGCCAAGAAATACAGGCCTGATCCCCCATTTCATTAAGGTGCAAGGGAACCTCCTCAGCAGAAACTTTAAGATTTTCACCCTTTGGGTGGCAAAGCTCCGGCAGACAATGGGCTGCTTTATCCAGAGCAAAGAGCCAAAAGATAAAAGAAACCGTAACTTAGGAGAAGTATAGTTCTATGTGGGAGTTCCTTTTCACATCATAAACCACACTAGCCAGATGTCTCATGAAAACCACTCCAAGGACATAATTACTGCTTAAATGCTACATTCAAGACAGGGAGTGGCACCCTGGAACCCACGTTAAATATCCCAGAAAGCAACTTCTAAATTCCATGGATCTTACAGCTTCAATTGTTAACATAAGCTAATGCATGTGGGTGGGATGGGGGATGCGCTCTGTAGGCCATGTGCACCCCTGGTAGACAATCTCATCTTCACTTCCTTCTCTTATTTGTTGATGGGTACTGGTTACCTAGCAATAGAGTGAAAGTGTATCAATGGACCCTCAACTCTCCAACCTACCACTGCCATGCTGCTCCATTTGTGGCTTAAATAAACCCAACACTCAGGTCTTAGGCAGAGCTACACAGAGGCACTGCTCCTCTTGGGGAAGCTCTTGAGAATCTGCCTTTTCATAAATTTTTGTCCCCTGATGTTGATTATAAAGAGATACTTGAAATAACCAAGCTGAGGATAGTAGCTCACACTTATACCCTCAGTGCTTCAGAAGCTGAGAAAGAAGGATTGCCATGAGTTTGAGACCAGCCTGAGCCACATAGTAAGGTAGTGAATTCCAGGTCAGTCGGGGCTAGAGAAGGACACCTATCTCAAAATAAAATAATCAAAAGCCTTGAGATAAATAGCAAGACTAACTCTATAAAATACAGATGTGGAGCTGCAGAAGATCAGTAAATGAAGATGGCTAACTGCTGGAGATAAACTCCCTTATAAATATGGCTTGTCTTGGACCAATGTGACATGATGGGTCATGATTTGAGAGCTGGTCCTCAGTCTGAGAATGATAATGTCTCTAGATCTATTCTATATTTGACATTTAGGGTCTCAAGATACTTGATCCCTGGAACTTTGTGTGATTCAGAACATACATGGCTATCTGAAGACCCAGTTCTTCAGAAAATTATCTTCAATGTATTAATCAGCAGGGCTAGGCTGTCTTCAATACTACCCACAGAGGAGGAACACCCACACTCATGCTAACAAAAAGCATTGAGAACACCATGTGTACCCACTTCTCCTGGGATCTGTGTAACATATTGGTTTGGCCCCAGGCATCGTCACTCATCCCTTCTTCCTGTCACCACCTGTGACATTCTAACTAGGTGCTTCTTTCCTAAAGAGACTGGCTTAGTTAATGTTTGCTTTTAGCCTCTCTGATGGCCTTCTGTTTCAGAAGTTGCTCCTACATAACTGTTCAAGCCATCCAGGCTTTCTTTCTGCACCCAGAGTACTCAACAGTTGTCCTGAATAAGAGGGCACAGCATTGAGAGTTGGGATGTTGTGTTCAAGGACAACAGCTGCTCGCTAGAAGCTGTGCAGTTGGTCACATTCAGGTCATTAATCTCACCCTGTCTTGATTCCTTACCCATAAAGTGGAAGTAATAATATCTGTCACAACTACTGCTTGTGGGTATCATTGCTGAGATAATTGATATGAATACCCTTCTAGGTTCAACAAGGTAAGTTCTCAATTATAATAGCTCACAGCTACTGTGTATATGCCACTTTGAGAGCTTTATGAATATTAAGTCATTTAATCCTCATAATAACCTCATCTTATAGTTTAGGAAACAGAAAACCAGAGAAGATAATTAACTTGTTCTTGTATATGATTCCCAAGCAGTAGAAATATATGATGTGGCCAACATGAATAGTCACAGAAACCAATTACGTGGAGAACAATACACAAGGGTAAGGAAATTTCTAAACTTCCCAGAAATTTTCTAAATAATTAGTGATCTATCTTGTAATAGTTATTCATTCAGAAACACACATTCACACATAGACACATGAGATGTTTATGAAGCATAAAATATGTGTCAGACATTCTACCACAGTCTAGTGATGGGCAAAGATCCATAAAGACAGTGTGAGAGGTTATTAGCATACTGTTAGGCAAAAAGGAGACCACTCAGGTAGAGTTGGCAGGGTCAGCATATTGAGAAAGATGCTACTCATCATAACAGATGTCCAGATATGGCCAGGCAGACTGTAGAAGGTAGGAGGAGACAGTTCAGGCAGAGAGAGTCCATGATCAGGATAGAGAGGAATAGACAGAAAACTGCCAGACCTTGGCTGCTGAACACAAGCCTGTGTGGCTGGAGACATGATCTGACTGCTCACCGATTAATCACAGCCACTTCCTGTTAGAACATAAGCTGTGAAAGGGCAGAGACCTTGTCTGTGTGGACCACTATGAGATCATCAGTGCTTGGTATAAAGTGAATGGCCAGTAAGTATTTGTGTAATTGAGTACGTGCATGAATGGACGAACGGTATGCATGAAATAAATACTGGTGGAATGGATTAATCAATGAATAAACAGGACACAAGCTCCAAAACTAGGCCTTCAGGTTCCACGTATTGTCTGTGTGTCCCTGCATGTTGAGGATTTCAGATTTGCTTTCTGGTTAGGTTTCAGATTCTAGAATATCTTCATTTACATGTTGAGAAATCTTAGGGAAGAGAATCAAGACTAAATAGAAAATTCATTTGTTTCACACACACTTTCCACAAATAACTTGATGGTAATCTTACACAATATTTTTAATGAAACTATGTACAGCCTATCACCGGAGGCCAGATATGGATCTTTTAATTCTTGGCATCATATCAGAATTCAAAGAGCCTGAATTTTGGATTTTTAGATTAGGAATGCTCAACTCTTACTTGTTCTAAATATAATACAACTAACTTTGCACCACCACATTAACTTAATCTGGATTGTGAGGCATCTTAGATAGAATGCATAAGCATCTACACTTGATCTTAAAGACTGGTTTACTGCAAGGCCCAGGCAGGAGAGAGACTTGATCACACAAATAGCATGGAAGAAAATGCACTCTGGTGGGAGCCTGCAGAACAGTTGGTGAGAGACCGTGGTGGGAGAGATTCTGCAGGGGCATGCAACTTCCTCTCGCAAGGAGGCTTAAGTACAAACCACAGGACAGTGAGAGGAAATTAGGAATTGTTGCAAATTCGGCTTTAACCTTGGTTTGCATCATCTACTTTTTCAGAATCTGGATGAAGGTAAACAAATGACAGATGTATAGCTTCAGGAAGACTTTGGAGATAATGCTGCGGTGTCTACTGACTGAAAAGCTGGGAGAGTCAAGCTTTAGATTCAATGTTTCTTTAACCTACAGTGCATTCATAAGCTAGTTGCTGTGTCCCGAGGGCTCAAGGTTTCCTTCTATAAAACAGGTTGAGTGAATGGACTTGTGGCCCTCTCCTAACCCCTTCCAAGATCATGGATTCTCTGGCCCTCTGAGGCTATGACAGTCTTTGAAACACAAGTGAACTTTGTGACCCTTCGACTTTATATTTTCAAATGCCCTGTGTAGTGAGACTTAGCACGGAGGGCAGATTTCTAGGCAATGTTTGTGTTCAGTGTTCTTCGGTGTTTTGGGCTTTTGTGGGAGGAATTGTAACTGCTTACTTGTTGGGAGCTCCATGGAGGTTTGTGAGCAGAGTGAAGTTGTTTCTTACACTTCGCAAGCTGGCGAGAACCTGCAAGGAGAATGTTTCAAAGCTGGTTAGGGTCAAAGGACTGCATTTAAAAACCACACCAGTGACAGAGTGGGTACGAGGCTGATACGTACATACCTGGGCAAATGGAGTGACAATCAGGTCATCGCCGTGCCTGGCGAAAAGAGAAAAAGAAGCAGAACGGATGAATTTTAATTGTGACACACAAGTTACACTAAAGTTTACCAGTGTCAGAAACCCACCTTCTCCAGCAACCCTTCTGTGTGGAAGGATGGCAGGAGCCCGTGAACTCCAAAGAAGACACAGCACCCAGCTCATGATTCCCAGCCTTACAGTGATTCCGTCTAAAAGCTTTGGCAAGTAAGCGTGTGTCCTCAGGGCGTATATTTCCATTAACCGGCAGGCCCAGAGTCCTATAATTCAAAGTGACTTGTGGATTTGAGTTGCCAAAGCCAGGAAACTCAAAGTGGGGTGGGAGGGGGAGCTGCCCATAGGCACACTGCACATTGGAAAAAATGGTATAACAGTCTGGATAAAGGGTAACACTGGATTTCCTGGCTTTTTGTTGATCTGAACCACAGCTTTAATACCATTTAAACACAGATTTCTGTCTGGGAATCCCATTACTTTTTGTTTTTAATATACTCTTTTTTTTCCCCCCTCTTAAAGTACCCAAGGAAAAAATTTTAATGGGAATGTGCAGACTGAGCCTACTAAAGCAATACCCGTGACACTCATCTGGTCCTGCAGAGCCAATTATGCTCTGCCTCCTGCTTTATCAGCCTGGGCTCGGGACCACTGAAAGCTGTGCTTCAGCAATGCACTTTGCGTGCTCCGGCATCTGCCTTCGTAATCTGCTAACGACAGCCTTCAGCAAGCTCTCTGCTGAAGGTTTGAGAAACCGCATTGGCCGCCGTCACAACATTAGTTTAATTTGCTGGCACCCTGTGAATTAGCAACATGGAAGCTGATGACAACAAGCTCCCCTCCCTGTCTGGCCCTACCTCCTGTCCTCCATCACCGCACCAAAGGTGGTGCTTCATCCACGATCATGTGAGGGTGCCCCATAATCATTAAGCACCTGCCTGGTACCAAGCACCCTGTGAAGTCAGGTTTCAGAGCTGCAGAGCCCATGCATCCAATAGCTACTCTTCTCTGATGAGGGCTTTAGCAGGGTGCTTCGTTAATGTGGAAGTTTCCACCTTTGTCTTTAGCTAGGAATTCTCTGAAATTTCTTGTTAGGCCTGGTTTGGACAGTGAGAAGAAAACGAAAACAAGCTGACAAGTAGGAAGCCTCTTTGTGTGACTGGCCTTTGTGTACATCAGCTCACTTAACACGGGCGATGCAGCTGTGAGGCAAGCACATCGCAGACGGTAACGGGCCAGTAGCTGCTAACTAGCACACAGCCGGTAAGTGGAAGATCCGAGCCCCTTTGCGGCCCCAGCTCTGTGCTTTAAACATTGTAGTTCTTATTTTCTGAGACTTGCTACATAGTTGACAAGCAAATTGTGCAGAAACCACAACCTCTCAAGTCAAAACATAATAAGGGAGACCAAAACTATTTTTAAAGTTACAATACGTATAAACACAGAAAGAGAAACACAAATAACGCAAAAGAGAAATTCACTATACATTAGTGGAACTAAGGAGGGCTTGGCTGAGTCAGTAGTGTTTGAGATGGACTTTTAGGGACATAGTCTGGAAGAAGGCCGAGGTGATAGATGCTACCTATGAGAGAAATGGTAATAACAGAGGATCTAAAATGGGAAAACAGTGAGCAGGCTCATTGGTGGCTGTTAGAGCACATTAACTATGGCATATGTAGAGAATAAGGTTAGAAGGTGGCATGCATCTGAGATATGGAGCACAGAGCCTGCAATGTTGATGATTCACTCAACAGGACCCGGTGGGCCAATGACGGTCTTCAGTGAAGTGGGAAGTAAGACAGACTGGAAAAGTGTTTTTAAAAGCAAAATGCTGTGGATGCCGAGGGATGGAATGGCAGGGAGAGCCCCAGGAGGGATGGCAGGAGGGTTCCTGGCAATGAGAAAGAGTTGATGCAGCCAAGAAAGGAGCAGGAAATGACACGCTGAAGAGACGCCAGGGATCTCTTCAGAATCCAGCATTTGTTTGCATAAGGAAATAGTATGTTCATTAAAAAAAAGTGAGCATCAGAGAAAATGCTCATGAGCAGAAACAAGAAACACGCAGAGGAGTTGGGGGTTTTCATGGTACCCATTGAACTTTGGGGTACATGTTGAGTTCAAGGTGCTTGGAGACACCCAGGTGGCACTATGGACCAGGGAGGTGGTGTGAAGGAGGGTTTAAAACCACAGAGTTAGGCTTCTCAAGGGAGCAGGGATAGTTATAGAAGTGGTTGGGGACGGCTTTGTTCACAGCACTATATATAGTGAAAGCAAGCCAAAGAAGAAGCTCAGGGCTTCCAGAAAGGGGCTAAAGGGAGAGCCAGAAACAGTTATTACAAATGGCGTGCGGTGACTTGCACCCCAATGGCCTGTGTTTTCATATGGCCAGTGCCCAGATGGGTGAAAGATCTTGCTGTCTGTTGAGATTTTTGAGATGAAGCAGGCCTGGTTCATAACGTGCAAGGGTGAGTTGGAGCACAGGGAAATTGACTTGGAGTCAAGCAGATCTTGTGTGGCTCCTGGATTTCTGGAGTTTAAATATCTGCTGGAAATCAAATCATTTAGGGAGACAGACACACCACCAGGCATAGAGCTGGGGGTCAAATGATACAGGGAGATTCAGACACACCAACACATGTAGAGCTGATGTTGGGCAAGTGATCTGGAGAGGGAGTCAAACTATAAACTGACAATTAAAGAGAGGAAGGCCACCACAGCACAATGTCACCATGGCTTGTTCAGGGGACTTTGGAAGTTGGGAACAGCAGGATATTCAGAAACAGGAGTGGATTGGCAAATTTTCTGCCCTGGCTCTCTAAGAGCATTTGAACAACTAACTAAATGCTGTAGGTCAGATGCTGCTAGAGAAATGAACAGATTTAGAACAAGAATCAGAGAAGAAACCAAGTAAAATGAAACAAAACCTTTTCAGGTTACAGAACTATTTTGAAATCATATTATGCTATTTTACAAATTAGGAATAAGCTGAAATTGCAGTAGCAAAATATTTGACTACGGAAACTAATTTATTTATTTACTTTTTAAATTTCCTAGATCATTAGAGAAAGGCAGTGTGCCCTCTCTGGAACCAAGTGAAATATTCAGAACCGTTACACAAGCACCCTCTAGTGACAGAATCAGAACATTACATGCGTACAGTCTAAGAACAGCTTGCAATTGGGTCTTGGAATTGAATGTGGGGGTAAGATCTTAACCACAAAACAGCTTTTTAGAGAGCAAAATTGCTGCTTCTTACCCCTAGATTGTGAGTTTTATTAATTTACTTTGCATTTCTTTTTAATTGTATGTGGAATTGTCTTGTGTTGGGCTAGTAGTTGATTTCAGCCTGTCTTCTACAGATTAGAACTGTGGTCACTAGGAACACATATTCTGCCCCTAGCCTGCATTGTCTTGTTTCTCAAATACTTTATTATTACCCATGAGAGTTAGGCAAGCCATGTTTCAGCTTCTTCATCTGCAAATAGGGGTCTGTGAGAAATGGGGTATCTTTCTTGGCAGATAAAAGCATTCTATTTATTTTTGCGATGGGCATCGTTAGTGGGCCTTTATTACAGCAAGCTATTGCCTGTCTATCTTCTGCCTGGTAACAGCCTCTTTAAGATATGTATGCCTGTCTCTACTGCAGTCTAGAGAACTTGTCTTTCTATGGTATAGTACACTCATAAAATGCTTTCATGGACATTACTGAGGGTGATAGAAGGAAGTGCCTAATTGTCAGGGAATGATGCAGTCATCTATCATGTTGGCCAGTGGGAAACTTCTCCTGCTTCCTCCCACAATCATCCACTAAGCTCCATCAGTCCCAATTTGCAAATATTTATTACTTGCCTGCCAACTTCTCTGCGGCAGGTCCCCACTCTTGACATTGCATACATGGGAGTCCTAAGCTGCCCCCCAGCTGCTTATTCAGTTATGTTCCGCCTTCAGCTCATCCTTCCTCCTGAGCTGGTTTTCAAACCCAAACACCTCTTGATGCTCTCCCTTCAGGCCACTGGAGCTCCCCATGGCTTGCCTGCAGCATGAAGAACAACTTCTAGGCCTTTCACAACAAGGAGCCTGTGGCTTCACCAGCCTCAGCACTCCTTGGTCTTTCCTAGGGCTGGAAAGCTGGTCAGCCAAAGCCTTTTTCCTGTACACACCCTCCAGCCCTCCTGTGCATCCTCTAGCTCAGCTAGACCTCCTGCAGTAGACCACTCACCCTCCTGGCCAAGCACTCCAAAGGCTCTCTAGTTTTGCCTTTATTTCTGAAGGTATTAAAACTACTAACTGACTTTTTAATCCTTTCGATTTTTGAAGGCACAGAAACTGCCTTATTTACTAGTGAAATGCTTCCATGTAAGTAAACATTCACTAAAAGAAAGGTTGAGAATGGTGTATATTAATAGCTAGAAAGGCAGCCAAATCAGAGATTAATATTCTTCTTTGGGACCTCATGTAGTTTATATCCTGGATCTTTATACTGGATCATCATCTGGACTCCTCGGGTTCAAGACTGACTTCTCATTCTATGTCCCATGCTTTCATCCATCTTTAACTGACAAAACTGTAGATCCCACCACACCAAGGCTACAGAGCCTAAATTAATGGATATATATGTAAAGTACTTTAGCACATGGCACACAGGCAAGGCTTTATCAATGTATGTTTTTACTTACGGATAAATTGTACCATAACAGAGATCCCATGTCTGTATAATAGTCATGGTAAGCAAATGAAACAGCTGTGTGTCCAACTTGAGTCTTAGATACCACGTTGTGCTTTTTGGTAGTCCATCAATAAACAGGTCTTAAATTTAAGTGGTCTATTAGTTGTGCTTTTCATCCTGGTTTTTAGGTCTCATTTCCCTTGACAACTCTCTAGAGAACACACATAGGCCTTCGCACATGTCAGCTTTTAATAGGTCCCTCTCCGGGGCTTTGCAGATGGGATGACCAAATGGGAAAAATATGGTGCCTGTGGCTTTACAGGTTGGCTGCTGAAACTCTTTTTGGAGAGCAATTGATGTCAGGTTTTTTTTTTTTTTTTTTTTTTTTAAAGAAAACTGCTCTTGCTAATTTCCAGTAATTTGGGTTCCCACTGAGAAACCTGTACCACAGTATGCGAAGGCATTAGTTTAGAAATGACTACAGCCCAGGAACTGAGGAGAGACCAAGAGATTACCACATCCAGGAGCACAGTTGAGCTTGCCCTTGCGGACCTGGAGAGGACTCTGTCTTCTTTTACTAGAAAGACTCATTGTAATCTATTCTTTGTTGCTAAAAGTTGAAGCCATTTAAAAACTCCCATTCACATTTTTTTAAACTCATTCACCTACTCTCATCTAAACTGTAAGTCGTTTCCATTTATTCTACTGAGACAATTCATGTAAGAAACATTTCAAAGCCAGCATTTTCCTAGTGCTAGGATTTAACATAGCAGAATTATACAAAGCTTTTTACTTTTGTCTGAATTTGAATTCATGACTGATCTGTGCTAGATTGGAGGGGCTCCAATTAGAAAGGCCATTCGGAGCCATCCCAGAGGCCTTTGCATCAAGGTGCCTGCACTGCCATGACCCCTTTTCTTCAGCGAGGTCTCTTCTGCAGAGACAGGAGCAGTGGGGAAGGAACGGGCTACTGTCCCTGTACTGATTTCACTTCTTCCTGCACAGTGATAATCAGGAGAAAGGGTTTTAAAGAGCCTTACTTCATGGGGCATGAGAGACAGATGCCTCAGTGCTTATGAGCGCCAGCTGCTTTTCCAGAGGACCTAGTTTGATCCCCAATGCCCACATGATGGCTCATTCCCAGGAATACAATGCTCCCATTTGGCCTCCACTGACACTGAACATATGTGGTGCACAGATATCCATCCAGGCAAATTACTCATATACCAGGCAAATTACTCATATACATAAAATAAAATTAATAAAACATTTAAAATGTTTTAAAAAATAAAACAAAGATTACAATGGAGTCAGAGAAAGGAAAATGTATATTCCTAAGAACAGATATTTAAAAAGGTTGTTTTTTTTTTTTTTTTTTTTTGTTTGAGCATCACTTTAGTTTAGATGTGAACATCAGTGTGAAACTGAATTTTCCGATGTGGCTCTGACAAAATAAGGTACCATAAGAAAATGGACATTCTTTAAACTCTACATACTTCTCATATGGAGAAGAATAAAGTCCTTAACTGGGAAACACAAAAGATTTTATAGTTATGTTTAAATATTTTCTAAACAAAACCCTTTGCCCTCATGCAACAGAAAGATTTTAATGTATCTTGACATCAGTATTCTGAATAAGGAGGGGTTATTGGTTCACCTGTGCTTTCCTAAGAAGGGCTTATCTTTATTGTGGGAATATGTTCTCCCTACTTATAGTAATCATCTTTAAAAAGGGAATTTGCTTATTGAGAAGAGTGCTTTCTCTGCCGATGAGGACAAGGTTTAACTCCTCAGCATCAACATAAAATCCTAGGCATGGCTGAGTGTGACTATAACCCAAAGTTTGGTGGGCCAGCAAGCCTAGCCCCAAACTGTAACCCTTCAGTGTGGTGAGGGACACTGTCTCAAGGCAAAAAGAGTAAAGAAAAACTCCTGACATCTACTCTGGCCTCCATATCGCCATCCACATACTCATGTGCATGCAACACATAGAGAGAGAGAGAGAGAGAGAGAGAGAGAGAGAGAGAGAGAGAGAGAGAGAGAGAGAGAGAGAGAGAGAGAGAGAGAGGAGAGAGACTAATAGAAATAACAGTTAAAAAGTAAGAATGATGCTAGATGATTTTCACACATTCTTGTTTGTCTAGAACTGAAGTTGGCAATGCTGAATAGGTAAACTTGGGGGAATGTTTTACTGATCAGTGAAATTACAAAATTACAAAAAGGTAAAACTCGTGACAGGGGTGCTGGCTGCAGAGACACTCAGAACCATAGTTTCATCATCTGGAGACTAAGCTGGCTTGTAAGTTTTAAATTATCTTCAAATTTAAAATCTCTATGTCATTTTTATCCCACACAAGGAAACAGTAGAATTTAACCTGGAGTTTAATTAGCCTGTTCTGTAAAGGCTGAGTGACCTGGAGACTCATTGTGAGGGTTGGAATGAGTTTAGGAATTAGTAGAGTCAAAATTAATTGAGGAAATACATATATTCCAGAGCTAGCCGTTTGTTTATAAAATGGCATGGGAATGGATCTGTGCTTACTTTGAGCTCACTGTGTTTCCTTTGCTCTCCCATGATAAAATCCAGACTACGTAAGCTTGGCAGTGTCTAAGGTTTGGATGTTAGGCTAGCAGATAGCACATGTAAAGGAACCTGGCCCTCAGCACATGCTCATTCAATGTGAGTTGCCTCCTGTGCTCTGTAGTTCAGTGTGCATGTGTGAGACTCTTGAGGAATGAGATCTTGTTTTTGGGTTCCTTTTTAACTGAGGACAAGAACCCAGTGGACTTTTCCAGACTGGAAATTTTAGGGAGTTTCTGATACTTTTTTTATAACATACAATGTTAAAAGCAATTAGTGTGTGCCCAGAAACCTTTTAAGTCATGGGTTTCAGCAACCAATTTTATTTGGGTTCAGAGATTTAATAAACAGGCAATACAAACCAGTTGTCATTCTTTAAATAAAAACCAGTTATATGCAATTAGTATCAGCAAAACAAAAATAATGTCTGTGCATTGGCTGTTCTGTGCCTCATCAAGGAGCCAGGCAGTGGATAAGTATGAATGGTAAAATCTTACAGAAGGGATACAGGCATGTGGCTGGATAACACCTAAGCTAAAAGCCACTGAGCAAAGGCCAGTTAGTGAGAATGCAAGTAACCAACCAACATTTTTGTTTTGGTCCAAAGCCTCATATGCCCACATATTCAAGTGTGATTTGCAAAATGTGCTAAGATTTTCATCCCATAAATGATTCAGCAGTTCAGGAAATAAACCCAGTGAAAGTTTTCAGCTAACAGATGTGAACTGAACACTGCGTTTGAGGGTTTTGGTTTGTTTTCTTTTTATACTCTGGAGACCCCAGTCAAAATTCTGCAAGTCCTTGTTCAGTTTTCTCTTCTTCCTTCCTTGAGCTGGCAACGGTTGCTGCCGCTGCTGCAGTAGGGTTAAGGATGAGGTAGTTTGTGAAGCTGGAACCCAGAGAGGAACAGGAAGGGTTTTACTTACTGCTCGCTTGGAAGTGATGAGTTCCTTGACATCGCTTTTGGTGACAAGTCATAGTCACTGTCGGATCTGTAGAGGAAGGACTCTCTGCGTTGGCTGTGCCCAGGAAATGTGGCGTGAAGCACCAGCCCAGAGGAAGAACTGGCCTGAGGGTCCAGTGGGCTCCGACCTGGGGAAGGGCCATTTTCCACATCAAAGCTGGAAAAGAAAGCAGGGAAAGTTTGGTCACTTGAGAACTGCAGAGGGCAGTTTGCATACACGGAGAATTTACAGGTGGCGGGCACTGCGCGCCAGGCTCACCTGGTAAAGCTTTGCAGAGAGCTTTAGTCTACAGAACAGGTCTTGGTTATGGTCCTTCCCATTTTGTGCAGAAGCAGCTGAATTCCACAAACTTCACATAGTACCTGGGTTTACTTGTAATAAATAGTAACCCAAAATTTGGGCCGAAGGGCAAAGCTCATAACCTCTCAGCAGCCTGACCAACTGTGACAGATTCAGAATGAGAAGCAAGGAGGGAAAAAAAAAAAAAAAAGCTTGCTGATGATGAGCAATTCCAGAGGGGGGCATCTAGCACACCTCTGGGTGCCAGACAAAGATATCATGGGAATGAGTCTTCCTAGCTGGAAGACTTCTTCCTCACATAAATATCAGCCTCATTAAAGACACAATTTGCATATTTCTGAATGTTTTGGGAACAAAGTGTTATCCTGAAAACACTGGCTGTCTGATTAGAGAGGCCCGGCCTGATATTTAATATTCATATGTAAATTTAGCCACATAAATGACTTAATTAATCTGATAACACCAAATTACTGTCTCAGGCTGCAGAGCCAGGCCTCTGGAGAAGAATACCACCATTGAGTTTCGCAGAAGAGTGCCAGGGAGATTCTGATCAGTGCCCCTCACTCAGGAAGGTGCCCTCAGGCCCAGGGTTATTTTAAAAGCTCTTATCTTGAACACAAACAGGAGCCATGTGGATTTTGTGCCTTGTTTCTGACCCATCCTGTTGTTGCCCTGGAGTAGTGTGTCCTTCCCACATGTGCTTTAACCATTCCAGATGTGTTTCTTTTGCATCCACAGCTTCCCTCGGCGTCAAATGGACAGTAACCACCTCTCCCAGTTCCTCTCAAACACTCGCTGCTCTGCTGTCAGAGCTTTGCAGAGAGATTGTGAAAGAAGTGTGGGATGTAGAGCTGGAGATGGTCTTTCATCCAGTTCAACCACAAGAGGCAGCTTCCATCATGTTTAACCAGCTGCCACAACCCCCTCACTAATCCTTATTTACTTTGTGTGTGGGTGGGGGGGGGTTCTTCTATTTCTTAAATTTATAAGGTGCTTTCTGATATATTATTTCATTTAATCCTAACACCCATGTAAGTTATTTAAGTTATATAATCCAATTATATTACATTGAAGGTATATAACAAAGGGGGAAAACATCCATATCTTGTTTAAGGAAATATGCTAGATTACTGGTTTCCCCATAGTCATTCAGATGGAGGGGACACACCCCGAGACCCTCAGCAGATGTCTGAAAGAGCAGATAGTAGCCAGCTCTATATATACATATGTGTTTTCTTCTACAAAGACACACTGATGATAAAGTTTGTACATCAGCAGTGGTAAGAGATTCACATTGACTAACACAAAGACAATTCTAACACTATGCTGTAGAAATGGAGACATGGCTCTGTTGATAAAATTCTTCATGGAAAAACACAGAGAACTGATTCTGGAGCCCCAGCACCTATGTGGAAAACCACGTGCATGGGCACACCTGTAATCCCAACACTGTGGAAGTACAGATGTGGATCCTGGAAAGCTCTCTGGCCATCTAGTCTATGCACAACAGTGAGCCCCAGGTTTGCTGATAGAATCCATGTCAAGAAATAAGGTGGAGAGTTATTAAGGAAGACATCTAATGTGGACCTCTGTTCTGCAAAAGCATGTGTACATATGTATTTATATGAACATGTACACACACACACACCACCACACAAGAATTTATTGAAATAAGAAGTATTAGAATAAAATTTATTTAAAACTCATGGAATGTTTATTTCTAGACTTTTCCATTTCATATTTTTTAACCATTTTTGATGATGGGCAACTAAAACCACACAAAGACCACAGAGAAGGGACAGCGACTCTAGCTGCCAGAAGGAGCACTGGAAGACCCATGTTTTCCCACTCCATCTCTTTACGGCCTCAGGCTTTTCAGGCTTCTCGAATCCTCAGTTCCAGAATGGCATGCTGGGTAATGGAAGGCTGTTTGGTTCCTATCCAAAGGTGTAGTTGGTATGGAAGAGTCAGTCTGTGACCACTCTTGAATGATCCTCAGGGGACACAAAGTGCCACCTTGAATAAACTGAGAGGAGGTAGCAGATGGCCCTGTAGCTTTACTTGCAACAGAAGGAGAAATGACAGAATGCAGGAGCATGATGCCACCATCGAGGCTGCTGATCAAAGCTGCTTTCCGACTCCACACAAGCTCTGAGAGGAAGCTGCACCTGAGGATCCCTGGGTGAAGGGGAGAGCAGGTGCCACAGCAACCTAATATGTACCAGGGCTTATAAGACTCCACAGACGGAGCATCTTGGAAGCCTAGTTAGTGGTCTGGGATGGGCAACTTTCCAAGGCTGCAGGCTGATAGATGCGTAGTCCCTTGAACTTGTTTTCTTGCCAACCTGCCTGGTTCATACTTTTTAACAAGTGAAAATGTAAGGATGCACATTGCAAACTTGCCCTCGGTGAACACTCTACTAGCTGTTGAGAAACTAAACAGCTTCTTTGTGGAGAAGGATCTTTTGTTGCCCTCTAAATCCTGTAGAACCTGTATGTCCTGATACTGTCTCTGAAATCTTCTTCAAAATATGTATTTTTATATGTATGGGTATTTGCCTATTCATATGTCTTGCACACAAACATGCCTAGTGCCCTTGGAGGCCAGAAGAGAGCATAGGGTCCCTTGGGAGTGAATTACAGGTTGTAAACTATCGTGGGTGCTGGGACCTCTGAAAGAGTAGCTGGTACTCTTAACAACAGACCTATCTCTCCAGCCTGCTGAACCCTTCTTAATGGCTAAGAGGGGCAGATCCTTAAAAGGTGAGACTGGGATAAACCAGCCATCCCAGCCTGAGTGGAGTGAATTTTTAAATTCTGCGTACAATTGTATTGCTATTCATTTGGTGTACATCTTCACAGCCTTTTGATACTAAGCCAGCAGAATACTTTTAACAGTGGATACCCAGCTGCCCGAGAAGCTCCAGTATGGCCAAGACCCAAGGGTTAGTGTTTGGGATGCCAGGCAGTCTCTAGCACGAGCATTGTGGTCAGTGTTCGTGTGGTACCACTGACTATTATGACCATCACTGCTCTCTGACCCTGCACCAGCATCTTGCCAACTAGTCTGCCTACCAACTTTTAGAACAGTTCCCATGGGGTTTCTACCAGGGCTCATCTGTCTTCTTTCCCACTATCAGCATCCATGCTATGCAGAGGCCAAGTCCCCAAAACACTATCAGGAAAACGAGGGTCTGAGGACGCTCTGTCAAACTTACTAAGCACATCTGCCGGGTGAACTGGAACTAGATTTTTCTCTACACAAACTCTTTCCTCTTTGGTTTTCTTTTCTTTTTGCTTTACCCTGTCTAAACTCAAAAGAGAGCTTGCTGGGATTCAGAAGAAGCGAGGGAAGAGGTCTCTGTGGCAAAGAAGCAGTCCCAGTGAGACAAATGGCTTTTCATACTCCCTGGGGCACTGTTTCAAAGCAACCAGCGCAGATGTACAGCTTCAGAACAAACGTGAATCACTAACCAGACACCAGCCCCAGTCACAGCAAAATTAGGGGGCAGACATCACAATACATCCCACAGACCAAGGGAGTAAGGGGGGCTGTTGGCCAAGAGGGAGACTGAAGACAGCCTCACCAAGTGAAATGAATGTACCATACAAACCAAAATACAATCAAGAAGAAAAGCAAATCTGCAAAAGCCAGAAACAAACACACAAACAGGGTCATTATTTATTTAGGGCCTTTTCTGTCTCTGCCTTGATCAGGACACACATTTTATCTTCAGGCTTCTTTAGATTAAAAAGTCATTATATAAGCAGTATAAGAAAGCTCTATAAAACATAGGCAAAAGAAAAGGAAAGCATTATTGCTAGAAGTTTAGTATTTTTCCATCCTGATATGTATATGTGTGTATTATTTCTGGGGGGGAATATGTGAGTGAGTGGTATATGTATGGGGGGGTATACCTCCCAGCATACGTGTGTGTAAGGCAGAGGTCAACATTAGATGTGTTTCTCAGCTGTTCTCTACTTACTGACCTGGGGACACACTGACTTGGTTCTGGCTGTTGAGCTTCAGGGCTCAGTCTGCCTCCACCCCTTCTCTGCCCTAGCCCTGCAGTTACAGAGTGATACTACTTTTTTGCCCTGTTTTTACTTGGGTTCCAAGGCTCCAAACCCTGGTCCTTCTCCTTCCTTGGCAAGTGATTTCCTAACTGAGCTGTCTTCCCAGCCCCCATCTGAACAGGTTTCATACCGATTTGAATATTGATTTTATAGGGTTTTACTATTTCCTGCAGCTTCTTGAATTCCCATTTTCCAGGTCCTACTTCATTGTTCATCCAGTAGCTAGACCACAGTTTTCCAAACAATTCTCTTACATTGGCTTACTATATCTGTGATTCTAAGTAGTACTTGTAGTTGGTTTAGTTAAAGTTGCAGATGCTTGAACGTCTATTATTCACGAAGTTACGTTGACATGCCAGGTAAATTCAGAGGATGCCACTCATTAATTTCTGACTAGGTGAGTAGGCCATATGCTTGCATGGAAGGGGTTGCCCATATTCAACATGTGGACTGAAGTAGTTTTAAGTACACCTTTCTTCCAGGATAAGAGACCCCACCCCCACCCCCACCCCCAACAGTCTCCCTCACTTCGTGTGCAGCCCCTCTGCTTGGTTGGGCCTTTTTCTCCTGGTCCTGCTACCTTCGCTTGACTTAACAACGGCTTATTGTCTAATATCCAATGCTTTAACTGCTTCTTTTCTGCTTTGTAGCGGGAGATCTCAGCTCCTCAGGCAGTGATGGCAGGTGAGTCTGCACATGCGGAGTGGAGTCCCTGTAACTGGACGCTCTTTCCCACAGCTGACACCGATCTAAAGATTTCTTCTAAAATCATCTTGGACTACCTTTTCCAGTAAATCCTCTCTGGCACTGCAGTCCCAAACTGACCCAGATGCCTACCCCTCCTTTGTGCTCGCTCCCTCACAGTTCTTTTATGTAGTACAGTTGCTCTCAGTATTGCCAAGAGATCAATTCCAGGACACACACCCCCCCAACGCCGTGCCAAAACTCACAGATGTGGGTGCTCAGATCCCTCATATGAAATGACTTAGTACTGATATATAACCTCCATGCCCCTCCTGCTGGGTAACTCCAATTATTTCTAGGTTACTTATAATAAAAATGCAAGACAAATTTTAGATGCATAGTTGAAACCATGTGTTCTTCAAGCCCTGGTCAGAAACTGAAATTTGTACATGTTTGCTGCAGATCCATTCTTACCCAACTGTTTTCCAGCTATGCTCGGTTGCATCCTCAGAACCCATGGGGACATTGGGCTGACCACTTCTTGAAACGACTTGCATACCTCTATTTAATTCTCCATTTACTTAACTGTTTCCTAACAGATTGTCATACTCAAGATAGAAAAATATTACCTGGTTTTGTGTCCCAGACATTTGGGTCAGAATCTTGTAAACAACAGATCTTTTGAAGAAAAGGTTGCCTGGACCAATGAAAAACTACTGTAATGAGCTGTAGGATGTTTCTACTAGGTTCTTTCTCCTTCTGACTCCTCACCCTCACCCTAGTCATCACCAGCACCAACTTCCGTTGTTTCCTTCACATGGATCTATAAAGAATATGACTTTATTTGATCCGCCTCATGAGGTAATGATGTAAAAGTAAACTTCAGAACAAACTCAGTTGCGTTTTCCCTGAAACAAGCCTGCGGAGAATCACACCACTGTCTCAGGTGTCGGATGTGGTGACACCATTACAGCAGCTCTGGGACAGGCAGGAACCCTCCTCTACCAGTCTCGATAACCCTCTACTGACAGCTTCAACGGCCCTCTTCTCATCTCGGCTTTTTGAGGAAAGTGGGGACCATCCTCAGCCCCACACCTCTGCCAGCGCCTCCTTCCATTCCTGGGAATCTTCGCTAAGCCAGCTCTGGGCTGGTGACAGGAAGGAGCCAGCAGATGGCAGAAGGCACCAGTTTCCCGGGGCTTCCTGGCCTCCAATTTAAGCAGGGCTTGGAGGGAGATGAGCAGTCTACTTCCTGAGCCTGGAAGGAAAAGTCAGGGATGAAGAAGGGAAGTACAAGGTGTGCACGGAGCCTTTGATTAAACCAGGAGCAGCTCTGCCTTCAGGAATTCAAGCTGAACTGGGAGGTCACAGAATGGTCCTGCCGTTGTCCCCAGGGTGGTGCTTTCTTGACTCCCAATTACCTGCACAAGCCTGATTTCTATAATGAAGAGTCATAAAGCAACATCCTGGGAATAGCTCGTTTCTGAATCAGTAAAAACTTTTTTTTTCAACCCAGCCATTCTCTAGCTGAGTTTCTTTGACTGACTCTAACAAATATCTCCACTAAAAAGACAAACAAAAAAGGTTTAAACTCCCAGGTCAGCAGAGCTGCATACTGCCCTGGGGAGCGAGCTCTGCTTTTTCTGTCTTTTTAAAAACGACTCACTGAGCATCACTGCATCATCTAATCCCCACAGTTTGTTGGGCTTATTCTTTTTGACCTATTTGAAAGAGGGAAAGAGTGAAGGCTCTAAAGTATAAAACTTCATTTGAAGAATCTTAAAGCATGACCTCTTTTTATTATACTGTTATATAATCTGTGCCCAAGGTCCTTTCCTCCACATTCCATTCTCAACTTAGAATCTGTCAGGTTGGACTGTCTTCCTCAGCATAGTGACCTCTCTTCCTCCAGACCACAACCTCTTTGAAGCAAGACTTACACCTTAATTCATTTCTGTATCCCTAGAACTTAGAGTTGACTCTCAAATCAGAACATATACATACATGGTTGTTGAATGAACACAAAAATGTCACAGTTGATCTCTCTCATCTGACAAGGCAGATTCATTTGGAAATGTTTGGAAGTCGAAGATCACATGGAGTACTTGAGTGGAGCCACTCTAAGCTTTTAACATTAACTTTCTTCTCCATCCTCCCTGCAATATCCTAAGAACTCCATCCTAGGAGAGTCATATAGTCTTTGTATAGGTTATGTACACATAGGGGGATTGTTCATGTTTCAGTAACATTCTATTAGAAAAAATTTCCCCCATTTATACTTAGACTAACATCTTCAAACACTTGTTTAACACTTGATAAAAATAACCATATACCTATTTCCTTGGGTAGTTACACTGGCCAGTACTTCACTATGTTATCTGGTCTTGTAGAGAGGAAGCTAGATGGGGATACACCCTTCTACTCACAATAACAGTGACTCATCTTTCTAGAACCAACCAGTGGCTTTCTGAATGAAAGACTTAATTGCACAAAATCACAGACAGCATGATGATGAGTCCATGCCCTAGCCAGAAGCAGAACTTCTCTAGGCACAATGACAATAGACTCTTGAGATTCTGCCTTGAGAATCCACTTCTAAACTCTGTGACTTTCCTTCCAGAGACCATCAGGAGAATTACAGTAGTCAGATCATCTGCACGTAGGAATCAGTTTCCCATCACTGTGTTTTTCTTCCTGGGGGTTTTAAAAATTACATTCATTGGCAGCAGTCCCAGATAGACTTTACCAGAGAGAGTGTTGGAATGCTGAAGGGCTCTGACCCCAGGGGTCTGGTTTCTAGAGCCCACTCTGTAGGGAATAAACTGAAACAGGGACTCCCTGTATCCTGACCCCACACTTCAATCTGAAGTGAATCTGTGAGAGAAAGATTTCTGAGGTGCCTGTAAGATGAGACATCTCATGGACATTTTGGTGGTAGGAAAAAGATTGGTTTTCATGTGTGGATTTGTACTAATGGTGATGGTCATTCCATAAATACTTATTAACTCCCACTCTAAGACAAGGCATGGTTCTTGGCCTGCTATTATAGCAATATAGAAAAGGGTCCCCGAGGGAAGAATTAGCAACAGATAATCATAACCAAAAATGATATTTGGAGATAATGATAAATAATGTGAAGAAAATAAAGCTTAATATTGTGGCTAGCAGGTCTACCCTATATGGTTGAGAGTCCTCCACTGCTTCCCACAGAGGGATCATCCGCTTTCCTCAGATGGTAGGTACACGCTGAGCTGAGACAGATCAGGGAGAGTGACAGTGTGTCGTTGGAGTCTGACATCTCTCCATTTCCATACCCACTTTAACCAAAGAATTGGGTTGGACGATGGTTAGGTTTATTTAGATTTTAACAATGCTGAGCTGCCAAGTTAGGTTTTTCTCACATTTTCCCACTTCTGTGATCTTTACCACCCCTTGCAGCTCTACCTGTATCGGTATACAGGTATTTATTTGTGTCTATCATAGCATTTGTCCATTGTGATTGCTTTCTACTCATCTGTCCCCAGACAACTGTGCTCCTCAAGAACATAGCACACCTTTTACACACACACACACACACACACACACACACACACACACACACACACACACACACACACACACACACACACACGCTCAGAGAGAGAGAGAGAGAGATCCAGCCAACACAAACGTAAAATCATGATAAAGTCCTGAGAGAAAATTCCAAATGGTCTTGCACCCCACATCTGCTCATACCTCCCTGCCTCTGTTCTGTAGAACTCAGCCTCAAACTTCTCTGATTGAGAACCAGGAAAAGTGTTAAATACAGATTTGTTGATGAATAAATAAACTCTGGCCTCTCAGCTTGCTTAGTCTTTTGTTCTTTGTGTGGCTGCTTTCTTATTCTCTAAGCCTTGAACTAAGTTGTCTACTAAATAGTTTCTTTCTCAAACTACTGTTTAAATAGATCCCCATTTCCTTACAGCATCTATCATAGGTCTGTACCATTCAAAATTATCTTCCCTTCTTTTCAATTCTAAACCCCAGTAGGGCTGTCTGTTGAACTTACCAATGGGTTAACTAGCAATGCCTGGCACTTGTCTGGGACACAGCGCTAATTCTGAACAACCACCTGTCCAGTGGATTAGCCAGTGGTCAACTGAACACCAGAGATGTTCTCGGCGATTCCCAGCACACCAAGTTTATGAACTTCTTAGACTTTTGTTCACTTGGGGAGGTGTTGACTTACCTATTTCTTAGGTAAGTGAGCTTCCACACAAATTCTAAACAATTCAAATTTAAAATGAAAATTGATGCAAAACTTGTCACAAGTTTGAAATACCATTTTGTGGTTATTACTCTGGGCTGATTTTGAAAATGAGATTGTTTTAACATTAAGCTTCAGAAGTCATTGGCCTTCCAGAGGCACCAGAAAAATTGGGTCTAAAAGATGTATTCCCATTCCTTCTTGCAAAATGTCATCACTGAACATTTAAGGAATTTTATATTTAAAATTAATTTAATGTATTCTCTCCGGGGTAAACAGGCCACATATCTCCTTTCTTAGTTGAGGTAGAAGGGGTGGAAGGTGTGGCAGTAACTCAAATAGCAGTCATGAAATTGGAAATCAATGCCTCAGCCTCCGGTCTGCATAGCTGTTAATAGTGTTTACGTCAGTTAACATCTGGCCCCCAAATGTTATCAGTCTTGAGCTCTGCACCTGCAGACAGCCTGACATTTGGATTTGAAATATGTGCTTTGGGAGGAAGAAGCGGTGAGAAAAGGGGGAGAGAAGATATGAGATAAAATGGAAAAATGAGATTCCCAAAGTTGCTTCTTCCTTCTTAAGCAGTCTGTATAAAAATCTGTACTTCTTTTTCCCAAAGACGCTGAGCACACTCAGTGTGCCACCCCAGGTACTGGGCACTCAATATATCACCCCATTTCATGACCCTGATCACTTTGTAAGGAAAGAAGGAACCTTTAAAAAAATCTATTTGTTTAAAATCTTAAAATTGTATTTCCTGAACTTATTTGTGTGCACCTCTTGCATGCCTGGTGCCTGCAGAGGCCAGAGAGAGCTGGAACTAGAGTTACGGATAGTTGTGAGCTGCCCAATGGGAAGAGATTCCAGGTCTTGGGCAAGAACAAATGCTCTGCTGAATCATCTATCCAGCCTTCAGGAAACTGCTTCTGAGAGATGTGGAAACTAAGTTCAAAGGGTTTATGTAAAGCTTGCTGACAAGCATTCAGCTATTTGATGGTAAGTCCTGGATTTAAACCCATGTTGGTTGCATAAATTAACAAACTGGTCACCTTTAAACATCTATTCTGTTTTCTTGCTTCTACAGATAGATTTCACATAAAATGAAAGCCATCTCTATGTTCTGAACTCTGTTCTCTCTACCTCAGGACATACTTTTCTCTTTTCCTGTATCATCTTTTCCATTTTGTGTACCGGTAAACTGCACTGGAAGATCTCTATCTGAAACAAACCTACCCCCAACAAAAAAATGACATCTGTGAATTCAGCTGGGAATATGAAAATTGGAGGCCTTAATCACCCACAAACCTGAGGTCCAAAGAATGCTAGAGGAAAACCCTTCTGGTTGAAAATAACAGTGGATGAAAACCTAGTTTCACACAAAAGAATGAAGGTTTTTAATTATTAAAATCTCTTCAAAAGATCATTGAATGGAAAGCAAATATTTTAAAATGTGTTGTGAGGTTCATAGATATGTAGAAGTAAATTATATGACAACAAGGGCATAAAGTCAAAGAAAGTATAGACAGACATACATTATGAAAGATCCTTATAGTATCTATGAAGTGGTACCATATCACTTTAAGGTAGACTCTAGTAAGCTAAATATTTTACTATAACTCTTATACCTACCATTATTTTTTAAATTAGAAGCTATGTCTAATAAAGTAATGAGAGAGAGAAAAATGGCAACATAAAATAGATAAAATTTCAAAAAAGAAGAGACAAAAAAGAATACAAGGAATGAAACTAAATTTTTTCCCAATGTACTTCATTCCCTGTGTCTTTACACAATGACCTTCAATCTAACTGAATAGTGGACAGAACAGA